>NC_092638.1:4739421-5339421 GCF_039555335.1 Amphiura filiformis
GTCATTAGAAAAGCTAGTCCGAATTATAAATAAGGTTCGCTAGTCCGAATTTTAAATAAGGTCCGCTAGTCCGAATTTAAGAAAGAAAGAAAGAAAAAAAGAAAGAAAGAAAGAAAGAACTTGAGAAAGAAAGAAAGAAAGAAAAAATTAAAGGAAGAAGGATTTATAGAGAAAGTAATCAATGAAGAAATAAAATAAATAGAAAAGTTTGTATTTTAGACATTCATAATAGGCCTAGCTCTCGTTGTTGTTTTGAATTATTTCCATTACCATTGAGGCAATGGTGTATATTTCATTCATTCTGCAAAACCTACATCAGTAATTTTTAAAAGGAATAAACATTCAAATACTTTAGAAAAACAGCATCTATACCATGTATACTTTGTGTGTCTTTAGAACATAAATATACAGTTTTCATCGATTTGAAAACTTATTGGGTTACTTGCATTGTTTCCTTTCTGAAAATGTATACTTTTATGTACTTGCCATCATTACTTTTAAAGAAACAATGCAAAACATGAACAATGTTGTGAATCTGTGTGCACCTACTCAGGTAACACGCTATATTTGATCAAACACCTCCAATACATTTTGAGACCGGTGTATGGTGGCTCTGATCAGGTTCTTTAAAGAAAATTCGGACTAGCGGACCTTATTTAGAATTCGGACTAGCGGGCCTTATTTATTATTCGGACTAGCGAACCTTATATAAAATTCGGACTAGCGGACCTTATTTAAAATTCGGACTAGAGCACCTTTTTTTTATTCGGATTAGCGAACCTGATTAACAATTCGTACTAGCGAACCTTTTAATAAATTCGGACTAGCGAACCTTCGGACTAGCGAACCTTCGGACTAGCGAACCTTTTTTTCGGACTAGCGAACCTTTTGCGAATTCGGACTAGCGACCGTCACGTCCTCCATTGAAATACGTGTTCGGACTAGCGAACCTTCGGACTAGCGAACCTTCGGACTAGTGGTCCTTCGGACTAGCGGGTACTCGCCGCCTATACCACCAGCTGGATCGAATTTTATGTCTATTTGCGCTATCACCGAGAGCATCTCGCCAGGTGCATGGCTGATAATTCATCAGTTATGAAAGTACAAGTGCGATCATAGGCTAATGATATAGTTCCAGTTTGGTTCCCTTACGATTCCAAAGTCTTTTTTACATGAACGGAAAATCGTTGTTGAATTTACGCATCGAAACAACTAGCTGCAGCAATCAAGTAAAGTCGTCAATATTATCATAGTGATGGTACTGCGGCAAGTGGAAATTGTGACATTGTCTGGGATTCTCTTAATAAAATAATACAAATAGTTGGACAAAACTAACCCGAGTGATAGAGAGGCGAAGTGGCTGGTATTTTAAATGCGGAATGTGACAATATTACGTGAAGCGGGTCACCCCGCGTCCGGGCGTTATCCGCAGCGGTGTTGAGAGCAGTCAAGATGATGAGTTGAATCGGTGAGAAATTTGCTTTTATAATCAATCCGGAGTTTTAGTAGCAGGTCTAGGCCTAAAGCCTAAAGGTAGAACACATTTGTAAAAAATGGGCATTGGAAGTATAAATAACATTGGGTCGAGTGCGATTTATTTTATAATTTCACTTGACACGGTTTTAAGTTTTTCAAACTGTGATATTCACACAAGCAGAACATAAAACCAGGTTGCCAAAACATTTCTGCTTGAATTGCTGGCCAAATAATCAAAAAGTCTCCAAAATGTTTTAATTTGGTTTAACTTTATGGGAGCCAAATGTTAAAAAGTCACAAAAATGTTCCTTAATCATTGGTTTTTTGAGGCCAGGAAATTGTCAAAAGTCGAAAAAAAATAAATAAATAAATAAAAATCGAAATTCGCCCAATTGGGCGACCAAATCGCGGATTTGGCAATACTAAATGGCGGTCTCGATGATTGCGTAAATTGTTTACCGTCAATCAGTCCTGGGGATTTTGCAAATTTCTATGGCGTGCTATCAACAATATTGATCAACCCATTTACGAGAAATTACATAAGTTATTTATTAATGGAATGACGCTATTCGAACATGTATCACATAAACAAAGATATTTACATTGTTGAACTTGCGATATCAAGTTGTGTCCGAAACGAAATTTGAGTGCCAATAAGGAGCAGTTATGATTAAAATGTTTATTATTTAGTTTAATTATGGGTTTTCACATATAATTTGCATCGGTCACATAATGTATCAACTTAATTGAGAGATAAACATCGGACTTCTGCAGGATGAAATAGGCGCGTGGTATAGGTTGCAGAATTCGGCATGCTTGATTTTATCGAATCCATGGACGGAAAGATCAATGCCTGGTTAAAACACATGGATCAGAAACAGCAACCATGGGATATGGGTCAACCCTTTATATAATCATGCTGATGCACCGTGCCTGGTTTTTAGTTAAAACAAACTGTATTATTGTTGCTGCAATAATTCCAGGGCATTGCAGGGATTATAAAATAATCCCAGGGTTTCAGTCCTGAAAAGGTGAAGAGGCGGAGCCATGCGAGGTGTGCTGTGACTCCTGCTTTGCATAATGCCCCTGCTTTGTCCAATCGTGGGACAGGAGTCATTCTCAGGCCGCGCGTTTGGGGCTTTGGCGTAATTTCGGTAATTAGTGTCGGGAAGATTTACAAGCAGTTTGTATTCCCATCCGAAGAGATCGTAAACAAGTGTTGGGCGATATGCAATATAGTAACATTGCTTGCGGTGCATTAGTGATGCGCGGTATATGATATCCTGATATTACAAGTGGGATATTCGTGAATCATTTAGTCGGATTAAAGAATGTTAGTGGCTCTTGGAAAAGCTTGAAATTACTGGAAGTCAAATTTTGGTTGGATTTTCATGAAAATTCCTGGAAAATTGTTTAAAGCAATCGGTAAGGGTTAGGATATGTGAATAGCTTTCCTTTCTGGTATAAAATACTAACATCGAAGGGCAGCATTATAATTTAACAATTTTGGAGGTCGTTTTTCTGACATATGCAAAGGTTGTTGGATTTTGGTCATTCAAGGCAATCGGTGAAGGTCAAAGGTCAAACTCGCATATTTTTTACTAGATTTGGTTTTACTCTACTTGGCAGCATCTTTGTGAAGTTCGCCTAGATAGTGGGAACAGAGCACACTGCCTTTCCACTTGGACCTTCTGGCATATTAAAAAAGTTGAAAAGTAAATAAAGAGGTAAATAAATAAACAAAATAAATGGAAAAATAATCATGTTCAAGATCAATTCAATTTTCAACTCCTTAGTGTATAGTAAGGTAGTTTTATTAATAATCAGGCTTGTATATATGCAAAAGCCTTTGCTTGCACAATTTGCTTCCCTTTTTCTGTCTTCTTCATTGCAGATTATGTCAGGTAACAGGAGGGAAGACGCGTTGTTTGTCGTGAGACTGGAGATTTGTTTATGACCACAATAATATTTGACGGTGATCTCATCATCAAGCATTTACCTATAATGGGTTTACTTCAGTTAGACAATAGACATGGAGCCACGTAACAGCTACATTGCAGCAATCAATGACTTATATTTGCACATTTTGAATTAACATTGAATGTTGCACGTTGCTTTATCTACAAACTACGTACAATGGAAGAATCATGTCAAGTGCTTTTAAAAACAAACAAACAAACATAAAATGGTGTACAATCTGGTAATAATCACAAATCACGTACAATTGTACGTCACGTCGTTGTCTTGTGGGTCATAAGTAATAATAATATGACTGACCTGGTATTGTGATTTTAAGAGTGTTGTTTCAACTCTGCCTGTCCAATCTAAGATGTTGCATGTTGAGCATTCACAAGGGACAGTCTATTTGGTTTTTGAATGTCATCTGACCAATAGACCTCTGTTCCCAAAGTCCTGCAGTTGCTGCAATCAATCTTCTGACATTCTGAACATTTGACAGGTATGTACACTTGTACAGCATCATCTATTATTATACTTTCAGTTGTTAGGTACTCAAAAATGTTTAATGAAAGTATGCATAACATTTGGAATGCACACTGAATATGTGCACATGATAGTGGATTAAGGAGATGTAAATTTAAGGCTAAATACAAGAACACTTAAGAATTCAATTGTCAGATTGGTATAAGTTAATAAGCAAGGAACGTGTCAAGTTGCTGCTTCAGAAGCATGAATGTTTGTTTTGTTTTTGTTTTTGTTTTTGTTTTGTATTGTTTTAAACGATCATCTTGGTCAGAACCATGAATTGCCCTATTGTATTTTACTTAATAAATATTTATTGAAAGCCGGTCTAGCATGTGGGATTTGATCGATTAAGTTTATTAATACTAAGGAAGGAATCAACTCCAGGTTGGCATGGGATAGCCTAGGCAGGGGCCAAGTACTATGCCCTCAAATTTTTCTTGTTCAACAAAATTCAAAATCAAAAAATTGTGTTCAAGTTTTTTCGTGAGGTCATGCAGCCGCCTAGTTATCACGTTGATTCAAGAAGTATGTTGACCTATTGTATTATAGAATGGGCATATTATCCTAGTTCTCTGTACACTTTTATAGCATGGCACACTTCTCGCTTGATGATAAAAAACATGGTGCGGGGCTTAGATGTACCAGAAATATAAACAAATGGCACACAAAATTGGTAGAGCAGAGTTAACGTGTCATTACCCACAGATATAGTTCATCCAGATATGCGTAATACTGACAAAACCACTATGGGTAGGGGATTGCACTCGCAGTCACCGTTTGGTCTCCTTTATATCAGGCAAAAGAACATCCAGAGAGCTTCCCATATCCCCCAGGCTTAACTGATGAAAATTAAAGAATAAATAGAATATGTTTAAAAATCTGGGGGGATTGGGAAGTTTATTCCTCATTCAGTTCTTGCATGATCCATTAACTTCTTTGGCAGAGATTTTCTAATTTGAAACATATATCTATTTAAGTATGGATAAGAAATGCACACAAATTAAAGTATGTAGACATTTTAGTATGGATCAAGTATCCAATTTAACCTGTCAGGGATTTCCCCTATATGAATGTGCGATTCCTGGAAACCATCTTACAGGAATATATATTATATATTTTGCATGCACAAATATTGTTAAAGGTTTCAGCCCATATCATTTTATATTACTGGCTGTGCTCTTTGTTTGGATATTTATAATCTCCCTTTTTGTAGTTCACTGGGGATGTGATTTCAGATAGGTCATCTGGGGTGCTATATTAAATATTCCTTATTTTATATTTATATTTTATATTAACAAGATATTATTCAGCTCCCTCTGTAGGGGTCACGAGGGTGGTGACTTAGGATAGGTTTCATCTAGGTCCTCTAAAATATTCTTGTTTATTTTAAGATATTTATAAGCCCTTACTGTGTAGGTCACTGGGGTGGTGACTTTTGATAGTTCATCAGGGTCCTTTGTAAATCTAAATATCGTTTTGCTAATAAGTCCAGGTTTAAGGTGCTGATTCCTTATATGCATGCTATATATTTGTGTTACATACTTATTGCAAATAAATCATATATGTCTGTTGAACGTCTGACAAAGACGCAAATCATTGCTTCCAATTTCATTATTTTGTCTGGGGTTAATTATTATAATGATAATGATAATGATAATGATAATGATAATGATAATGATAATGATAATGATAATAATAATAATAATAATATGCACTTATAAGGCGTGCTAAAAATGGACTTTAAAAACCAACATTTATAACACAAAATTAAACATTACAAATCATCCTTATAACATAATGAATTAAAACTACAATCCTGGTCATAAAATTGTTGGAATATTTGTGTCAAAGTTGGACTGTTTGAAACCCTATTTCTGTTGTACTTGACATACTAAAATTTTGCTTTCTTTGATGTGAAGTCTGAACCCCTCCCTACTACTACAACCCTCCCCCACCAATCAATATTGGATGTCTCTAGGATGACCAAAAAAAACCAACTACCAACATTGATCTGGAGAATGAGGGCATATTTATAGTACCCATGTGAAAAAGTTCCAACAATTATGACCAGGATTGTAGATGTTTTGATTAAAGAGGAATATCTGGCATTTGGCATTCCAAAGAGAAAGGGCAAGCTGATCCAAAGCCTTTGGTGCTGCAATGGAGAAAGTGTGATCCATGTATGTTTTTGAGGAGCACTTTTGAACCACAAGCAGATGTTGTAAGCTATACTGCAGGATGTCAGAAGGTAAGGTACAAGTAGATCAAGTATAGGCCTATAGGCTAGGGCAGTGTCATTTAATGCTTTGTATTTTTCATACAATTCGTCAGTCGCAACACATGGTGGAGTATGTGAAGGACAAAATATTATGTTTCTGAGGAAAACGTGTTTGAAGCATATTATAATGAGTTGATACTCCTCCACTGTTATCTCTCAGTGGCCAAATTCCATTTGAAATTGTATCTGTAAGGAATAACTATTATAGGATATAGCTAGCCCCAAACCTTTATGTCACTATGTGGAAAGGAAATTTGGAAAAATCACTCTACGCAACTATGTGTTGCGACCAATGAATTAAGACATGTTCCAGCCTTATCAGCATTATTTTTTTATTTTCTAGCAATAGTAATGCAGCTGCTAATTTTTCAATATTATCACCAGTCCTGTTGAAAATGATTTTGTCTTATGGAAATTGTATCATTAAATTTGACTGTGTTGAGAGGAGGCTACAGCAGCTTAGGCTACTGTGTTACAGCCTGTCCTATTAAATTATTTGTCACATGCTTTGATGCTTTCTATTGCCTTTTAGTCCATACCTACCAAGAACATAACTCAGAAAACCTGACACTTTGAAAACTTAGAAAAGGGACACAAAACCATCTCTGGAAAACTGTCAAAATGCTTTGTGTTAAAGCCATGTTTGATTTGCTCCACAGCAATGCTCTCAAATTTCCCTATAAATACCTCAGCCCAAAACAAAACCCTCCATGTGCAAATCAAATTTAGTTTTGACATAACATACAAAGATATAGTGGGCTAGTCTGACAGAAATTTCTATATGTATAGGGGAAGCCATTTTCAAACCATGTCCTTATGTATATAGTCAGGGGGCACACGTCACCAAACTAGCATTACTTCAGAAGTTGTGCCAAGTTTGATTTTTAAGTTTCATGTGTTCAATAACATCATAAGGAATAACTTCCAACTTGGTTTGAAAATCTCACTTTCTTTTTTCAACTAATGAGGGCGCTTTATAAAATGATGCATTTTTCAAGGAATCTATTTAAGAAAATGCCGATATCATGTTGTAGTGAACTTTGCTTTGGCCAAAGTCAGTCTTATAAATGATATTTCACACTAGGAATACCTAATGTGTATGTTTGTCAACCATTTTAATTGGTTTTAGGGCCAATTCGATGTGTTTAAGGTGGTACTACACCCCTTGATAAATTTGTGATTTTTTTTTTGCATTTTTCTCAAAAAATAATAAAACACTGGTAATAAAAGTTATGTATATTATAGGGGCAACGAATCCAGTTACTACACTGGCTTTTCAGTGACTCAAGACAAGTACTTATTAATTTATTGATCAAGTATTCCCTCATTTTTGACTGTAACTCCACAACTGTTGTCTGTGGGGAAATAACATTTTCAGTGCAGTAGTTGTAGTCCTTGCCCATATAATATACTCGTACATATCTTACTTGTCACCAATGCGCTATAATTTTTGAGAAAAATGCAAAGATAGGCACACAATTGGCCAGGGGTGTAATACCACCTTAAGCGGTCATAAACAGGTAAAATTGGTTTAACTAAGTCAAAGGAAAGATATGCAAGTGGTATAGATACTGCATGGGAGGAATCTGGTCTGTATGGTTCTGCAACAGTGAGACAGATTTTGGAAGGACGGCATGTGTATAGGTGCATTGAGGCTCATACACTTGTAGCTCTGCATCTTCTACTGTTGGAGGTAGTTTTTAATGAGACAGAGAGAGAAGAAATTGCACAGCAAGTTGAACAAGTCATCATATCCTTTGATTCATACTTAGGTACCAAATCAAGACAAAAAATGCGCCGAAATTCCAGAAGCAAGTCAGTTCAGTACAGGAGAAACTTTCTCAAAGCAATCTCTTTGGACGTATCAAGGATTGGGAGAAACTAGTCAACGGTATCCAAAAGTTTATGGTCAACTACATGAACCAGGTTCAAGTGCTTCTAATGTTTATTGCTGGTACAAGAGGGGCAGATTGGAAGCTACATTCATGACATTTGGCCAAATTGGAAGAATTACTTCCCTATTTTCACGCCCACGACCAGTACAACTATGGACGGTGGGGATCTTTATACCTGCCAGACATGCTTGAAATGGAGATATCTGATACAGATACAGGGAAGTTCTTGGATGAAGGAAATATTGCCATCAGTAAACACCCAGTGCCCTTCACAGCAGTTGACCCTGATTGAGCATGAGCATAGGAAAATGAAAGTCAAAGGTGGCTTCATAGGGATTACAGGCAATGAGTTGGCAGTTGAAAAGTACTTCATTATAGCTCCAACATTAGCCAGACTCGTCCAAGACTTCAAAGAATATTCTGGCATTGAAACCTATATGTGTCAGGCTCATTAAAAATGCTTCAAAAATGGTTACTGTCCTTAAACGACAGGGAAATCCATTCCAACAGACGGATATGTTCAACTTAGTAACCTTTGCTGTTCCATCTTGTGAAGTGAGCCAGTCAATTGAAAGCCGCGACAAGCTAGGTAAAGAAGCATTGGAGCAGTTTGTTTCAACCAGGATGATTGCAAGTCAGTGAAGTTTTGGGATCCCCAGAAGAGAAACAACTTCCTCTATTTCAAAGATGTTGGAGCTGTGGTGAAAACCCCGGTTAAGGGTAAACTAGTTATCATCAAACAGGAAAGAAAACTGTTATCAAAGCTGTTAGTTGTGGCCAAGAGCAGACCAGAATTCGCTCTCAGGGATGCCATTGGCGAGTACGAGGTCAACAACGCTCCTCAATCCAATTTCCCAGGTGCTGAAGTTTGTCATGGATCTGCCTCTACCAGAGAATACTAGTGCAGCTACACCTGAGGAAGGCAGTAAAGCGACCACAATATCAGTCCTAATAATAGACGCAATGTGTGTTATTAACATGGTAGAAAAGAAACATTACAAATTTAATGGTTCGGTCTTTGCCAACGAATTCATCAGCAAGATAGACACTATGAGTGCATCATATAATGAAGTTCGTATCGTCTTCGACCAATACTTGTCAGGATCACTCAAGGAAGTAACACGAGATAAGAGAACAAACAAAAGCATCCCCATCCATTACCATGTCAATATAACACCGAAATAAGAGTCTGAAGTCATTCTTGTCTCACATAGAAACCAAAGCAGAGCTGACTGAGTATCTGGCAGCAAAGGTACTAGCACACTACCAGAGCCAAGCAAAGAAGGTTGTTGTAATGCATCATACAACCATGCATGTAAGCCAACTACCAACTGTCTGACATAATTGCTATGCCAGAATTGAGTGGTGGCCGTCATACATTAGAGGAAGGTGATCAGCTTCTTCTTCTCAATGCCTGTGATGCGAAGCAAAAGTATCCAGATGCTAAATTGGACGTGTTCTCTGATGACACAGATGCCTTTGTTCTACTTACATCTAGTTACCCTCTACTGCCTGCCATGACTTCACTTCTGAGGAAAAAAAGGGGGGAGAAAACATAGATGGGAAAGTGTCCAAAAGCTTGGAAGACAGAGAGCAGAAGCACTCATAGGCTGGTACTCATTCAAAGGCACAGACAACACAGGATCGTTTGCTGGCATGGGAGTAACAACACAGTTCAAAGCATTTTTAAAATTTGATGAAGAGATGCTTGACGCATTCTCTTTGTTTGGATTAGCCCAAGAACTACCAGATGGGGTTCTTAGACAAATGGAAAGATATGTATGTACACTGTATAGCATTGGGAACATCAGAGCAGACACTGTTGCCTAATTGCGATGGTTGCTGTTTGCACAGAAAGGAAAAGAAGGACAACAATTACCTACAACTCTGGGAACTCTCAAGCCTCATGTGGAAAGGGCATACTTTATGTCACTGGTCTGGAAGTCATCCTTTAAGTCATGTCCAATTATTCCACCAGTATCAGACTACTCCTGGAAACTAGAAGATGGCCATTTAGTTCCTGTTTTCTGCAACAGTCCTCCTGCACCAGAAGCTCTACTTGAACTTCGTCGATGTACATGCAATGGCTCTTGTAAGACAAATCACTGCGGATGCAAGAAAAACAACTTCCTGTGCACAGATGCCTGTGAATGTGGTGATGCATGTGAAAACACACGAGACAATGGTCCGGAAACAGAGGATGCAGAGTTACCTCTTTGACATGGTACTTCTAATGACATATACCAGTTACTATATCACATCCAACCATTTATAAGATGGTACATCCTGCCTTCTTTTGACAAAAGTGGAAATTTTGTCCACCAACTGTGTCAAAAATGCCCATTATGTCTGCCAATTGTGACAAACAATGCCAATTATGTCTGCCGATTGTGACTTAAGCAATGCCAATTATGTCTGCCAATTGTGACAAACAATGCCAATTATGTCTATCGATTGTGACAAACAATGCCAATTATGTCTGGCGATTGTGACAAACAATGCCAATTATGTCTGCCAACTGTGACGAGCAATGCCAATGTGTACCAAGTGAGTGGAATAATATTGTCAACCCAATTTAATACCCGTGCCAACACATTTTGCCAATGACCGCAAGTTTGTCTACAGTGGTAAACTGCAAAATGTATAAACATTTTAGCGCTCAACATTTTAATTATTTGCTTGATGTTAACTGAAAAACTTCTGTGACATACCATCCAAAGGTATATATACAATGTCACTTTACTTTCACAGCTTTTGTTGGCTTTAAAGTACACTAGATCAAGCCAAATTGCAATAGGAGAAGTGTTCCAAGCAATGTTTTTAAATTAACAGATCATTCATTCAACCATTTTTATAGAGCAGTTTATAATTGTACAGCGATCTGCATACTGAACTTGCTGTAAGAATTATGCGGTGCATATTTGGTTTCGCTTCAAATAATAAGGCATTCAGTTCCTTTTCGATGCTAGTTAGTATATAAAAGTATTTACACTGAGATATAGAGAAACTAGTACATCTTACATGATCTGTATCATTTATGTCCACAGTAATCTCATTTAAAATTTAGCATGTTATACACTATACTTTTTCAAATCTGGTACAGCTTTGTCATTCCGGCGGCCATTTTGAAAAAAGCGCCCTCAATATTTGACATCAACTTGAACAACCGCTAATCGGTTCTTTAACAAGGCCTGCATACTAAATCAGACTTAGCAACATTTCTGAGGCAGTTTATACATAACCTTTTGATTTTTATAGCCTTTTTTTTATCATTTTGGCAGCCATTTTGAAAAGCGCCCTCAAGTGATGAAAATTGTCACTGAGAATTTCAAACCAAGTTGGAATCAACTCCTTATGGGTTCAATAACAAGGTCCATATAAAAAGTCAGACTTGGCATAACTTTATGAAGCAGAATACGTGTGCCCCCTGACTAATAGCATATAGCAATTTTCATGTTTGATTGCTATTCAATTTACACCGAAAATGTGAGAGCGATAGTTCATCATCTTATAGATGTAAAGTTTCACAAATGTTTTTAATTCCTTTTGATACATTGTTTAGGCTGTGTGAAAGCTATCTAGTAAATTTTAGCAAATACTTTTGCAACAGTGATGCTAACTACAATCCTGCTGGAAATTCGTTGCCACACCTGCATATGCTGGTGTCAAAAGCATGCAATCGGAGCTAAATATGTGATAGTTCCGCATTATTTTGTATAATAGTTGCAAATGCACATTCAGCTTACACTCGCCTTCCCCCCTCCCAATATTTTTTAATATTGGGAGACTTGTAATGTGGAATTGATGATGATTTTGTCCAAATCAACATTACAATAGGGGAGCGGGGAAGGTTGTTGGCCAAAAACGCTCTGGTGTGGCAACATTTTTCGCCAGGGTTGTAACAATGCCTATACTTGTTACACACAGTGAGCAGAAGAGGTCACTCATCTATTGTTTGGGCCCGTGTATAAAGTATTGTAAAACTGACAATAACTTCAAATTGGCCAGATTAAATTTGGCCTGATTTTATTGGGAAGTCACCCTGTATTAAAGTGTTCATCGAAGCAGAGAAATACTTGACCTTATATAAATAAGTATACAAAAAGGCAATAGCTAGAGTATTATATAAGAGATCTGCCGGATCTGTAATTGGCTTAAAGAAATATCATACTCTGGATACAAACAAATATACAACCATCAATATGGCTAATGTTGATGCCAATGTTAATGTAACCGACACATCCTTGCCCATTTTCATCTTGAATGTCTCGTATTGGGAACAAATTCTTGTTGCAGTCCTTCTAGGATTGGTAGCTATCACTGGACTTATTGGGAACTCCATGATAATTGCTGCAGTGGCTTTCTCAAAGAAACTCCAGACACCCACTAATGCACTTGTGACAAGTTTGAGCATTACCGATCTCTTGACATCATTTACTCTTATCTGGTATACTGTCAGTATTCTTGGCAAAAATGAATGGCCAATACCAGGGGCCTACTGGATTTGTAAGTTTACCGGTTTCATGGTATATGCCTGTGTAGGAACCAGCATGTGGACGTTGGGTATGATTGGTATAAATCGACTCATCCACATCTCAAAACCTATGTGGTACCTGAAGATCTTTACATCCTGGAAGCTTGTGATTCTTGTGGCGATACCATGGGTCATCCCGTCAGCTGTTCTTCTAATCCTTGCTGCAAATGGAGATGTTGCTTTTGGGTATAGCCAATATACATTAGTATGTGCTGACTATAAACAAACAGATGTGTCTGCCCTTACTCTGAATATAGTTGGTCTTCTTTTCCCATTCTCAGCAACAGTTGGTAGTTACATTTGGATCTATGTTTATGTCAAGAAACACTTTCGGGAACAGAAACAACATTTGGCACAGTTTTCTCCTGACACTCAACCTGATAATTCACAGAGTTATAACATGCAAAGATCTACAACTGATCTGGTAATCACCGAAGAGGTCCATGATCCAAACAATGCTATAGCAGCACAAAGAAGGAAACAAATATCCAAAGACGAGATCAAGATCACAAAAAACCTCTTTTTGGTTGTCGTTGTATTTATCGCTTGTTTTCTTCCGTACTTCTTCCTTGTGGCAATTCAGAGTACTATCAATGTTGAACACTACCGATTTTATTTCAAGGTTGGGCCACATATTAACAGTGCCATTAATTTTATAATATATGCCATGAAACATCCAGATTTCAAAGTTGTACTGAGACACATGATGATGTTTTCTTATGCCGATATTCCACAACCATCACCAATCCTGAAATACCTTCTTTCAAGGAAGAACTAAAAACTGAACCCAACTGTACAATAATTCTTCAATAAAACAAGCAGCTGCATTGTTTAACCCCCTGAGCACTACCTGCCAATCTAACATTGCCTCTGATTGGTCAATTACATGATATTTTCACTTTAATCACCAATCAGAATGGAGCTTTACAAATAAATCACCCACATTTATTTGCATGGTGAAATTATTCTAACAATGTTGCTGACTGGGCCAATTGATAATGAAAACTTCTTTTTGGCCAATCGGCAGGTAGTTCTCATGGGGATAAAATGGTGCTGTATCAAAAATTTCCCCTTCTGAGAAAGGTGTACATCAAGGCTGTCCACTTTCTGCACTGTTGTTTATATTATCTATTGAAATTTTGGTTAATAAAATCAAATCATTAAGAACATTATAATGTTATATAACTTCCCCTTCAGAATTATTGCAGAAGTGAAGAGCGTATAGATATGAATGGATGCGGATGTTAATACAGTATTTCTATATGATCAAAGATATGATGCTGGTCAAGTTTATGGGAATTTTCTATTGTATCAGGTCTCAAGCTTAATTCAACATAACAGTATGCTTTTAATATATGTTAATCTGTGAAATATAGAAATATAACATTAATAACACCAAAATGGTTTCTGTTGTCATTAGCGGTATGTTGAAATACAATTTGACTGAACTACAACCTTGGCGGAAAAGGTTGCCACACCTGAGCGTTAATTGGCCAACATCCTTCCCCGCACCCCTATTGCAATGTTGATTTGGACAAAATCGTCATCATTTCTACATCACAGTCTCCCAACATTGAAAAATGGGAGGTGGGGAAGGGGCGAGTATAAGCTGCATGTACATTTGCAACTATTATACAAAATAATACGGAACTATCACATATTTGGCTCCGATTGCGTGCTTTTAACATCAGAACGTGCAGGTGTGGCAACAATTTCCGCCAAGGTTGTCTGAATGAAATGTAAAAAAAATCATCTGAAATTACGTTTTGTTCATATCTTTAGAACGGAATGTCGGATTCACGTGCAATTTTCACAAAGTCTTAGCCTGTTTATGTACTCTATACTGAATATAACTATGTAATTTTTACATGGCTTGGTCTATGTATCCTATTAATTATAAAGATGCCAAAATAATGCAAAATATGTGAAGAAAACATCAATCGCCATTACATGCTGTCTACTGAAGATAGTACACTAAAAATTTTAAACCTATTTTAATGATGACGAAATAGCGTGAAGTTTAAGTATTAGCCCTAATAATAATAGCAAGGATCAGAAGAGGAAAATTATAATCATAACAAAGTCATCAGACGGATTTGAACCCTTGATTTCACTGATCTATAGATTACAAGGCGACGACTTAAACACTGAGCCACGAAGGAGTCGATGATTACGTGAGCATTTCTCATGTATTAAGGGCTGGGGTATGAACGTTTGGACAGTATTTATTTTGGGACATTAGAGCACATCAGGCGTGTCGAATTGCATTCTGAATCGAAGAATGTCATTCTGATATCAAATAATTTTGATTTTTGAAATTCGCAATTTAATACACATTTTATGGCAAATCATTAAAATTGATATTTTTGATATTTAACAGTACTAAAGTAAACTTTATAAATCTGATGATTTATACTTAAAGTGTATGTAGGTGGGATGAAAAGCCGACGATCAATTGAAAATTTTGACCTTTCGTTTTGAAGATATGGATTTTTTCCCCAAAACACCCAAAAAAAATTAGGTCTTTTGGGAAAAAATCCATATCTTCAATATGAAAGGTCAAAATTTTCAATTGACCGTCGGCTTTTCCTCCCTGCTACATACATAACACTTTAAGAATATATCATTAGATTTATATAATTTACTTGAGGACTGTTATATATCAAAAATTTGAAAAATATCAAATTTTAATAATTTGTCATAAAATTTGTATTATATCGTGAATTTCAAAAATGAAAATTATTTGATATCAGAAATACATGCTTCGTATTCAGAATGCAATTCGATAGGTCTGATGTGCTCTCATGTCCCACAAAAAATACTGTCGAAACGCAATAAACGCTCATTTTAGATTCCTTAATGCTAATTTAAAATTATGCAATGCTTATATGTACACTAAAACAGGTGATTTAATTCTCATTCACCTACAATTTCAATTGTTATGCCGTTCCGGTTGGTTTAACCTAACATAGAGATGTTATAACCTCATAGTAGAATGAACATGTCATACAAATGCATTTAAGATCAGTAACCTATTGCACATATGGAGATGAGGTTGATGGTTTAACGGTCGACACAAACAAATGAAAAGAAATTTAGATTATTTTCTTTATTTAAAATTTGTCCAACGTGCGGAAAGTGCGTGAATCAAAATTCCAAGTTTATTTTTATAACCCTAAATACATTGCCAACATATATAATCGTTGTATGTTTTTCAAATGTAATTAGCCAGGGTTAATCATTTTGAAACCCATACTCCCTCTGTATTATGGCTTTCCCTACATCTTCTACAACTGGAGTGTGTATTTCAAATGGAAGTTACCTAACTGCCTATTCTATTCGAAACTCACACTCCCTCTGTGGAAGACTTTAGCTAAATCTTCCACAGGGGTAGTGTGGCTTTAAAATGGAATAGCCCATTCAAATGGCCCATAGCAATGAAGTCACCCTGTACATGTACTTTAATGTTTATCAAACCAGATGACTCTTTGACTCTAACCATGTTTTAATGGAGTGTATATGTTCTGAAGATCTCTAATTACATGTACTTCTTATAATACCACTGCTTGTTGAGCATGATTTAGTGGCTCAAAGAATTGTTGTACTGTGGATCTGAACAAATACTCCCTGCAACAACAATATGGCTGTTGGCAATCCCACTACCAATGTAACTGACTCATCCTTGCCAGTTTACATCTTGAATGTCTCATACTGGGAACAAATTCTTGTTGCAGTCCTTCTAGGATTAATAGCTATCACTGGACTTATTGGGAACTCCATGATAATTGCTGCAGTGGCTTTCTCAAAGAAACTCCAGACACCAACTAATGCATTTGTGACAAGTTTGAGCATTACCGATCTGTTGACATCCTTTACTCTTATTTGGTTTATTGTTGGTAGTCTTGGTAAAAATGAATGGCCAATACCAGGGGCCTATTGGATTTGTCAGTTTACCAGTTTCATGATATTTGCCTCCATAGGGACCAGCACGTGGACATTGGGTATGATTGGTATAAATCGACTCATCCACATCTCAAAACCCATTTGGTACCAGAAGATCTTTACATCCTGGAAGCTTGTAATTCTTGTGGCGATACCATGGGTCATCCCACCAGCAACTCTTCTGATCGCTCTTGCAACTGGAGATATTGTTTATGGGTATACCAAAAACAGCTTAGTATGCGCAGGCGAGAAAGCAACAGTTGTGTTCAATGTACTTATTCTAAATGTAGTTGGTCTTCTTTTTCCACTCTCAGCAATAGTTGGAAGTTACATCTGGATCTATGTGTATATCAAGAAACACTTTCGGAAACAGAAACAACATATGCCACAGCTTTCTACCAGCTGTACGATGACTGATACTTCATCAAGTTATAGCATGCAAAGCTTCTCAACTGAACTTACAATCACCGAGGAGAGCCATGATCCCAACAGTGCTATAGCAGTTCGAAGAAGAAAACAAATATCCAAACAAGAGATTGCGATCACCAAAAACCTCTTTGTGGTTGTTGTTGGATTTATTGCTTCATTTCTTCCATACTTAATCCTCCTGTCTATTCGGAATGCCATCAATACTGAACACTACCGATTTTATGTGAAGGTCTGTCCATATGTTAACAGTGCCATTAATTTTATAATATATGCCATGAAACATCCTGATTTCAAAGTTGTACTGAGACATATGATGAGGTGTTCTTATGCTGATATCCCACAACCATCACCATTCCTGAAATACCTACTTTCAAGAAAGAACTAAAAACTTGCCACAAAGACTAGCGATTGAAATGTAAACCATATCAGAATATCGTCACCCTGCTACCATGGCTACCCCAGAAATGACTTTGGTTCGTGTAGTGATGAAGCCGAAACTGCATACCAACAGTTTTGGCAAGGACGCAAACCCGCACGCAAAAAAGCAGACATGTTCGCGCATACATTGACGCGGGCGAAAATGGCGCAGCAATCACGCGCACGAGCGTGTCTTTCTTTACAAACATCCACACATATTTATCCACGCTTAGTAACTCCAGTCACCTGGTCAAAATCACCATGGATATGTGGCTTCACGTCCCGCTGTGGTAAGGGATGGGCACTCACAAGTCATTTTTTTGTAGTTTTGAGAAGAAGTACAAAATATGGTTCAAGCATGCATCAGTTACATGATTATCCTAATCATTTCTAATTAAGCCTTTTAGTGTATCTCATTATCATTTGTTTTGTGCAAAGATTGATGAATATATATATATATATATATATGTTTAAATATATGCATGAACCCTATTTTGTATTTGTTCTCAAAATTCCAAAAAATGAATTTGGCAATTATCATAGCAGGCAATATCTGACATATGCTTATATAAAGAGAACTGTAAACATCTAAGGGTGTGTAGGTGGTTTTATAGTTTTTTGTTTTGGATAAACTGTAATGTTAAATTCTTATGTTGTAAGACTGTAAATACTGCCATAAGATAGAACTACAAAATGCATGGGTTGCACCACCTATAAGTTTGGTAGTGACGGAAGTGCATATTTTGTTGGGTACAGTATCGAATCACGCACGTAAAGTTAATCATGCATACTTGAGTGTACTACCAAACTTAAGGTGAACCAAAGAATTCAGTGCCATTCTGAAAGAATACCAATGTGGACATTTTTTGCACAATGAATTTTTTGCACCTTGTCAATTTTTAAAACTTTTTCACTTGTTTTTAAATTTGCAATAACTAAGCTTACATTGACCTATACGCAAATAAATAAATTTTAAAGGGTCGTGAGAATTATATAGTTTTTAATTGCATGTACATTGGCTGTATGTAAAGAATTAAATTATTTATACATGTGATATTTCTTTGTGTTGTTGCTGGATGATTTGTTGAAAAGTAATTGCATATTGTGTTTTCAATGTAGACCTATATTAAAATTTTAAAATATTAATTACATTATACAGAGAAATCAAAATGAGCCACAGTGTTGCCGGTGCGAAATGAAAATAACACAAATTTTTTTTTTCAAATTTTTACTGTTATTAAATAGAAAATTACAAACTGAGAAAATAGAATTTACAATTTAGAAAACAGAAAAATTATGGCTTTCGGTTAACTCAGGGACATCTCAAACTACCAGGACAGAATTGACCAAAAACTGCTATGTTTGTACCATTTAGAGCCATTAGAGGCCATTATTTATTACCTAAATTGTGGGCTAAATTAGAATTATTGACAGGTTTGGAGCAAATTCCTGATAAAGTCATTCTAGGAGCTTCCAATGGATATGAAAAGACAACAAAGGAATAACCCTGCACCCCCCCAAAAAAAAAGGTCAGTGACACCTTAATATTAAGTTGTAAATTGTCAGCATACCTTTACTATTCTCTCATCTTTAAGCCATTCAGTTTTTGTGCAATGACACATGATTCCAAACATATATTGTATAGTCTGAGGTAAAAAAAATGCATTTTTGTATCATATATGACATAGTGATATTTCACTACTAAAGTAGCACTGATTTTAATCATGATTTTGAGATAAATTCTTCCGAAATGTGTATTATTGAGGTTGAAAAGACTTGCTGTGAAATTGGTAATACTTAGGCCTAATAATAGTAAGAATGAAGGACAATTGAATACCTGAGTGGAAGAAAGGTCCAACTTCATCAATAATTTTTTTGAGATATTAACAAAAAAACACAATATTTGGAAAAGTTTTTAGCGACAGACTGTTTTCATCTTGAGGGGACCTTTAGTACTGGTACTGCAATGGCAACAGTACAGGTCTTTTAGAATATGATAAACTCATTTTTATAAAATGGAGTTGGGCCATTCTTCCACTCAGGTATTCAATTGACAGACAGTATGTTTGAAAGAACTGGATATTGATTAAGAAAATCAGATAATTAGATGGTGCTGCAAATGCACTTCTATCGTATAATGTTTTTATGAGAAATATATATTTTTACCAGCACAATAAAATAAATGAAATTAATATAATTTTCAGTAATATTAAGGGATCCAAAATGAGCGTTTATTGCGTTTCGACAGTATTTTTTGTGGGACATGAGAGCACCTCAGACCTATCGAATTGCATTCTGAATACGAAGCATGTCTTTCTGATATCAAATATGAGGAAAGATGATCTGGAGTGTTTGTTCCTTACGGGGAAGATTAATGGAAGGAGAGACAGAGGGCGCCAGAGGACAACATATCTTCAGAGTATCGCAGCCTGGACGGGTGTGGATAACATCAAGCTGTTGAGATTGGCAAAGAACAGGATGGATTGGCATTCCATGGTCGCCTACGTCACTGGATATGGCACATAGAGAGAGAGAGTTCGAACACATTTTTTCCGGGATTGTAGTATTGCAAAGATTTGACTCATTGTCACATATTATTAAACATCATTCAACAAACAAAAGCAAACAAATAAACTAATGTTTCTCTTGTCCTTTTTTTCTTAGGGAAGAGTTGCTTGGTGTATATCTTATCATCATCCTCATGTCAATTCGGATTTCTATCAATACTGAACACTTCAGATTTAATATCAAAATTGGTCCATTTCTTAACAGTGCCATTAATTTCATGATATATGCCAGTAAGCATCCAGATTTCAAAGTTGTACTAAGACTCTGCAGCAATTATCATAGATGAGGTGTTCTTATGCTGATATCCCACAGCCATCACCAATCCTGAAATACATACTTTAAAGAAAGAAATATATACTTGGCTAAAAAATACATTTGTCTGATATCTGAAAGATTGAAATTTACTTAGCCCATTTTCTGGTGCTTCCACTGAGCGCCTTACAAACAAAACAGCTGACCAAAAGAAAACACAATAACTTAACTTAAAGGATTTATAACGTGTGTGTACCTTCAAAACAAGATGTTCAAGGTGCAATACAAAAGCAGTTTCAGATAAAACAAAAGTATAAACTTAAAGATACATGAACATATACAATGATGATTGAAAACCAATACATAAAAACAAAAAACAAAAATATATTTAGGGCACAATAAGCAAGAGTTCAAAAACAAAGTCAATTATTTTATAGGCAGTACACATTAAGTGTGTTTTAAGTGCCTTTTTAAAACCATCAACAGTTTTTGCAGATTTGATGTGCTCGGGAAGTGAATTCCATAAACGTGGTGCTGCAACTACAAAAGATCTGTCACCCCATTTATGTTTTGATTTTGATTTATAAAGACATGATTTTGATTTTGAGTGCAAACTGCGAGACGGATTGTAAGTTTTCAATAACACAGTTAAATAATCAGGTGCATTTCCATTAAGATATTTGAAGACAATGAGCATTAATTTGTAGACAATTCTATGGGTGACTGGAAGCCAATGTAGTTCTTTCAAGATGGGGTGATGTGGGAAAATTTCCTTGTTAATGTGACAACCCGGGTAGCTGTATTTTGAAGGCGTTGGAGCCGGTATATAATACAACATTAGTAAATGAAAGCAGAATGAAAGAGAAAGGAAAATATGTGTAATATCCCAGCAGTCAGCTGTATATCACATTATATTTTTATCTCAAAACTGATACTACAGGATACTTTCTATATTATTATTATTGAGTGTTTACATATCAATCATTTCAATAGTTCTCTATGTGTAAAGGTTGCCACAATACCAAACCCTTTAGTTTTCCTTATGATACGTCACTATAAGTTAATATTGTATCATGTTGCTTTAATAGATAAAAGAAAACTTGACCTTGAAACTGGAACTTGAAAACACAATGAAAAAACACAAAATCATGTACACATTAAAAGTAAATCAAATGAAAACCAAAACTACATTCTTCAAATTTTCAGTTTATAACAATGGTTACAAACAAAGCTATCAGTATCAAATTCCCTTGAGAGCTTACCTATGACAATGAAAACCAAGACCAAAAATAAAACAATGAACTTGAAAATAATCAGTGTTTATAAGAGTTCTAAACTTGCTGCCTGATCTCTTACATATACTTTAATATTATTATACGACTGCTTGTTGGGTGTGACTTACTGGATTATAGAATTAACCCCAGACAAAATAATGAAATTGGAAGCAATGATTTGCGTCTTTGTCAGACGTTCAACAGACATATATGATTTATTTGCAATAAGTATGTAACACAAATATATAGCATGCATATAAGGAATCAGCGCCCAAAACCTGGACTTATTAGCAAAACGATATTTAGATTTACATACTTTATACTCTCAATATGAAAAATTGCAAAGGGAGTGGTGGGTGGGAAAGAAAATTTTGTAAACACAACCTAGTCTTGTTGAATCTGACAAAATAATGACGAAACAAGAAATGATCGGAATGCAAAACATCGCCTGTGTACCACGTGACTTAGCAACAGTACACAAATTCACACAATAGGCCTTACCAACGGGGACTACAGCATTTATTCTGCAGGGTTAAATTGGTTTTCAATTGATGGGATTGAAAAGCGTTATTAACCCCAGACAAAATAATGAAATTGGAAGCAATGATTTGCGTCTTTGTCAGACGTTCAACAGACATATATGATTTATTTGCAATAAGTATGTAACACAAATATATAGCATGCATATAAGGAATCAGCGCCCAAAACCTGGACTTATTAGCAAAACGATATTTAGATTTACAAAGGACCCTGATGAACTATCAAAAGTCACCACCCCAGTGACCTACACAGTAAGGGCTTATAAATATCTTAAAATAAACAAGAATATTTTAGAGGACCTAGATGAAACCTATCTTAAGTCACCACCCTCGTGACCCCTACAGAGGAGCTGAATAATATCTTGTTAATAGAAAATATAAATATAAATACGGAATATTTAATATAGCACCCCAGATGACCTATCTGAAAATCACATCCCCAGTGAAATAAAAAAAGGGGAGATTATAAATATCCAAACAAAGAGCACAGCCAGTAATATAAAATGACATGGGCTGAAACCTTTAACAATATTTGTGCATGCAAAATATACAATATATATTCCTGTAAGATGGTTTCCAGGAATCGTACATTCATATAGGGGAAATCCCTGACAGGTTAAATTGGATACTTGATCCATACTAAAATGTCTACATACTTTAATTTGTGTGCATTTCTTATCCATACTTAAATAGATATATGTTTCAAATTAGAAAATCTCTGCCAGCGGATTTTAAATTTGTTTAAAGTGATGCTAATGCTTTAGCATTGCTCACTTCAAATGACATGGTTAGACATGTGTGTATTTTTTTTTTTTTTTAGCTATCTCTTCCTTTTCTTTTAATTTTTTGTTTGAAAAGCTATAACATATGAGATAACATTTAACTATATGCTTATTAGCCCAAGGAGAGAGATTCCGCCGAGATGTACATTTTACACAATGACGTTCAACTATCAACAGGAAGTTCTTGATTGATATAGCAAAGGAAGGCACCTATCAAGAGTTTCATGATTTGAGCAGTTTACCGCTCTCAAAAGGAATTAGACGACTGCACCAAACCAATCATCAAATCACGAATCGTGACCCAATATTTGCTCTATCAATTACGTTAGAATTGCTTCTTTAACTTTAACATACAAACTTAAAATTTTCTTTATAAATTTTTCCGCACCACCACTATTATACTCTCAATATGAAAAATTGCAAAGGGAGTGGTGGGTGGGAAAGAAAATTTTGTAAACACAACCTAGTCTTGTTGAATCTGACAAAATAATGACGTAAACAAGAAATGATCGGAATGCAAAACATCGCCTGTGTACCACGTGACTTAGCAACAGTACACAAATTCACACAATAGGCCTTACCAACGGGGACTACAGCATTTATTCTGCAGGGTTAAATTGGTTTTCAATTGATGGGATTGAAAACGTTATTAACCCCAGACAAAATAATGAAATTGGAAGCAATGATTTGCGTCTTTGTCAGACGTTCAACAGACATATATGATTTATTTGCAATAAGTATGTAACACAAATATATAGCATGCATATAAGGAATCAGCGCCCAAAACCTGGACTTATTAGCAAAACGATATTTAGATTTACAAAGGACCCTGATGAACTATCAAAAGTCACCACCCCAGTGACCTACACAGTAAGGGCTTATAAATATCTTAAAATAAACAAGAATATTTTAGAGGACCTAGATGAAACCTATCTTAAGTCACCACCCTCGTGACCCCTACAGAGGGAGCTGAATAATATCTTGTTAATAGAAAATATAAATATAAATACGGAATATTTAATATAGCACCCCAGATGACCTATCTGAAAATCACATCCCCAGTGAACTACAAAAAGGGAGATTATAAATATCCAAACAAAGAGCACAGCCAGTAATATAAAATGACATGGGCTGAAACCTTTAACAATATTTGTGCATGCAAAATATACAATATATATTCCTGTAAGATGGTTTCCAGGAATCGTACATTCATATAGGGGAAATCCCTGACAGGTTAAATTGGATACTTGATCCATACTAAAATGTCTACATACTTTAATTTGTGTGCATTTCTTATCCATACTTAAATAGATATATGTTTCAAATTAGAAAATCTCTGCCAAAGAAGTTAATGGATCATGCAAGAACTGAATGAGAAATAAACTTCCCAATCCCCCCCCCCCCCAGATTTTTAAACATATTCTATTTATTCTTTAATTTTCATCAGTTAAGCCTGGGGATATGGGAAGCTCTCTGGATGTTCTTTTGCCTGATATATAGGAGACCAAACGGTGACTGCATGAGTGCAATCCCCTACCCATTACGCATATCTGGATGAACTATATCTGTGGGTAATGACACGTTAACTCTGCTCTACAAATTTTGTGTGCCACTTGTTTATATTTCTGGTATATTTCTGGTACAACTAAGCCCCGCACCATTTTTTTTTTTAAATCATCAAACGAGAAGTGTGCCATGCTATAAAAGTGTACAGAGAACTAGGATAACATGCCTATTCTATAATACAATAGGTCAACATACTTCTTGAATCAACATGATAACTAGGCGGCTGCGCAACCTCACGAAAAAACTTGAACACAATTTTTTGATTTTGAATTTAGTTGAACAAGAAAAATTTGAGGGCATAGTACTTGGCCCCTGCCTAGGCTATCCCATGCCAACCTGGAGTTGATTCCTTCCTTAGTATTACCAAACTTAATCGATCAAATCCCACATGCTAGACCGGCTTTCAATAAATATTTGTTAAATAAAAACAATAGGGCAATTCATGGTTCTGAACAAGATGATCGTTTAAAACAATACAAAACAAAACAAAAACAAACCTTCATGCTTCTGAAGCAGCAACTTGACACGTTCCTTGCTTATTAACTTATACCAATCTGACAATTGAATTCTTAAGTGTTCTTGTACTTAGCCTTAAATTTACATCTCCTTCATCCACTATATCATGTGCACATATTCAGTGTGCATTCCAAATGTTATGCATACTTTCATTAAACAATTTTGAGTACCTAACAACTGAAAGTATAATTGATGATGCTGTACAAGTGTACATACCTGTCAAATGTTCAGAATGTCAGAAGATTGATTGCAGCAACTGCATGACTTTGGGAACAGAGGTCTATTGGTCAGATGACATTCAAAAACCAAATAGACTGTCCCCTGTGAATGCTCAACATGCAACATCTTGGATTGGACAGGCAGAGTTGAAACAACACTCTTAAATCGCAATACCAGGTCAGTCATATTACTTATGACCCACAAGACAACGACGACGTACAATTGTATGCGTGATTTGTGATTCTTACCAGATTGTACACCATTTTATTGTTTTTAAAAGCACTTGACATGATTCTTCCATTGTACGTAGTTTGTAGATAAAGCAACGTGCAACATTCAATGTTAATTCAAAATGTTAATTCAAAATATAAGTCATTGATTGCTGCAATGTAGCTGTTACGTGGCTCCATGTCTAACTGAAGTAAACCCGTTATATGCTTGATGATGAGATCACCGTCAAATATTATTGTGGTCATAAACAAATCTCCAGTCTCACGACAAGCAACACGTCTTCCCTCCTGTTACCTGATATAATCTGCAATGAAGAACACAGAAAAAGGGAAGCAAATTGTGCAAGCAAAGGCTTTTGCATATATACAAGCCTGATTATTAATAAAACTACCTTACTATATACTAAGGAGTTGAAAATTGAATTGATCTTGAACATGATTATTTTTCCATTTATTTTGTTTATTTATTTACCTCTTTATTTACTTTTCAACTTTTTAAATATGCCAGAAGGTCCAAGTGGAAAGGCAGTGTGCACTGTTCCCACTATCTAGGCGAGCTTCACAAAGATGCTGCCAAGTAGAGTAAAACCAAATCTAGTAAAAACTATGCCGAAGTTAATTTGGGCAAGTAAAAGGAATCGTACCAAGATCCACCAAACTTGTTTTACATCAGATGACTCTACAATTTTGCTTTCCTGATGATACATCTTCTATGAATTCCTTAAATGCCAACACCTATGCATATGTCAGAAAACCAATTGTTAATATTTTCTGTAATTTACATACGAAGGACTCTAACTTTGACCTTCACCGATTGCCTTGAATGACCAAACTCCAACAACCTTGCATATGTCAGAAAAACGATCCCCAAAATTGTTAAATTATAATGCTGCCCTTCGATGTGTTAGTATTTTATGCCAGAAAGGAAATCTGTTCACATATCCTAACCCTTACCGATTGCTTCAAACAATTTTCCAGGAATTTTCATGAAAATCCAACCAAAATTTGAATTCCAGTAATTTCAAGCTTTTCCAAGAGCCACTAACATTCTTTAATCAGACTAAATGATGCACGAATATCCCACTTGTAATATCAGGATATCATATACCGCGCATCACTAATGCACCGCAAGCGATGTTACTATATTGCATATCGCCCAACACTTGTCTACGAACTGTTGGCCATATTGGCCAAGATTTTATCTTATTTTATTATTATTTTCAACTTCGGATGGGAATACAAACTGCTTGTAAATTTTCCCGACACTAATCCTCGAAAATACGCTAACGCCCCAAAAGCGCTGCCTGTGAATGACTCCTGTCCCACGATTGGACAAAGCAGGGCATTATGCAAAGCAGGAGTCACAGCACACCTCGCATGGCTCCGCCTCTTTACCTTTTTCAGGACTGAAACCCTGGGATTAATTTATAATCCCTGCAATGCCCTGGAATTATTGCAGCAACAACAATACAGTTTGTTTTTAACTAAAACCATCAGCATGATTATATAAAGTTGCTGTTTCTGATCCATGTGTTTTTAACCAGGCATTGATCTTTCCGTCCATGGATTCGATAAATCAAGCATGTCGAATTCTGCAACCTATACCACGCGCCTATTTCATCCTGCAGAAGTCCGATGTTTTTCTCTCAATTAAGTTGATACATTATGTGAACGATGCAAATTATATGTGAAAACCCACTAATTAAACTAAATAATAAACATTTTAATCATAACTGCTCCTTATTGGCACTCAAATTTCGATTCGGACACAGCTTGATATCGCAAGTTCAACAATGTAAATATCTTTGTTTATGTGATACATGTTCGAATGACGTCATTCCATTTAAATAAATAACTTATGTAATTTCTCGTAAATGGGTTGATCAATAATAATCTGTTGATAGCACGCCGCAGAAATTGGCTATTTGCAAAATCCCCAGGACTGATTGACGGTAAACAATTTACGCAATCATCGAGACCGCCACTTAGTATTGCCAAACCCAGCGATTTGGTAGCCCAATTGGGTAATTTCGATTTTTATTTATTTATTTGCGACTTTTGACAATTTCCTGGCCTCAAAAAAGCAATGATTAAGGAAAATTTTTACGACTTTTTAACATTTGGCTCCCATAAAGCCAAACCAAATTAAACCATTCTTGGAGACTTTTTGATTATTTGGGCAGCAATTCAAGCAGAAATTTTTTGGCAACCTGGTTTTGCGTTCTGCTTGTGTGAATATCACAGTTTGAAAAACTTAAAACCGTGTCAAGTAGCTTCAAGTGAAATTATAAAATAAATCGACTCGACCCAATGTTATTTATACTTCCAATGCCCATTTTTACAAATGTGTTCTACCTATAGGCTTTAGCCTTAGGCCTAGTTCTGCTATTAAAACCCGGGATTGATTATAAAAGCAAATTTCTCACCGACTCAACGCATCATCTTGGCTGATCTCAACACCGCTACCGGACAACGCCCGACGCTGGGTGGCCCACGTAAAATTGTCACATTCCGCATTTAAAATACCAGCAACTTCGCCTCTCTATCACTCGGGTTAGTTTTGTCCAACTATTTTTATTATTTTATAAAATATTTAAGAGAATCCCAGACAATGTCACAATTTCCACTTGCCGCAGTACCATCACTATGATAATATTGACGACTTAACTTGATTGCTGCAGCTAGTTGTTTCGTGCGTAAATTAAACAACGATTTTACGTTCATGTAAAAAAAGACTTTGGAATCGTAAGGGAACCAAACTGGAACTATATCATTAGCCTATGATCGCACTTGTACTTTCATAACTGATGAATTATCAGCCATGCACCTGGCGAGATGCTCTCGGTGATAGCGCAAATAGACATAAAATTCGATCCAGCTGGTGGTGGTATAGACTCCTTTTCTCCCAATGTTCCACTCAAAGTTCTTGAAATTCCAAACCGCCGCACATATTTTGTTGTATTTTTCCGACGAAAACCATCAATGAAAACATGGTCCACGCCACGAAATATTGTTGTAAATACACTTCCAAATTAATATAAGCTACTGGGATTACTACTTGTAAAATATGCAAACTAAAAAACTTCCGAAAGAAAATTTTGTAAACACAACCTAGTCTTGTTGAATCTGACAAAATAATGACGAAACAAGAAATGATCGGAATGCAAAACATCGCCTGTGTACCACGTGACTTAGCAACAGTACACAAATTCACACAATAGGCCTTACCAAGGGACTACAGCATTTATTCTGCAGGGGTTAAATTGGTTTTCAATTGATGGGATTGAAAACGTTATTATTGTATTGTGGACCTGTACCAATATTCCCTGCAGCAGCAACAATATGGCTGTTGACAATGCCACTACCAATGTAACTAACACATCTTTGCCAGTTTACATCATGAATGTCTCATACTGGGAACAAATTCTTCTTGCAATCCTTCTCGAGTTGGTGGCTATCGCTGGACTTATTGGGAACTCTATGATAATTGCTGCAGTAGCTTTCTCAAAAAAACTCCAGACATCAACTAATGCATTTGTAACAAGTTTGAGCATTACAGACCTGTTGACATCCTTTACTCTTATCTGGTATACTATCAGTCTTCTTGGCAAAAATGAATGGCCAATACCAGGGGCCTATTGGATTTGTAAGTTTACTGGTTTTATGGTATATGCCTGTGTAGGAACCAGCATGTTGACATTGGGTATGATTGGTATAAATCGACTCATCCACATCTCAAAACCCATGTGGTACCAGAAGATCTTTACATCCTGGAAGCTTGTGATTCTTGTGTTGATACCATGGGTCATCCCCACAGTATCTCTTCTAATCTCTACTGCAACTGGAGATGTTGCTTTTGGGTATAACAAACCTAGCTTAGTATGTGCTGTTTACGAACATACAGATCTATTTGTCATTGCTATAAATGCAGTTGGTCTTCTGTTCCCACTCCTAGCAATAGTTGTAAGTTACATCTGGATCTATGTGTATGTCAAAAACATTTTTGGAAACAGAAACAACATTTGCCTTTATTTTCTACCAGCTGTACAACAACTGATAATTTACAGAGTTATAGCATGCAAAGCTCCTCAGCTGATCTTGCAATCACTGAAGAGGGCCATGATCCGAATCATTCTACAGCAGGTCGAAGAAGGAAACAAATATCCAAACAAGAGATTGCTATCACCAAAAACCTCTTTGTGGTTGTTGTTGGATTCCTTGTTTGTTTTCTTCCATACTTAATCCTCCTGTCAATTCGGAATGCTATCGATGCTGAACACTACCGATTTTATATCAGGGTTGGTCCATTTTTTAACAGTGCCATTAATTTCATGATATATGCCAGTAAGCATCCAGATTTCAAAGTTGTACTGCGACATATGATGAGGTGTTCTTATGCTGATATTCCACAACCATCACCAATCCTGAAATACATACTTTCAAAGAACTAAACACTTGACTGAACAATATATTTGTCTGGTATCTGAAAGATCATTACTGACCATGTTGCCAATATTTAAGGTTGAAATCACAGTTCGAATCACTGAAAATTTGCCCAACTTTTTTCTTAACCATTGGTTTCTGTGGGACAAGAAGCAGTCCAAAGTCGCAGGCATAATCCTCCATAGTCTTTTATAATTGGGCTACCAAATCACCACCATGAGCATTGTACTATACAAAACATTAAAACAGCCTGCAGGTAATCCTGTCAATCTTGAATTCAATGGAAACTTGCACTAAGAATGCTCTTTTTTGTGACATTATACTTCCATCGCTTATCGGAAAAACTATTGCCGAAATATCGATCAGAAGTATAGCTAGCAAGCTTTAAAAGGGCCAAATCGCAACCAGTAGATTTCAAGACAACTTTGATGATACATCACTAGCCATGACAGAACACTGGTAATGATTTAACAATCACTAAACTCTGGTCAGCTAGTAATAGGCAGGACTCATAACATCATAGATTGATATAGAATGGGCACAGCACCTGCAACATAAAGATCACATTGCATATTGTGTAACTGACACATGCTTTTCTGAATTTACGTGGGTGTATGTTGGGACTTTATTCACTCAGACAGTAAGAAAAACTGAATCACTAGTGAGTTTTTTAAGCACACGCTGCATTTGCCCAGTATGATATGGGTATACAATTTTCAACTCTCGACTCTTACTTCTGAATTTCTAGGAGGATCGAACTTGAAGTGGAAGGAATAACAATCCAGGCATGCAAAGTACACAACACACCTTTTGTTTGAGCTAGTCCTTAATAACATTTTCTGAGTAAACTGATTTTTTAGATTCTTTGTATTTGAAGGATGTGTGCATATTTACTCAAAATAGTGAGAATTTTTGTGAGTTTGTGTTGACAACTGGTAAGGGGAGAATAGTCACCATGCCCCCACGTAGTAACTGATCTACACTACATTAAAACTCTCTAAAATACTTGTACAGACTGTAACAATAAAAATTGCAATTTCTAGAAAAAAATAGAAGAGATCATGGCAACAATGTTATTTGCAGCGGAATAAGTAACATCTTGGCTAACAGAAAAACATAACTTAGTTTCTTAACTAGTTTGGGCTCAAACGCTATGCTCAATTATCTAAATTGTACAGAAAAGCGTGTTGGGCCACTTTTGACATTTTCAGCGCATATCAAGCTTGCATCACATAAAATTGACTTTCATGATTAGCAGTTCGATTTTTGCTTTTCAGAAAAAAATAAAAGGGGTCATGGCGTAAATTTGATATGCAGTAGAATCAGTAACATCTTGGCTAAAAGAAACACGATACTTGGTTTGTTTCCTAGTTTGCATTCAAACGCTATACCCAATTTTACTTAATCGCCCAAGTTGAGACAGTTTTTGCCATGTTCACACGTATCAAGATGGTACCATGTAAAATGAACTTTCATGCTTACTGTCAAAGATTTCAGAACAAAAGCAAAAGTAACTGACATTAGTAAATAAATAATATGATATTTATTTCAAATTTATAAATGAAAATACCACTTCAAATGCCCCATTGTTTAAAATTACCCATCTTACGAGCACAGACCAAATGTTTCATGATTCAACTCAATTCATTCACTTTTGATACACAAAGACACAAAGAGTGGCCCAAGCTATTTTAGGACTACTTTACACAAATTGGCCATACATTTGCTTGTAGACCACCGATTTGATTGAAACAAAGCTTAAGGTAGGAGCATCGGATAATAGGCCCATGCAGGAAAATAGCCACTATTTCAAATCAGAATTATGTATCCATTTCAAATATATAACCAATTGAAGATAAGTCTTTACTCCACTGATTTTTAATGTTTCATGAAAATTTAAACAATTCTTATGTTTTTTCTTTATTTTTTGAAAATTCCCTAATTTTTTCTACAAATAATTATTGCTAGCCAAGAGGGAATGTGATATGGTTTCCATAGTTTGTGGGGTGGTTAATAAGCCTAATATCTAAATTCTCTCGCCAGATTTTTTTGATAAAGTGTTTATTTTTTGAGAAAAATAATTGTTTCTATTTTTAAATTAGGGAAATCTAGAAACACCCATAACTTAAAATAGAAACACTTTATTAAAAAAAGCTGGCGAGAAAAGTTTCTAAATTTAATAACCTTTCATATGACACCTTGTTTGTTAAAATTGGCCCTATGGTTAGCTCAGACAATAATTATGAAATTGGGTCATTCAGTGTTTCTGGATCAAATCAAGAAAATTTTAGCAAGTACTAACATTACCTTCAAATATCCCCTATATTACTGACCAATATATTGGAAAAAAGTCACTAATATTATTTGATAATGTTTTTGTAATAAAAAGATCCAAAAAGCAGTTCTATAAATGGGATAGAAAGGAGAAAAAATAATATTTAAACATAGTATCCATTTTCAAACTTTTACCAATTTTAGTGAACGAGGCTTAGTGTCAAAAACACTTTATGTACAAAATCAATGGGGTTTTCTAATGATAAAAAATGGCATAACTCAAAAACGCTTTGTTGGCAAAAATTAAAACTTGGCAGGCAAGTTTATCTCACCCAACTACACATCCTGTATCATTTTAAATCAAATCTGTGCATGACACCGTAGCCGATGTTTCTACCTTAAATGTAAAAGCTTAAGAAATTACCTTGGCAAACAAGTAAAATTCAAAACAATTAGTAAGTGACATGTTTGCCTAATACTTTTTTCTAAATTGTATATTTTTTGTTTGTTACAACCTGTATTCCATGGAGTTCTATAAATTGTGACTTACACTAAAATCAAGAAGTAAACATCTCTCCAAATTTGCGTACAATTTAATAATCATATATTGCTAAACATAACGGATTTTTGAAGCACCTTCCATTGAAAAAATTCTGAGCACCTTACAAACCAATCTAAATTCAGCTGACCAAAACAAGGAAACATAACATTGACAAATGGAAAGCAAAATGAAAGAGACAGGAAAAGGTGTGAAAAATCCCCATATAGTCATCTGTATATCAGATTTATTTTTATCTCAATATTTATGGGAACCAAGGGAGAACAGTGCCAGTGCATTGATTGGTCACCCCAGGTTAAATAGGAAAGAAAGAAAGAAAGAAAGAAAAGAAAGAAAGAAAGAAAGAAAGAAAGAAAGAAAGAAAGAAAGAAAGAAAGAAAGAAAGAAAGAAAGAAATGTTACATCATACTTTTCACATTCTTATAATTATTGTGTATTTTGGTGTATTTACATATTAATCATTTCAATATTTCTACCAGTTATGTTCAACCCCTGTATATCCTAAACAAAGACAGATATGTCACAATTGTCATAATTCTTTTAGCTCAAATTTAAGACCTCATTTGTTGAAATTGTTCTAGAAATAAAAACATGACAATCCAAATACCCAAGGAAGATGCCAATTTAAAAGTAGCAGTTTGCTCCATTGTAAACCCTATTGATGTGTTCACTAAGTGTTCATGAACAAGAGAACTAGCGCAGCGCTTCCATTGATGAGCACATTAAAACTAGCATCGTGCTTTAATTGATTAGAGCTGAAAATTAATTTGGTGTATGATAAGATAATGGTAAAAAAGGTAGGAAAAGTACATCACATCATACATCACTATGTGAAGCACTTTCTTCTTAAAAAGTGTATCACATAGTGGTGTATCATGGCACAATACACCACTATGTGATGCAGGTTTTCCTGTTTACACAAAAATGCATCATATAGTGGCACAATACACCAATATGTGAAGCCCTTTTTCATTTGTTTACAGTATTTTTCCGTTTCACATACTACTTGTACCCATAAAAGCTCATGAAGTAAAAATAAATAATAAAAGAAGGTGCTTTGAATAACTTAACTTAACTTAACTAACATAATTTATAATGCACCTTTTCCTGTGGCTACCAAGCGCAACAAGCATATTAAAAAGAATAGCAAACATGATCAAATACAGAAAACAATATTATGGAAACAGATATGTCTTGAGCATAGTTTTGAATGATTCAAGAGTAGCAGCATTTCTGATATGAACGGTAAGGTGTTCCACAAAGCGTGGAGCTGCCACTGAAAAGGCTCTACCACCAGCACCCTTCTTAGAACGAGGCACAAAGAAGGAAATACTATCTGCCGAGCGGGTCTTCATTGCCCTCTGGGATGATTTTTTTCACAGTGAGGCAGTTAGTTATGTACTGGGGAGAGAGTCCATTCAGAGATTTAAACACATAAATCAGCGTCTTTTATACAATCCTCTCACTGACAGGGAGCCAATGAAGTTGGCTCAAGAGAGGGGTGACATGCTTAGGGACAGTTTTCATACAGTGAATTCAAAATTTAATAGTTCAAAAACACAACAACACAACCTTTCACAATTGTTTTAAATTTGTTTTTCTCCGAAATACACTTTTCCTCACGATACGTCACTATGTAATGAACCCAACGACACATCCTGTATCTAACTATAATATTGTATCATGTTGCTTTGATGGATAGAGAACATGAAAACACAATGAAAAACCACAAAATCATGTACACATTAGGAGGAAATTAAATGAAAACCAAAACTACTTCTTCAAGTTTTCAGTTTACAACAACAGATACAGACAAAGCTATCGGTAACAAATTCCCTTGAGAGCTTACCTATGACAATGAAAACCCATGTGATCAAAACCAAGACCAAAAATAAGACAATGAACTTACAACAACAATCGGTGTGTACAAGAGTTCTGAAATAGCTGTGAGATCTCTTATACATGTACTTATTATTATACCACTGCATGTTGGGCCTGATTTACTGGATTATAGAATTATTGTACTGTGGATCTGAACAAATACTCCCTGCATCAACAACATGGCTATTGGCGATGCCACTACCAATGTAACTGACTCATCCTTGCCAGGTTACGTCTTGTATTGGGAACAAATTCTTGTTGCAGTCCTCATAGGATTGATAGCTATCACTGGACTTATTGGGAACTCTATGATAATTGCTGCAGTAGCTTTCTCAAAGAAACTCCAGACACCAACTAATGCATTTGTGACAAGTTTGAGCATTACCGATCTGTTAACATCCTTTACTCTTATCTGGTATACTATCAGTCTTCTTGGCAAAAATGAATGGCCAATACCAGGGGCCTATTGGATTTGTCAGGTTACCGGTTTCATGATATATGCCTGTGTAGGAACCAGCATGTGGACATTGGGTATGATTGGTATCAATCGACTCATCCACATCTCAAAACCTATGTGGTACCAGAAGATCTTTACATCCTGGAAGCTTGTGATTGTTGTGTTGATACCATGGGTCATCCCCACAGTATCTCTTCTAATCTCTACTGCAACTGGAGATGTTGCTTTTGGGTATAACAAACCTAGCTTAGTATGTGCTGTTTACGAACATACAGATCTATTTGTCATTGCTATAAATGCAGTTGGTCTTCTGTTCCCACTCCTAGCAATAGTTGTAAGTTACATCTGGATCTATGTGTATGTCAAAAAACATTTTTGGAAACAGAAACAACATTTGCCTTTATTTTCTACCAGCTGTACAACAACTGATAATTTACAGAGTTATAGCATGCAAAGCTCCTCAGCTGATCTTGCAATCACTGAAGAGGGCCATGATCCGAATCATTCTACAGCAGGTCGAAGAAGGAAACAAATATCCAAACAAGAGATTGCTATCACCAAAAACCTCTTTGTGGTTGTTGTTGGATTCCTTGTTTGTTTTCTTCCATACTTTATCCTCCTGTCAATTCGGAATGCTATCGATGCTGAACACTACCGATTTTATATCAGGGTTGGTCCATTTTTTAACAGTGCCATTAATTTCATGATATATGCCAGTAAGCATCCAGATTTCAAAGTTGTACTGCGACATATGATGAGGTGTTCTTATGCTGATATTCCACAACCATCACCAATCCTGAAATACATACTTTCAAAGAACTAAACACTTGACTGAACAATATATTTGTCTGGTATCTGAAAGATCATTACTGACCATGTTGCCAATATTTAAGGTTGAAATCACAGTTCGAATCACTGAAAATTTGCCCATCTTTTTTCTTAACCATTGGTTTCTGTGGGACAAGAAGCAGTCCAAAGTCGCAGGCATAATCCTCCATAGTCTTTTATAATTGGGCTACCAAATCACCACCATGAGCATTGTACTATACAAAACATTAAAACAGCCTGCAGGTAATCCTGTCAATCTTGAATTCAAGGGAAACTTGCACTAAGAATGCTCTTTTTTGTGACATTATACTTCCATCGCTTATCGGAAAAACTATTGCGAAATATCGATCAGAAGTATAGCTAGCAAGCTTTAAAAGGGCCAAATCGCAACCAGTAGATTTCAAGACAACTTTGATGATACATCACTAGCCATGACAGAACACTGGTAATGATTTAACAATCACTAAACTCTGGTCAGCTAGTAATAGGCAGGACTCATAACATCATAGATTGATATAGAATGGGCACAGCACCTGCAACATAAAGATCACATTGCATATTGTGTAACTGACACATGCTTTTCTGAATTTACGTGGGTGTATGTTGGGACTTTATTCACTCAGACAGTAAGAAAAACTGAATCACTAGTGAGTTTTTTAAGCACACGCTGCATTTGCCCAGTATGATATGGGTATACAATTTTCAACTCTCGACTCTTACTTCTGAATTTCTAGGAGGATCGAACTTGAAGTGGAAGGAATAACAATCCAGGCATGCAAAGTACACAACACACCTTTTGTTTGAGCTAGTCCTTAATAACATTTTCTGAGTAAACTGATTTTTAGATTCATTGTATTTGAAGGATGTGTGCATATTTACTCAAAATAGTGAGAATTTTTGTGAGTTTGTGTTGACAACTGGTAAGGGGATATTATTCTTCATGATACGACGACCACCCGAGATCTACACTACATTAAAACTCTCTAAAATACTTGTACAGACTGTAACAATAAAAATTGCAATTTCTAGAAAAAAAAATAGAAGAGATCATGGCAACAATGTTATTTGCAGCGGAATAAGTAACATCTTGGCTAACAGAAAAACATAACTTAGTTTCTTAACTAGTTTGGGCTCAAACGCTATGCTCAATTATCTAAATTGTACAGAAAACGTGTTGGGCCACTTTTGACATTTTCGCGCATATCAAGCTTGCATCACATAAAATTGACTTTCATGATTAGCAGTTCGATTTTTGCTTTTCAGAAAAAAATAAAAGGGGTCATGGCGTAAATTTGATATGCAGTAGAATCAGTAACATCTTGGCTAAAAGAAACACGATACTTGGTTTGTTTCCTAGTTTGCATTCAAACGCTATACCCAATTTTACTTAATCGCCCAAGTTGAGACAGTTTTTGCCATGTTCACACGTATCAAGATGGCACCATGTAAAATGAACTTTCATGCTTACTGTCAAAGATTTCAGAACAAAAGCAAAAGTAACTGACATTAGTAAATAAATAATATGATATTTATTTCAAATTTATAAATGAAAATACCACTTCAAATGCCCCATTGTTTAAAATTACCCATCTTACGAGCACAGACCAAATGTTTCATGATTCAACTCAATTCATTCACTTTTGATACACAAAGACACAAAGAGTGGCCCAAGCTATTTTAGGACTACTTTACACAAATTGGCCATACATTTGCTTGTAGACCACCGATTTGATTGAAACAAAGCTTAAGGTAGGAGCATCGGATAATAGGCCCATGCAGGAAAATAGCCACTATTTCAAATCAGAATTATGTATCCATTTCAAATATATAACCAATTGAAGATAAGTCTTTACTCCACTGATTTTTAATGTTTCATGAAAATTTAAACAATTCTTATGTTTTTCTTTATTTTTGAAAATTCCTAATTTTTTCTACAAATAATTATTGCTAGCCAAGAGGGAATGTGATATGGTTTCCATAGTTTGTGGGGTGGTTAATAAGCCTAATATCTAAATTCTCTCGCCAGATTTTTTTGATAAAGTGGGTTATTCTATTAGGGAAATCTAGAAACACCCATAACTTAAAATAGAAACACTTTATTAAAAAAAGCTGGCGAGAAAAGTTTCTAAATTTAATAACCTTTCATATGACACCTTGTTTGTTAAAATTGGCCCTATGGTTAGCTCAGACAATAATTATGAAATTGGGTCATTCAGTGTTTCTGGATCAAATCAAGAAAATTTTAGCAAGTACTAACATTACCTTCAAATATCCCCTATATTACTGACCAATATATTGGAAAAAAGTCACTAATATTATTTGATAATGTTTTTGTAATAAAAAGATCCAAAAAGCAGTTCTATAAATGGGATAGAAAGGAGAAAAAATAATATTTAAACATAGTATCCATTTTCAAACTTTTACCAATTTTAGTGAACGAGGCTTAGTGTCAAAAACACTTTATGTACAAAGTCAATGGGGTTTTCTAATGATAAAAAATGGCATAACTCAAAAACGATTAAAAAAAAAAAATTAAAACTTGGCAGGCAAGTTTATCTCACCCAACTACACATCCTGTATCATTTTAAATCAAATCTGTGCATGACACCGTAGCCGATGTTTCTACCTTAAATGTAAAAGCTTAAGAAATGACCTTGGCAAACAAGTAAAATTCAAAACAATTAGTAAGTGACATGTTTGCCTAATACTTTTTTCTGAATTGTATAATTTTTTGTTACAACCTGTATTCCATGGAGTTCTATAAATTGTGACTTACACTAAAATCAAGAAGTAAACGTCTCTCCAAATTTGCGTTCAATTTAATAATCATATATTGCTAAACATAAGGGATTATGAAGCACCTTCCATGGAAAAAAATTCTGTGCACCTTACAAACCAATCTAAAAGTGCTGTTCAATTGACCAAAACAAGGAAACATAACATTAACAAATGGAAAGCAAAATGAAAGAGACAGGAAAAGGTGTGAAAAATCCCCATAGTCATCTGTATATCAGATTTATTTTTATCTCAATATTTATGGGAACCAAGGGAGAACAGTGCCAGTGAATTGATTGGTCACCCCAGGTTAAATAAATAAATAAATAAATAAATAAATAAATAAATAAATAAATAAATAAATAAATAAATAAATAAATATTACACGTATATCAATACAGTATGTATTGGACTCGCTACACTGTGTTTCACGTTGCTAAGCGATCATCAAGGCGAATGACTACAAACTACGGAGGTTTTTTTCTTCCTGGCAGTGTTGCCATATGAGCATTTGCTTATGAATTCAGTCCGTTTTTAACGATCTTTAACAGATCGTTAAACAAACGGACTGAATTCATAAGCAATGTCGCATATGGCAACACTGCCAGGAAGAAGAAAAACCTCCGTAGTTTGTAGTCATTCATTTGATGATCGCTTAGCAACGTGAAACACAGTGTAGCTTAGTCCAATACATACTGTATTGATATACGGTAATACTACTGCTCTTTTCAAATCGAGCACTCTTTTACAGCAGTTTGTGATAACTTTTTTCGTGTATAAATAAATAAATAAATAAATAAATAAATAAATAAATAAATAAATAAATAAATAAATAAATAAATAAATGAATGAATGTATGTTACATCATACTTTTCACATTATTATAATTATTGTGTATTTTTGTGTATTTACATATTAATTGTTTTAATATTTCTCTATATGTAAATGTTGCCACAATACCACACCCTGTGTTTAGTGGTAACTTTATCAATGTACTTAACATCTTTTCTAGGCTAGTCACTGGGTGGGAAAAACCTCATTATGTACATTCACTGTTAACTTATTTCGCATAAATGTAACAGTGACAAATCGTTTCATTTAATGATGTTGACATTTTGCAGGGGTCACAAAATATTAGGTAATGTTCAAATATAGTGTCTTTTATAAGGAAAGTTTGTTTGTGTCCCCTGTAAAATTATAAACCATCAAATTTGACATTTTGTTACTATTCCACATAGAGAGCTGGTCTCTACTATATTGAGAGCAGTTCACTAATTTTATTCCTTGAAAAAGAAAAGTTTTGTGTTTTCAAAACGTCAGGTTTTTTAACCATTGGATGTTGTGTCATATTTTAGCTGTTTTTAATTTTATTCCACATTTGCCAAATGGGTAACGAGGAAAATGCACATGAGGTTTTTCCTGTCCAATGACACATTGCCAGGTTCATCGCATAGTGACTTATAAGTGACTTTTAGTCATTTTTGAAATTTAGGGTATATAGGTATTAAATATTGTCCTCATCAATTACGCCAAGTCCCAATGCTGAAAATTAAATAATTGGTTAGAAATTAAATAATTAATTTGGTGCATATGATAAGAAAATGGTAAAAAAGGTAGGAAAAGTACATCACATCATACGTCACTATGTGATGCACTTCCTTCGTAAAAAGTGTATCACATAGTGATGTATCGTGGCACAATACACCACTATGTGATGCAGGTTTTCCTGTTTACACAAAAATGCATCACATAGTGGCATATCATGGCACAATACACCAATATGTGATGCACTTTTTCATATGTTTACAGTATTTTTCAGTTTCACATACTACTTGTACCCATAAAAAGCTCATGAAGTAAAAATAATACAAGAAGGTGCTTTGAATACTTAGAGACAGTTTTCATATAGTGAATTCAAAATTTAATAGTGCAAATACACAACAACACAACCTTTCACATTTTTTTTCATTTTTTTTTCCTCCGAAATACACTTTACATTACGATACGTCACTATGTAATGAACCCAGCGACATATCCTGTATCCAACTATAATATTGTATCATGTTGCTTTGATGGATAAAAATAAACTTTATCTTGAAACTTGAACATGAAAACACAATAAAAAATCACAAAATCATGTACACATTATAGGAGGAAATTAAATGAAAACCAAAACTACTTTCTTCAAGTTTTCATTTTATAACAATGGATACAGACAAAGCTATCGGTAACAAATTCTTTTGTGAGCTTACATATGACAATGAAATACCATGTGATCAAAACCAAGACCAAAAATAAGACAATGAACTTACAACAACAATCGGTGTGTGTACAAGAGTTCTGAAATAGCTGTGAGATCTCTTATACATGTACTTATTACTATATCACTACTTGTTGGGCATGACTTACTGTCTTAAAGAATTGTTGTGGATCTGAACAAATACTCTATGCAGCAACAATATGGCTTTTGGCAATGCCACCACTACCAATGTAACTGACACAACCTTACCCGTTTTCATCTTGAATGTCTCGTATTGGGAACAAATTCTTGTTGCAGTCCTTCTCGGATTGGTAGCTATCACTGGACTTATTGGGAACTCTATGATAATTGCTGCAGTGGCTTTCTCAAAAAAACTCCAGACATCAACTAATGCATTTGTAACAAGTTTGAGCATTACAGACCTGTTGACATCCTTTACTCTTATCTGGTATACTATCAGTCTTCTTGGCAAAAATGAATGGCCAATACCAGGGGCCTATTGGATTTGTAAGTTTACCGGTTTCATGGTATATGCCTGTGTAGGAACCAGCATGTTGACATTGGGTATGATTGGTATCAATCGACTCATCCACATCTCAAACCCATGTGGTACAAGAAGATCTTTACATCCTGGAAGCTTGTGATTCTTGTGTTGATACCATGGGTCATCCCCACAGTATCTCTTCTAATCTCTACTGCAACTGGAGATGTTGCTTTTGGGTATAACAAACCTAGCTTAGTATGTGCTGTTTACGAACATACAGATCTATTTGTCATTGCTATAAATGCAGTTGGTCTTCTGTTCCCACTCCTAGCAATAGTTGTAAGTTACATCTGGATCTATGTGTATGTCAAAAAACATTTTTGGAAACAGAAACAACATTTGCCTTTATTTTCTACCAGCTGTACAACAACTGATAATTTACAGAGTTATAGCATGCAAAGCTCCTCAGCTGATCTTGCAATCACTGAAGAGGGCCATGATCCGAATCATTCTACAGCAGGTGAAGAAGGAAACAAATATCCAAACAAGAGATTGCTATCACCGAAAACCTCTTTGTGGTTGTTGTTGGATTCCTTGTTTGTTTTCTTCCATACTTTATCCTCCTGTCAATTCGGAATGCTATCGATGCTGAACACTACCGATTTTATATCAGGGTTGGTCCATTTTTTAACAGTGCCATTAATTTCATGATATATGCCAGTAAGCATCCAGATTTCAAAGTTGTACTGCGACATATGATGAGGTGTTCTTATGCTGATATTCCACAACCATCACCAATCCTGAAATACATACTTTCAAAGAACTAAACACTTGACTGAACAATATATTTGTCTGGTATCTGAAAGATCATTACTGACCATGTTGCCAATATTTAAGGTTGAAATCACAGTTCGAATCACTGAAAATTTGCCCAACTTTTTCTTAACCATTGGTTTCTGTGGGACAAGAAGCAGTCCAAAGTCGAGGCATAATCCTCCATAGTCTTTTATAATTGGGCTACCAAATCACCACCATGAGCATTGTACTATACAAAACATTAAAACAGCCTGCAGGTAATCCTGTCAATCTTGAATTCAAGGGAAACTTGCACTAAGAATGCTCTTTTTTGTGACATTATACTTCCATCGCTTATCGGAAAAACTATTGCCGAAATATCGATCAGAAGTATAGCTAGCAAGCTTTAAAAGGGCCAAATCGCAACCAGTAGATTTCAAGACAACTTTGATGATACATCACTAGCCATGACAGAACACTGGTAATGATTTAACAATCACTAAACTCTGGTCAGCTAGTAATAGGCAGGACTCATAACATCATAGATTGATATAGAATGGGCACAGCACCTGCAACGCAAAGATCACATTGCATATTGTGTAACTGACACATGCTTTTCTGAATTTACGTGGGTGTATGTTGGGACTTTATTCACTCAGACAGTAAGAAAAACTGAATCACTAGTGAGTTTTTTAAGCACACGCTGCATTTGCCCAGTATGATATGGGTATACAATTTTCAACTCTCGACTCTTACTTCTGAATTTCTAGGAGGATCGAACTTGAAGTGGAAGGAATAACAATCCAGGCATGCAAAGTACACAACACACCTTTTGTTTGAGCTAGTCCTTAATAACATTTTCTGAGTAAACTGATTTTTTAGATTCTTTGTATTTGAAGGATGTGTGCATATTTACTCAAAATAGTGAGAATTTTGTGAGTTTGTGTTGACAACTGGTAAGGGAGAATAGTCACCATGCCCCCAACGTAGTAACTGATCTACACTACATTAAAACTCTCTAAAATACTTGTACAGACTGTAACAATAAAAATTGCAATTTCTAGAAAAAAATAGAAGAGATCATGGCAACAATGTTATTTGCAGCGGAATAAGTAACATCTTGGCTAACAGAAAAACATAACTTAGTTTCTTAACTAGTTTGGGCTCAAACGCTATGCTCAATTATCTAAATTGTACAGAAAGCGTGTTGGGCCACTTTTGACATTTTCGCAGCATATCAAGCTTGCATCACATAAAATTGACTTTCATGATTAGCAGTTCGATTTTTGCTTTTCAGAAAAAAAATAAAAGGGGTCATGGCGTAAATTTGATATGCAGTAGAATCAGTAACATCTTGGCTAAAAGAAACACGATACTTGGTTTGTTTCTAGTTTGCATTCAAACGCTATACCCAATTTTACTTAATCGCCCAAGTTGAGACAGTTTTTGCCATGTTCACACGTATCAAGATGGCACCATGTAAAATGAACTTTCATGCTTACTGTCAAAGATTTCAGAACAAAAGCAAAAGTAACTGACATTAGTAAATAAATAATATGATATTTATTTCAAATTTATAAATGAAAATACCACTTCAAATGCCCCATTGTTTAAAATTACCCATCTTACGAGCACAGACCAAATGTTTCATGATTCAACTCAATTCATTCACTTTTGATACACAAAGACACAAAGAGTGGCCCAAGCTATTTTAGGACTACTTTACACAAATTGGCCATACATTTGCTTGTAGACCACCGATTTGATTGAAACAAAGCTTAAGGTAGGAGCATCGGATAATAGGCCCATGCAGGAAAATAGCCACTATTTCAAATCAGAATTATGTATCCATTTCAAATATATAACCAATTGAAGATAAGTCTTTACTCCACTGATTTTTAATGTTTCATGAAAATTTAAACAATTCTTATGTTTTTCTTTATTTTTTGAAAATTCCCTAATTTTTTCTACAAATAATTATTGCTAGCCAAGAGGGAATGTGATATGGTTTCCATAGTTTGTGGGGTGGTTAATAAGCCTAATATCTAAATTCTCTCGCCAGATTTTTTTGATAAAGTGTTTATTTTTTGAGAAAAATCATTTTTTCTATTTTTAAATTAGGGAAATCTAGAAACACCCATAACTTAAAATAGAAACACTTTATTAAAAAAAAGCTGGCGAGAAAAGTTTCTAAATTTAATAACCTTTCATATGACACCTTGTTTGTTAAAATTGGCCCTATGGTTAGCTCAGACAATAATTATGAAATTGGGTCATTCAGTGTTTCTGGATCAAATCAAGAAAATTTTAGCAAGTACTAACATTACCTTCAAATATCCCCTATATTACTGACCAATATATTGGAAAAAAGTCACTAATATTATTTGATAATGTTTTTGTAATAAAAAGATCCAAAAAGCAGTTCTATAAATGGGATAGAAAGGAGAAAAAATAATATTTAAACATAGTATCCATTTTCAAACTTTTACCAATTTTAGTGAACGAGGCTTAGTGTCAAAAACACTTTATGTACAAAGTCAATGGGGTTTTCTAATGATAAAAAATGGCATAACTCAAAAACGCTTTGTTGGCAAAAATTAAAACTTGGCAGGCAAGTTTATCTCACCCAACTACACATCCTGTATCATTTTAAATCAAATCTGTGCATGACACCGTAGCCGATGTTTCTACCTTAAATGTAAAAGCTTAAGAAATTACCTTGGCAAACAAGTAAAATTCAAAACAATTAGTAAGTGACATGTTTGCCTAATACTTTTTTCTAAATTGTATATTTTTTGTTTGTTACAACCTGTATTCCATGGAGTTCTATAAATTGTGACTTACACTAAAATCAAGAAGTAAACATCTCTCCAAATTTGCGTACAATTTAATAATCATATATTGCTAAACATAACGGATTTTTGAAGCACCTTCCATTGAAAAAATTCTGAGCACCTTACAAACCAATCTAAATTCAGCTGACCAAAACAAGGAAACATAACATTGACAAATGGAAAGAGACAGGAAAAGGTGTGAAAAATCCCCATATAGTCATCTGTATATCAGATTTATTTTTATCTCAATATTTATGGGAACCAAGGGAGAACAGTGCCAGTGCATTGATTGGTCACCCCAGGTTAAATAGGAAAGAAAGAAAGAAAGAAAGAAAGAAAGAAAGAAAGAAAGAAAGAAAGAAAGAAAGAAAGAAAGAAAGAAAGAAAGAAAGGAAGGAAGGAAGGAAGAGAGGGAGGAAGAAGGAGGAAGGAAGGAAGGAAGGAAGGAAGGAAGAAAGAAAGAAAGAAAGAAAGAAAGAAAGAAAGAAAGAAAGAAAGAAAGAAAGAAAGAAAGAAAGAAAGAAAGGAAGAAGAAAGAAAGAAAGAAAGAAAGAAAGAAAGAAAGAAAGAAAGAAAGAAATGTTACATCATACTTTTCACATTATTATAATTATTGTGTATTTTGGTGTATTTACATATTAATCATTTCAATATTTCTACCAGTTATGTTCAACCCCTGTATATCCTAAACAAAGACAGATATGTCACAATTGTCATAATTCTTTTAGCTCAAATTTAAGACCTCATTTGTTGAAATTGTTCTAGAAATAAAAACATGACAATCCAAATACCCAAGGAAGATGCCAATTTAAAAGTAGCAGTTTGCTCCATTGTAAACCCTATTGATGTGTTCACAAAGTGTTCATGAACAAGAGAACTAGCGCAGCGCTTCCATTGATGAGCACATTAAAACTAGCATCGTGCTTTAATTGATTAGAGCTGAAAATTAATTTGGTGTATGATAAGATAATGGTAAAAAAGGTAGGAAAAGTACATCACATCATACATCACTATGTGAAGCACTTTCTTCTTAAAAAGTGTATCACATAGTGGTGTATCATGGCACAATACACCACTATGTGATGCAGGTTTTCCTGTTTACACAAAAATGCATCATATAGTGGCACAATACACCAATATGTGAAGCCCTTTTTCATTTGTTTACAGTATTTTTCCGTTTCACATACTACTTGTACCCATAAAAGCTCATGAAGTAAAAATAAATAATAAAAGAAGGTGCTTTGAATAACTTAACTTAACTTAACTAACATAATTTATAATGCACCTTTTCCTGTGGCTACCAAGCGCAACAAGCATATTAAAAAGAATAGCAAACATGATCAAATACAGAAAACAATATTATGGAAACAGATATGTCTTGAGCATAGTTTTGAATGATTCAAGAGTAGCAGCATTTCTGATATGAACGGTAAGGTGTTCCACAAGCGTGGAGCTGCCACTGAAAAGGCTCTACCACCAGCACCCTTCTTAGAGCGAGGCACAAAGAAGGAAATACTATCTGCCGGCGGGTCTTCATTGCCCTCTGGGATGATTTTTTTCACAGTGAGGCAGTTAGTTATGTACTGGGAGAGAGTCCATTCAGAGATTTAAACACATAAATCAGCGTCTTTTATACAATCCTCTCACTGACAGGGAGCCAATGAAGTTGGCTCAAGAGAGGGTGACATGCTTAGGGACAGTTTTCATACAGTGAATTCAAAATTTAATAGTTCAAAAACACAACAACACAACCTTTCACAATTGTTTTAAATTTGTTTTTCTCCGAAATACACTTTTCCTTACGATACGTCACTATGTAATGAACCCAACGACACATCCTGTATCTAACTATAATATTGTATCATGTTGCTTTGATGGATAGAGAACATGAAAACACAATGAAAAACCACAAAATCATGTACACATTAGGAGGAAATTAAATGAAAACCAAAACTACTTCTTCAAGTTTTCAGTTTACAACAACAGATACAGACAAAGCTATCGGTAACAAATTCCCTTGAGAGCTTACCTATGACAATGAAAACCCATGTGATGAAAACCAAGACCAAAAATAAGACAATGAACTTACAACAACAATCGGTGTGTACAAGAGTTCTGAAATAGCTGTGAGATCTCTTATACATGTACTTATTATTATACCACTGCATGTTGGGCATGATTTACTGGATTATAGAATTATTGTACTGTGGATCTGAACAAATACTCCCTGCATCAACAACATGGCTATTGGCGATGCCACTACCAATGTAACTGACTCATCCTTGCCAGGTTACGTCTTGTATTGGGAACAAATTCTTGTTGCAGTCCTCATAGGATTGATAGCTATCACTGGACTTATTGGGAACTCTATGATAATTGCTGCAGTAGCTTTCTCAAAGAAACTCCAGACACCAACTAATGCATTTGTGACAAGTTTGAGCATTACAGACCTGTTGACATCTTTTACTCTTATCTGGTTAACTGTCAGTCTTCTTGGCAAAAATGAATGGCCAATACCAGGGGCCTATTGGATTTGTCAGTTTACCGGTTTCATGATATATGCCTGTGTAGGAACCAGCATGTGGACATTGGGTATGATTGGTATCAATCGACTCATCCACATCTCAAAACCTATGTGGTACCAGAAGATCTTTACATCCTGGAAGCTTGTGATTGTTGTGTTGATACCATGGGTCATCCCAGCAGTATCACTTCTAATCCCTCTTGCAACTGGAGATGTTGCTTTTGGGTATAACAAACTTGGCTTAGCATGTGCTGTCTATGAACATACAGATCTATTTGTCATTACAATAAATGCAGTTGGTCTTCTTCTCCCACTCATAGCAATAGTTGCAAGTTACATCTGGATCTATGTATATGTCAAAAAACACTTTCGGAAACAGAAACAACATTTGTCATGGTTTTCTACTAGCTGTACGCCAACTGATAATTTACAGAATTATAGTATGCAAAGTTCTTCAGCTGATCTTGCAATCACTGCAGAGGGCCATGATCCCAATTATTCTATTGCAGGTCGAAGAAGGAAACGAATATCCAAACAAGAGCTTGCGATCACCAAAAACCTCTTTGTGGTTGTTGTTGGATTTCTTATTTGTTTTGTTCCGTACTTCATTCTTGTGTCAATTAAGAATGTTATTGATGCTGAACACTTCCGATTTTATATTAAAATTGGTCCATTTCTTAACAGTGCCATTAATTTCATGATATATGCCACTAAGCATCCAGATTTCAAAGTTGTACTGAGACATATGATGAGGTGTTCTTATGCTGATATCCCACAACCATCACCAATCCTGAAATATGTACTTTCAAGGAAGAGCTAAAAACTTGGCTAAACAATATATTTGTCTGGTATCTGAAAGATTATCACTGACCAAGTTGCCGAAATCTAAGGTTGAAATCACAGTTCGAATCACTGAAAAGTTGCCCAACAATTGGGCTACCAAATCAGCAACATATGAGCATTGAAATATACAAAACGTTTTTAAAAGCCTGCAGGTAAAACTGCTTTTATTTACTTCCATCGATTTAATATTGGAAAAGCAATTATTGATATATCAAGAAGAAGTAGCTAGCAAACCATAGGGTCAAATTGCAACAAGTTGACTTCATGACAATTTTGATTCTACATCGCTAGTCTTACTGAGCGCTGGTAATGATTTAAAAATCGCTACATGCCTTTGAACCCCGGGTTTAATCACTAGTTATTTTGTTGTCACATGCTGCATTTGCTAGTATGATATAAATATTAATAACTCGACTCATACTTCTGAATTTCAATGTGGATAGAATGAACTTATTAAGGCCAATGGAATGATTTATTCTTAATTTTGAAACTGCTCCCTAAATGGCATGTTTTTTCTTTTTAGATCAAGGTGTGCAAAGTACACAATACGTCTTTTGTTTGAGCCAATCATTAATATTTCGTTTTCAGAGTAAACTAAATTTTTTTAGATTTTTTGTATTTCATTGTTTTTACCAATAATTAGCACGTTAAATCTGAGTAATAATGGACTTATGACCTAACGTAGGGTCAGATTGTCTTCTAATACTAGACCATTAGTGTAAATACCAGTTGCATTTTGTTATACCAAATTATTGGGCATCAAAGTGCTGATAATAATTTGATGACTTTTGAAAACTTGGTAAAAATCTGATACACTGATTTATTCCCTGTTTTTAAATGTTTACTTTTGTTGTTGTTGCTATGTACATATATTAATATACTAAACTAGATGTATGTGACCAGCTCCAACAAAACCCAGAACAAGTTGCCAGACATGTTTTTGAATTATAGGCCTTTAAAGATGACATCCCCCCCAAAAAATCAAATTTTGGAATTCTTAATTTTATGGTATGTTAAGGTTAGATACCTTAACATACAAAGAAAACAAATAATGCCTCTTATAATTCATATTATGTTATTCACTGTACTACTTGATACTATACTATACTACTGCTAAAATATTTGTTTGCTTAAAATTGTATTATGGTAAATTAAGATGGGTTCTATGTAAATCGTTTTTTTTTATTTTTATGTTTATGTGTATATTCGTTGTTTTGATTAAATTATAATTATTTGTAAAAAAAGGTAGTACATCGTTATCAGGCCTCGGCTTTGTGATGTACCTACCTTCATCAAATCTTGTTAATTCACAATAATTGTATATAATATTGATATAATGTTTGTATGAGATTGATGAAAAATAAAGATTGATTGATTGATATGGTATTTGACTGTGGCACTAGGTGGACTTTCAAATCCTTGAAAGTACTTATTAAAAAGAAGTTTAATTCATCAATGAATAACAGTTGAACTATGATAATCCCTACTCAAACCTGTGTAAGGCAAGATACTAATTGGGCTATTACACAGAATAGCAATTTGGCAAAAATATCAAGGTATCATTTACAAAATTATCCATATCTTGAAAAGTATTGATGCTATTTTAGTAATTTTGGTATCATTTTAAAGCTTATTGCCTAGTGATTACATTTTTATTCAAATCATGAAATGTCAAAAATGCGACTTGTTCCTGGTTTTGTTAGAATGGGCCACATATAGGATATAATATCCTGAAAAAAATCATGATAATAATCATATAAAATTAGATGGATTGTACATGATACACAATTTGTTGGAAAAGCTGTTGATTTATAAATATTGTTATAATATACATAAAGTTATTTTGAATGGACATAATAACCCTTTTAGTTGTCTTTGGTCTTTTTACAATGTAGAATAGTTTTAACTTTTGTTTGTGGTTTATAATAATGGTTTATGGAATGATGTGGGGCCATAGTGGTCAGTGACAACCTGTAAAGTATGCTGGGGCTTGTAGATCAACGTCTAAGCATTGTGCCTGTGCGTAGTGCACTATAAATCACTGCAATTTTTTTTTGTGTGATTCACACACAAACGTAAAAGCCCTTAGAAAAATACATGGAGTGCATAAATATTGTATAATTGCGCTTACTCACAGTTTTGCATACTGCGCTCTGTGTGTTCCCTTCTTGAAGGCGTGTGCGTTGATATTGGTCAAATTTTCCGATATTTTTAGTAGTTTATATAAAATAACAGAAATTGCAGAAATTATCTGTTGTGTATGAAATAGGTAATAAATGCTGATTCCTTGTTGCTCGAGATATTTGACACAACTGATGCATCCAATGTACTCTTCCATGCAGGGCTCGTGCATTGGATACATCAACATCTCAGTATGCATGCATTATTGAGTCCAATTCCTCTCTCAACAAGTGATACACATTTATAAACCTATAATTAATAACCAAAGGTGAAACAAAGTGCAGATTGCCATTCTTGTCCAAGAACCTACTTGGAAGTATCATAAACAGCTATTCCAGTTGAAATCAATACATCCCCTATAGAAGACATGACCATAATCATCCACACAGGGAGTGTGAATTGCAAATGGGGTTATCTGAATGGGTGCCTCCATTCGACATCTACACCCCCTGTGTGTGAGATTAAGGGCATGTCTTCCATAGGGGGTGTGTGAATTTCAACTGGAATAGCCTACTCCCCTGGATAATCCTGTATCATCTACAGTAGCACCGTTATTTTAAACACATTATTAATGCTACCCTTGCAAAGACAAAAACAAAACACACAATACCTTCAGTGAGACTCAGAGAGGATATCTTACCCTTCCCAGAATCCTTTGCAACATGATATATCATTTTATTTTATCAAATGATACTCCCATTACTTTGTACAGGTTCCCTTTGTTTTCATTTTGAGAATAGACTGGTTATAAAACAAGGGTCGATAGTCAAGAAATAAACATACTTTTCAAGATCTAGATATGCTTTGTTCATTAAAGTACATTTCGTCACTATCACCCCATGTTGCACTAGATAACAAATAAGCACAGGAAATTGAAATGGGTGAAATGCATTGTGGGAAGTGTAAGATATCTTCTCTATGTGAGACCTACCTCTTCTGATTCAAGAAGTACATCTGGAGGTGCGTCAGGAGAAGGCTGGTCTGATTTCCCATAATGCAACATGCCTTTTCCAAATTCCTCTAAAACCTGCAAAATAAATGGCATACTGCTGGGTAGGTAGAAATCATACAAGATTTTATTCAGCAAATTACATGAGAAAAATACAGTAGAATTCCATCTATAAGCATATATGACTCAAAATGAAAGAGACATTAAGGCAGACACCCTCCAAAAAACATTACAATAGATTTGTCTTACAATAATCCATGTGTCCAAAAAAAATATATGCTTGTAGATGTAATTCTACGGTATAACAAAACAACTAAGGTTACCTAAAAACCTGTAGGCATTTATATATCACTGTTAGAACAGTTGTCACGGTGCTTTACACATATTCCGCTGCCACTATTGGATATTATCACATCATTTGGCAGCCAACAATAATGATACCAGTACGACTACCACCATGTTACACCTGGGTGGAGTGGGACAATCGAGGTAAAGTGTCTTAAGGTCCGTTCATGCTATGCCCCAATTGCTTTGTGGTGCTGTGTGTTGCCAATATATCAATTACTTTTTGCCGCAACTCACTGCAACTCGTCGCATTTCCAAGTCAAAATGTATTTAACTTTATTGTAATACCGCAATGCAGTATGATGCAGTGCGACACCGCACCGCAAAGTGTCTTAATACGCGACGCACTTTACGCTTACGCAAAATGTGTGCACATTACTTCATACTTCAAAGTGGACAAACTGTAGCTCCATTTTATGATTTTTTGACTCAAACCCCTTTTAGATCTAAGATCATCAATAATTGGGCTATTCCAATTGAAATCGATACACCCCTATGGAAAACATGACTTAAATCTCCCACACAAGAGGTGTAGTTTTCAAATGGAGCCACCTGTTCAGGTAACCTCATTTGAAATTCACACTCCCTATGTGGGATATCAAGGTCATGTCTTCCACAGGAGGTGTATGGATTTCAACTGGAATCTCCAATTGTGATCAAGAATGACAGAATCCTACCTTCAAACCATGTAATTTGATGGAGCCATCTTTGTCCTGTAAGCAGCTGATGATGATTCCACATAGATGATTTAGGATGTGTCTTATGGTTGGAAAGTAACCTTTAACAAGCTGTGTTAGCACTTGCAGGGCTTCTAACTTGACTGGCAGTGCTTCATGTGAACTACTTGATTGAGACCTGTAAATTTAACAAACGATCAAAGATCATAAAGAGATTGTTAGTGAAATTTCAACTTTTCAGTCTTTTTGTTTGTTTGTGCTTGTTTATTTCACACCCCTGTGGATAAACATAAGTAGATATTTGGGGCGTAAACCTGTCAAATGGAAATGCATGTGTCGTATGGCCAGCACAGTGACAATGGAAACCTCCCATAGAGTAGAAGGGTAAATACTGGCTTGATTTTACCGACAGTGGAGTCCGGGTTAGTTCACACAGTTTGCAGTGACCTGACCAAAATACCTCAATAATTTTCATTCTGTATCAAATATTTACTGATGGTAATATTCAGGAATGAGTAAAATACAAAAATGCAGCTTCTGTAAAAAGAAACTTACAATACTATTGTTTACAAATAAACTAAATCCTGAATCCCTTTAACCTTTCTCACCTGTCAGTGTGACTACCATCAGTGGCTGCCTCCTCATCATCTAGTACCACATTCCCACACCACTTCACAACCCATGGTATAACCCCATCATCAGCACCACCAGCTGCCTTCTCCTCAACATCCATTTCTGCGCCTGAGTCATGCACTTTCCCAGCACCTAGACCTCCAGATACATCAGCTGACGTTCCTTGCCTTGGTGAAGAATCTTGGATGTTTAATGCATTCAAGCTAGGTTCTACATTCCTATCGGTTCCTTCATCTTTCACTTGGTTCTTCACATCATCAGCTTCACTCCTGGTTCCTTTGCGCCAATCCAACACTTGGTCCGCCTCACTCCTTGGTCTCCATGAGCTTCCTCCTCCTTGCTGTGATGCGGATGTCATTGGTAGGTCTGCGGTCTGGAGGATGCTGGTGATTTCAGGAAGGGGAGGATTGTTGGCCAATATTGCACCCATGCAGGTCAGGCAGGCTGTCCTTACATTGTTATCTGATGGAATAAAATGCAATAATTATTGATTTTCTTTTATCTAACCTAATCATCACTATACTTACAGCCCATTTATTCATAAGTTTGCATCTGTTTCCAATATAACAAATCCATGAGCACAGAGGCTCTAATCAAGTACTGTATAAGTGGTAATTTTCGTGTGCAGTTATTTTCGCGATTTGGAGTGAGAGACACATTTTCACGAATGTTATTTTCACGATTGCCCAGTCCTTCCCTATACTTGTAATACATTATTGCATATATTCGTGAGGTGTTATTTTCGCGGTTGGAGCTCTAATCGCGAAATTCGCAAAAATAAAACTCTCGTGAAAATTACCACTTATACAGTACCTCCTCAACTACACCTGTTTGCTTTATTGGGCAATTCCACTTGAAATCCACACTCCCGCTATGGAAGACATGACCTTAATCTCCCACACAGGGAGTGTGAAATTCAAACGGGGTTACCTGAATGGCTGATTCCACTTGAAATCTACACTCCCTGTGTGAGAGATTAATGTAATGTTTTCTACAGGGGTGTATGGATCTCAGCTGAATAACCCATTTATACCTGTCATTCAACAAAACATCAAACAGAGAAGTAGTTTCCAGATGTCTGGGAATAATCATGAAAGTTGATTCCTATGTGACAGAGGACAATGCTGGATTCACATGTCCAGAATTATGGAACAGTTGTATATTTACTATATGGTGGCAAATACAGGTTATCTATCCAAAGCAAGACTATCAAGTTTATAATAAAAAAAGTTCATCATTATAAAATACCGATAATAATGTTTATGTGCTTATAATCAATGATTGCACCATTTTGGCACAATAGAGGCCGTCAGCCTTTCGCCATCTTGTGGGTACAAATGATCTGCGTGTTCATGCATCGGACGCTACGCGTAGGGCGCAGCTTGCCACGCAGCTGTTATCACGTGTTGATGCAGCGATTTTGTTGTTCACGCATGCAGATCGAATGACCATCGCAGCGTGTACCCACAAGATGGCGGCATATGACGCCACGCTGACGGCCTCTATATGTAAAATGACATATTAGGAAACATTTCACACTATTTTTGGCCTATATAATCAAGTTGAAGTTTGGTTTAAAATAGGCCAAAACAAAGATGCGCATTGCAATATTGGCCCAATTTCTGTCTGATCTAGCCAGCTCGGTCAAAGCCAACTAGGGGCACTCTGCCTCGAGTCCTCTACCTAATATACAGGTGTTATTACCATGGAAACCATCATCCCAAACCATTTTTATCAGATTTTTAACCAGATCCACTGAATTGGGTGCACTTATGAAGGTTAAGTCCATTGGCTTGCTAAGGCAATAGAAACAAATTAGTTCAATCTTTCGATCGACCATCGATGCTTGGTTGATCCTTATTATTTATGAAATCAATTAATTTACTATTGTCAAATGTGATAAAATAGTAAGTTGTGCCGTAGGGATATTGACCAATATAAATATCGACGGTTGATCCAAAGATCGAACATATTTGTTTCTGGTGCCTAATTATGTGAAATATGGTGTTGATGTTGCCAATCCTTTACAAACATACCTTTGTGTGTGAAGAAAGGTTTAATAGCCTTGATAATCCTGGTTAGTAGACCTTCACTCAGCTTATGGTATGGCACATTCTGAACAAGTATAGATAAACACTGCAAACAAAAAAGGAAATACTGAAAACAATAAGAAACTGTAAAAAATGTTAGTTACAAAAAAATGACAAAAGTGTTCTATGACTTGAACTAACTTCATCTCAGAGGGATAAACTTGCATATTGCTATCATGACAAACTACAATAAAATGCTAGAAGCTCATCTTTATGAATATACTGTAAAGATTCGCTTAATTGCGCACATTAGCTGCTTTGCCTTGGGTAAATTTCACATACAAATATCGTGCTCTTCCCTCTAAAAATCCAAATAAGAATTAATTTAGGGTCCATGCCCTTATTTGTTGGTGGGATTTTTATGGGAGGGCACTTTTAGTTTGTGCCTAAAATTCCAGTTATGTCAAGCGAGCTCATATGCGCCATTAGGCTAATCTTTATGGTATGGTATTAACTCTTTGACATAAAGGCAGGGTTGGCGGTAAAACCATGGCAGTAAATACAAGATGGGAAATACTAGTAAATACTACTAAGTAAATTTGAGCCTAAGGGGGAAATTTAAGGAAATAGTCATAAACTTACATTTTCAAAACTTACTTTACACAGCAATGTATAAACATGAACGAGACTCAGAAATAGAAATATTAACACAAAAAATGTCACTCAGCTACCAATTGCAAACTACCTTAATGAGTTGAGTGATTGTTGTTGAGAATGTTTCTGCAACCAGAGCTAGTAACAGACAGCGATGTATCTCCTTGATAGTTGATGCTAGGATTGAGGAGAATGGAGTGAAAGCTGGTCGGTTTTGAATCCTGTGGGAGAAATGATAATCTGATATGTTACTGAAAAACTACTAGTTTATATGTCAAGTGCATTTTATGTGACTGGCAGATTTTCTATGATTTAATAATGAATACAGCATAAAGTGTAACACTTGCAGTGTAACTCTATTGTAAATGTGACACAATCATTCAAAATATTGGCAATGTTGCGCAAAGCCAATTATCAAATGTTTCCATTTATGATAGAGAACTATTATCAGGGCACAAATCAAAGGCTGCTGGTCCAAAATCTGCTGTACATGAGCATATCTCAAGGAGTAATTACTCCCATCAAATAGACTGGGAAAACATAAAAGTGCTGGAAAAAGAACCCAAAGAATTTTCCAGAAGGGTCCTAGCAGCTATTCACATCAGGAAAAAGGACCAAACTTGAACAGAGACACTCGATTGGACTTAGATCCAGTTTGGCACAACCATCTCATTCCCAAGACCTCCAGGGGTATGAGGGGGGGAAACACTGTTGATGTCATCTAAAAATGTGACGTCATCCAATGTTGTTAAGCCATAAATTATCAAAACCATAACATCCGGCTGAGGCCCCAGTTGATACTGTAAAAGCGTCCACGGTAAGCGATCAAATTTAGTAGTGTTGAAGTTTAAAAATTCTTTTATTCTGGTCTATAGTGAAGTAATATTCAATTTTATTTATAACTTTTAATCCCCTTTCATTTTATGTAAATGCTCATCAAAATGTAAATCAAAAATTTGTGACATGATCAAGGGGAATGAGTCACATGTCGAAAATGGGTTTTACATATTTTTCTATAAAGGACATTTAGAGCTTTCAGAAACTGAAAACGTATGTTGATACAACTTTTCTTTACAGAGTTATATCAATTTATCAACCATTGAAAACAATATAAAACAAAAGAATTTTAATGCTTTCTTTGCCAATATCTCAAAATCGATATTAGCGACATCCGACTCATTTCCCTTGATTGTGTCGCATTTGATCTTAAACAATAAAGAACAGGAATGGTAATTCATCTCATAACAAAGTTGGACACGTTTTCCTCAATAGATTGATTGGGTCACAAAAAGGATTTAAATTGAAAAAAAAAACCTACATGTTCAATCAAAATTGATTTTCTTTGGCAAGGGATTCATTCAGCTTGTGATTGCCAAATATTATACACAAATCATCATTTTGCTATGCATTGAATGTACATGAATTTGAGGGGATCAAAATTGCTTCCTATAAATTACAATATGTTTCATTATCAACATACCTATCATCAGCAGCAGCAAGAAATTGCTTGGAGCCATCCAGGAAACTGCCCAATACAACTACACTGCCAACTCGCACCTGCAAAAGGAATACATACTACATTATCACAATTGTATCAGACAATTACTAATTAATACAATTTCCGCCAAAAAAACTTGATGTGCAAAATATTATGCAGTTCAAATAATTTATCAGTGGGGAGTAAGATGTTGCCTAACTTACTTTTTAGACAAATTGATTTATTGCTTAAAAGACCTGGTATAGTCAGACATCTTTACAGGCATATTCCCATTCTGGCAGATATTGCATTTTCAGTTCTTCACAGTGACTGTCAGGGTTATAGCTAGCCCAGTTGAGTGCCGGCTAATTTTACTATCCAATTAGAGCGCTGGCTCGGGCACATTCTTTTTAGCAAACATGAAGGATCTGGGAATGGGCTAGGGAGTATACCCCCCTAAAATATTTTTTTACTCTTTTTATGGTGAAAAAATCATTTGTGGAAAAAATTGTAATTTCTTTTTAGTGCCGGTTGGCCCCGACCGGTGCCGACCGGCACAGCTACAGCCCTGGCGACTGTTGGTTCTTGGACTATATCCTGGGCTTAAGTCAACTCTCCATTACCATTACCATGTACATCTGCTGCAAAAATGCCCTTGCTATTGACCAATCAAAATGTTGTTATATGTAAAAGTAAGGACCTTCCCAACTCATACAGGTGAATTATGGGAGTTTTGTTGTGATATTTCCTGTTCCACCTTGTAGCTAATTGTGTATTTATAACTTAGCATAAATAGTTTAATTTTACCTTAGGTGCAGGATCCTTCAGCATGCTAGTAAACAAAGTCTGTGCATGTGGATGGCCCTTCCCTGGTGGCGCATCAGGTATAAAGGCTGACCAGTATCCAAATACTACTCTCTTCTCTGTGTTCTGGAGAAAAAAATGAGAAAAAGAAGGAAAAAAAAACCCTTAACAACAAAGATGTGATCGATGTAAGTAACATATATCCCCATGGCTTGGACGGAGAAGTTGGTCCAATCAATCTGTCACAATGCTTCTTCAACACAGGGTTGTCAACAGTAAGGCATTAAGCTTGGAGCTTGTAATATTTTCTCATTTTTTTTGTAGCTTACTATCAAAATATCAGGCTTTTGACTAAAGTTTCAAGCTTTTTGACCAAAATGTCACAAAATATCATTTCAGTCATAGATCCAGTTCAAACAAATTGTCTACAACATTATCTGCACTCAAATATTTGAAATGGTACATGTCAACATACGTCACTGGGCAGCAAAAAACCTCATATGAAAATATGACCTCGAAAGTCAAAACCTTTTGTCATTTTGCATGAGGTACAAAAAACAGTTTCAAAATTAACAGAATCTACAAAGAAAATGGTGTTGCTTTTTGAAAATTTTACAAACATTAAAGCATTGTACATAAGGGAAGTATCAGAAGGCGTGTTGGGGCATTTTCCTTTCATTTGACACACAAAAAATAATTTGACCAAAATTGAACTGATAGGGCCCACTTTCTACTTGGTAGATTTGCATTTGACCTTTGGAACAAGGTATTTTCATGTAACAGATCATCTACAGAATATTGCATGCAAATTATATTACCTTCACTGTAGCATGGAGACAAGCTAAAGCAGCTTGTCGTATCTTTGAAGTTGCCGATCTCATTTTTGCTGCCTGCCCTCCTTCTGTATCAGAATACTCAGACTCAGAGCTACTAACTCTCCCCCATGCAGGCCAAAGGGAAGGCACTTCCAAGCTTGCACTATGCTCCCCCTCTTGTGCACCTGTAGCAGAGGGAGTAGTGGTGGAAGGAGTACCAGCTGTCTTGTCACCCCCATAGGAGTCTCCATCTTGGGCTGCTCCCTGTTCCTCCCTGTCTCCTTGCCTGCTTTTGCTCTTCTTTTTCTTACTCTTCTTGGATGATGCCTTTGGGGTACTTCCAGGTTTGGAACCTCCTCCCCCTGGTCTGAGACTGACTCCTTGATCCATGGCTGCTGCAGTAGACTTGGCAGGCGGTGATGCACCGATATCATATTGAAAGAAAGAGGAAGGGTATAAAGTAGAAGGAACATGGATTGCTGTGCCTATGCCTGGTAAGCCGTACAGCATGTAACCCTGGAAAAAAAATTATGCACAGATTAATAAGTATTTTTCAAACACATCTTATATTACAGGTCAGAGTTGGCAATTTTTTTGATTAAAAAATAAATAAATAAATAGATTTATTTCATTAAATCAGAATTTTTGATTTGAATCAATTTACTTTTTTTTTTATTCAAAAAAATTGTGTTTTTACATGTGAAAATTTCAAAGAAACAATTTGGTAAAATCATGGGGAAAAACCTGTTGATTCTGCTATGTAGGTTAACCATGGTTTCTGAGGTCAACGACCTCACTCAATTGGACTTTTATCCTAACTTTTAATTATGATATCAAATTTTGTTTTTATCAGATTGTTTTCATGGTTGCTTTTGTTTGCTTCATTAGCACATCTACAGGGTGTCATTGAAAAAATGTATCGTCGGAAACTTTAATTTTGAAGTATTTTAATGCCCAAACCAATCAGAACTAAATAGTAGCTATCACATACTTTTTGAATTTTGCCTGCTCAGCTCTTGAAATATAAGAATTTTTCGAAAATAACAAATTTTCAATCCGTTCTAAAGATTCAAATATCAATCAATGACAAAAGATGACTCAAGCGCAGTGATTGGTGCTCCAGATACAGACCATTGATTGCTATTTGAATCCATTGAATGGGTTGCAAATGAAGTATCATCGTGAAATTCTTACATTATAAGAACGAAGTGGTTAATTTTCAAAATTCAAAAAGTATGTGATAGAAGTTTTATTCCTCAACCACACTGCTTAGTAATATTTGGTTTGGGTATTAAAATACCAAAAAAATTAAAAGTTTCTGATGATACAATTCTTTCAGGGACACCCTGCATGTTGATTCGGAAGTGCAATAAATGCATATTGATGAATTTTAGGGTGTTCTGGCTTGGCAAATCAACAATATTATCTCTTTCATGAGAGTATATAGCTAAAGTAAAGTAAAAATAGAGAACTTTAAAAAAGAATTGAACACAACATACCTTCATGGCAGCGAGTAATGCACCCAGTTGGTCATGATGCACTTCTTTCTTACCTTCATGGCAGCAAGTAATGCACCCAGTTGGTCATGATGCACTTCTTTCTTACCTTCATGGCAGCAAGTAATGCACCCAGTTGATCATGATGCACTTCTTTAGATGCTGCTAACACATTTGAACTTACCTTCATGGCAGCAAGTAATGCACCCAGTTGGTCATCATGCACTTCTTTAGATGCTGCTAACACATTTGAACTTACCTTCATGGCAGCAAGTAATGCACCCAGTTGATCATGATGCACTTCTTTAGATGCTGCTAACACATTTGAACTTACCTTCATGGCAGCAAGTAATGCACCCAGTTGGTCATCATGCACTTCTTTAGATGCTGCTAACACATTTGAACTTACCTTCATGGCAGCAAGTAATGCACCCAGTTGGTCATCATGCACTTCTTTAGATGCTGCTAACACATTTGAACTTACCTTCATGGCAGCAAGTAATGCACCCAGTTGGTCATCATGCACTTCTTTAGATGCTGCTAGCACATTTGAACTTACCTTCATGGCAGCAAGTAATGCACCCAGTTGGTCATGATGCACTTCTTTAGATGCTGCTAACACATTTGAACTTACCTTCATGGCAGCAAGTAATGCACCCAGTTGGTCATGATGCACTTCTTTAGAGGCTGCTAACACATTTGAACATACCTTCATGGCAGCGAGTAATGCACCCAGTTGGTCATGATGCACTTCTTTAGATGCTGCTAGCACATTTGAACTTACCTTCATGGCAGCGAGTTATGCACCCAGTTGGTCATGATGCACTTCTTTAGATGCTGCTAACACATTTGAACATACCTTCATGGCAGCAAGTAATGCACCCAGCTGGTCATGATGCACTTCTTTAGATGCTGCTAACACATTTGAACTTACCTTCATGGCAGCAAGTAATGCACCCAGTTGATCATGATGCACTTCTTTAGATGCTGCTAGCACATTCTGTAATCCCCTGAGAGCACTTAACAAAATCTGAGAAAATACAACACACAATATTGACAAAACATCAAAGTGTTATTTTTCAATAAAGCAGTATTCAGACTTTTTATTGTATGTAAAATATTGTATGTAACATATCTACGTTATTTAATCTATTGCCATTCTATTTCCAGTAATGTTTTTGTTCTAACGAATGTTTGATGACATAAAATCAATAATATATTTCTGCTAGATATTATATGTAACATATTATCGATTTTTCGTCATGAAACATTCGTTACAACTTAAACATTACTGGAAATAGAATGTCAATAGATTAAATAACGTAGATATGTTACATACAATATTTTACGTACAATACTCGGAGTCTGTATACGACTTAATATATTGATATAGATAATGAAAATTGATTTTATTTTTGGTTGCTTCGACCAACAATACCTACAATCCCCGAAATATGTCCTTGAAACGCTTTAGGCATCTTGAATGAAATCAAAAGTGTATTTTTTTTGTGGATAAAAATGTTCAATATTTGGATTTAAAAGAAAGCTGGGCCATCAATTAACACTTTTCCCTTCCTCACCCCCCATCATTCAATGTTGCGACACTTTGGAGACACGCTGAACACATTTGCACGCTTTCAACATTGCACGGGGAGTGGGGGACTTATTTTCCCTAAAGACGCTTTAATGTTTCAAGACATATTTCGGGGATTGTTGTCTACCCTTAATTGTCCATGCCAGAGAGATCCAGGCAATATGACAAAATCTGGGAACATGAAGGTTGGCCAAATCGGTTCATACTTTGTAAGATTGATGTACTGGATGACATATTTTCACATGCCAGACTAGACCCACCTGACCCCCCTGGGTAGGGAGATATGGGTACCCCTAATTTGGGGCTTTTGACTCAGGTAAATTGCTGTGAAAACATTTGAAAAAGGGCAAAGTTTATGAAGTTATTTTTCTATCAGCAACCTTTTGATTGGATTTTATTTTGAAATATTTGTCAAGAGCATAGTTTATTTGAAATATAGAACTTAAAATTGCAATGATTGGGGTCTTGGGTTTTCAGGAGGGGGTCATCAATGTTACCCCTCTTTAGCATTTTTAAAAAATGTAAAAAAAAGGGTAATTTTTAAAGCCCTTTTATGAAAATATACATCTTAAATATTGATTTTTTTTAATGTCAACATTTTGAGGCTATATTGGTCTACTCCAAACAATAAATGGTAGATTCGGGCGGTGTAACAAATTTGCATAAAATTGGTGTTTCTAGACAGTATTTTCGCCTAATAAATTGCTTGAAAATGATATTGTGAGTATAACAACTGGAGGAAACTGAATGTGACAATTCTATTTTTAGTCTTAAAATGCTTAAAATGTTTTGATATGGTGACATTGTTTTAGATTTTTCTAAACAGAATCATGTCAAGTCTGCAGAAGTGTTTCTAAATACAAAACAATTCATATTTAGCTCTCTGAGTAAAATACAAAACAGAAATACTGAATACAAGACTACCTTGTGATAAACCATGATGAACAAAATTGCAATATAAATGTAGGTCCATTATGTAGGCCTATTGTGTATGCATTTTTAATTATATCATTATATTGTTTTTATATTAATAAAAAGTATGCCTAAAAGCCCTCAATGTTGTGAGTAAGAAACTATGATATTAGTTGGCTACTGTGATAATAGCTTGATACATTCACAAATAATTATTCATAATTATTCTAGAAACACTATACTGCAAGTGCCCAAGAATTTTAGCCATAGGACGTAGTTCTAGTAGGCCTGGCTAGTAGCTGGGGCAGATATGGTCTTTTATGATCTTCAATTTAGATATACTGCTTGAACTGCAACTGCCTTATAAATACTGAAGTATTCACTAAATCAAACCAGGATTTTATTCAATTACAATCGCAAATTTCCAATTTGACCAATTTGACGATTGTACTGTTTTTGGACAGTTTTTCTTTCTTTCTTCTGTCAAACTCGTAATGAGCCATCGTAGCCATATGCTATAGGCCAATGTAACCATTATTTGGTCACAAGGACCAATGGGTGGGGTCACACATGTTACATGACCAACCTGGGGTCAAAGGTCATCCAAAGGTCATTATGGCCAAAATGTGATTTTCACTCAAAATGCTTCTTCTTCCACATATTACATAACACAATGCCGTCACGTGAATACCTGCATCGGCTTTAGCTAATGTCTAAAAGTTGAACAAAGAATTGAAGTCAAAGGTCATTAAGGGGGTAAAATCTTATAATTGCATTATCTCAACATCCGTAAGGGGTATGGGGCTCAAACTCGGTGACAACAAATCTCATGACCAGGGGAACATTTTACAGGGGTCAGGGCAAAGGTCATGCAGAGGTCAAATTTTAGAAATGCATTTTCTGTACATCTGTAAGGGGTACGGGACTCAAACTCTGTGACAACAAACTTAATGACTAGGGGAATATTTTGGAACACTTTGCAGGGGTCATGTCAAAGGTTATCTGGGGTCAAATCTTATCCTTTTTCTGGACATTGGTAAGGGGTATGGGGCTCAAACTCAGTGACAACAAACCTCATGACCAGAGGAACATTTTGCAGGGGTCAGGTCAAAGGTCATGCAGAGGTCAAATTTTAGAAATGTATTTTTGGCCATCTGTCTGGAATGTAATTCATAGGCCTACATTTACATGCGAGATATACAGGTTGTATTAAAACGATTGGTACCAATCCATATTTTGTTTATTAAAAAGCAAACTTCTTGGAACATTGTGATATCAGACATGTTATGTTATTTGTTCCTGAGAATAAAATAACCTAGCTAACTTGCACAGTCACAAAATGACCTATGAATGCTTCTGCATGCATCTTTGAACTGGAAATAATATAACTGCAAGACATCATAAATACTTGAGAAGTAAAACATGTAAAAATCAAAGTATCTATTCTGGCTGGAATACTTAGATTGTGCTTGAAATATTTGATGTATAAAATTGTATACTTTTCAATAAAATATTGGGTAAGTTGGGATGAGTTGTTCTATATTATCATGATTATCAGGATCAGAAATATCAATGGACGATTGAGAGTAAAATCCAAGAATCTTGTCTTTTTTGCAATGTCCAACAAAAAGTAACAGATTTCCATTTGAGATACCCAAAATTAATATTGCGAGTATCCTGCTTTGTTTTTTTTTCTTTAGTGGTTACTTTGTAACTTGTTAATAGACATTTTCAACAATGCCATGATAATTGTATTTCAAACATCAGTATGAGGTAACATTTTGTTTTCTTACATTATATTATTTATAGGCTGATTGTGATATTTGTAAACAAAGCAAATAAGTGCACAGCCAATCTACGTTGTGACAATTTGTAGATGGCTTAGAGGAATGTAAATTTGCACTTTCAGCTCCAAACAAGATCTTTAGATGTCAAGTCAACTCAAAAATAATGTTGACACTTGTTGCTGAAGCAAATGAACCTCAAGATCTACATAAGAATATTTATTCTTATGATACTATTCTTGCATAAGATTCTGGCATACATCATGTTCATTCGATTTTAGTATCGTGCAACATGGCTTAATGCATGAAAGACATACGATATCTTTCAGCTTTATGATTGTTTAATCAAATGAGATATAGAAACATCTACATTTTAAAGGTTTGGTAATGTTTATTTTTCCATTTATTATCAGCTTGATAACTTTAGTCAACTTTATAATGAAGAAATACCTTAAAAGACATGTGCTTCCTTAACGGAGATTTTCAGTTTGTGATCTTGCTAAAATACCATATAGAAACACTGAATTTTCTATTAAACCAAGCAACACCATCCAAAGATAATCCGATTTGTTTCCCACAGACTAGGCCTACAGCCCAAGGTTGGTTCATTTAGAGGAAGATCAAAACAAAACAAAATTTGGATGTATATTCTGTATATAGAATGCTTGTGAATTCATGTAATAAAAATGAAAATTTTAAAGAAGTTCTGAGGGAGGCCAAATGATAAGGGTTGCTTGAATTATTATTTGTTAACTATAATGTTCACTAGAATGAATGAGGTATAATGAGGTAATAATTTTTGTATTACAATTATATTGTATATTACAATCGTTAAAAACAAAGCAAATAAGGCATGGTCTACGTTGTGACAATTTGAGAAGGCTCCGATCGTTATCAACATTTCCAAAAGCAGCGTGAAAACAACAATACATGGATCTTAATGTAGCGATTCCTCAAAGCAATGTAAAACATTGCACATTCAATTCCATACAACTTCTTATGTGTAAGCTAGAATATCATTTTGACACTTGCCTGTCCTCAGCTACATGTAGTACAATTAGGCGTCGAAAAGAACGGTAACATGCAAAGTGTCATCATGATTATGCACTAATAAAAAACTGAATTGCTAGGTCTATAATAACTCATATTTATATGTTGATGCTAAGTAATGTTGTATGATCATGATTTAAATCCTAAGGGAGTGCTGCTTACCAAATAATTGTTTATTTCTTACTTTTGTTTGAATATGTTCATAAACGGTTTGTTCAATCAAACTGTTCTTGAAAATTCCTGAGTGTTTGACCAAGTATTTTAGGTTTTTCTCATTTTAGATCAAATAAATTCTAGAAACACTTAAATTTTAGTAACATTTTGCTTTTGTTATCCATGATATTAAAGTTTAAAACCGTACACAACTTAATAACCAGCTCTAAATAAAGTATGTAGTTGAAATAATCACATATTTCATTAATATTACAATATTTTCAGTTTGTAATATTGTTAAAAATATCACATAGAAACACTGTATTTTCTAAAAAAAAGCAACACCGCCCCAAGATATTCTAATTTGTTTCTCACAGCCACATGTTGGGTCACTCTAATGACACCAACAAAAATTCAAAATTTTGATGTATATTTTTTATATTTGCATTTGAATTCATCAACTAAAAATTCAATTTTTTAAGACATTTTGAGGGGGGTATGTTTAGACACCCCCTAGAACCAAATGATAGGGGTTGGTTGAATGTCAATTGTTCCCTGTAATGCCCAGGGTAGATGTTTCCTACAAATACTTAATTTATTTAAATAACTTCAACCACTTGTGAAAAAATGAGACTACAAAATTGGCTTAAATTCAGGAAAAATTCATCCATTTTTAAGGGTGTAGATTGTACCAAAACAAATAAGGGCTATAAACCCTTAACAAGGGGGGTCAGAATCCTGAAAAAGTTTCAGTGAGAATGTTTCATCAAGCACCCCTACTACACCAAATATGGGCAAATTCGGACAACCTTGATGTTCCTGCCACTGCCTGGCTTTCTCCGGCATGATCAATTAAGCATTCATTGAAAACAAATGATTTTGATCAAGGTCAACAAAATACATTCATTCAATTTGTATTTGTTGATATTTTGTCTCCAAATGACCTGATGTGTGCAAGCCCATTGGATTTGGAAAATGGTTCTTTGAAGGGGGGGGTCCAGTAATGGCCATTTATTTGTGTACTTTAAGTTTGATGAATCTGAATAAAGTTGGTTTTACACAAGAAGAATGTTTCTTTCCCTTTGTGTAATACTAATTTAACTGTACAGATTGAAAAAAAGTCTGCACACTACATTGTAAACTGTAACAATCATACAACATTGTTGTTTCCGCCTTCATTACCATAGTAAAATATATAAAATTATTGATTTCCAGGCACACCCTCTATTCAGTGTTGCACTTTTTGTTGACGTCAAACGCACAGAAGCATAAAAATAAAGAAAATAAAGACACTTGCTTTTCAATGCGACAATTGAACTTGCATGAACCAGGAAATATACATGTCATTGTTATACACACAAATATATTGCTAAATACCCAACTGCAAAACTAGATTGAACCAGTTTGTGCATAGAGTTTACCTTCAGTGTATTAACAGTGCAAAAATTATATTGGTTCCAACAAAAATTAAATTAAAAATATCATCATTGAAAAGTTGATCATGGCGGTGTTTGTGATCAAGTTTGCAGTCACCGCTTTCATCACTACATGTATGGCAACACTTGGTGTAGTCCATGGTCAAATAATAGCCATAGGCCCTGGATTTCAACAGACTATCTCTCTATTGCAGAATGTCAATGATACGTCTACTAACATGACTTCTGTCCTGCAAGAAACCACTAGTCTACTTCGAAGTCAGCTTGTAACTCATGAGAATCAACGTCACACCTTGACACAGATGAGTGACACTGTTACTCGGATGGCTGACACGCAAAATCAGACTTTGAACGCTGTTACTCAGATGGCCGATACTCAAAATCAGACTTTGAACACTGTTACTCAGATGGCTGACACTCAAAGTCAGACTTTGAACACTGTTACTCAGATGGCTGACACTCAAAGTCAGACTCGTGATACTCTGACTGAGATGAGTCAAAGCCAAACTCAGATTCTTGCTACTTTGGCTCAGATAAGCAACACCCAATCACAGATGAGCAACACCCAATCACAGATGAGCAACACCCAATCACAGATGGCAAATACTTTCAACCAAGTAGCAGCCCTTATGCAGATGCAAACTCAACAGTTGCAGAACATGTCATCCACCATGAATACTGTAGTGTCTGTACTAGAGAAGCAGCAAGAAACTCTTGAGAACATCTCCCAATCGTTACCACTTGTACTAGACCAGCAAGCCACTCAGATTGAGCTGTTAAATCAAAATTCAACAGCTGTTGTTAGCAGTACGGACCTCTTAGCAGATGAGCAAGCAGTCAAACTTTTAGAGATGCAAAATCGACAAATTGAATACTTGACTGACATTCTCACCAGAGAATTTCTTGGACAAAACAGAATTTTGCTACATGTAACTAACATTTTACATGGATGCTCAGATCTCAACCTAACACAAGGGTATTCTGGAATCTACACAGTAACCCCACGCACTGGCTTGTTGGTTGATGTATATTGTGACACTGGAACTGATGGGGGTGGTTGGACTGTATTCCAGCGACGCTTCAATGGCTCCCTCGACTTCTATCGTGGATGGGATGAATATGTTGCGGGCTTTGGAAGCTTAGAGGGAGAGTTCTGGGCGGGGCTACAATTGTTACATCTACTGACAAGCTCTGGATCTTGGGAACTTATGATCCTATTAGAAGATTTCAATGGTGAAACAGCTTATGCTAATTATCAGTCCTTCAATATTGGTGATGAAGCATCTAATTATAGACTTACTATAGGGTCATACAATGGGACAGCTGGGGACTCAATGGCCAGACATAATAACAGTCAGTTCACAACCCATGATAAAGTTCATTTTCATCGGAGTTGTACTCAAGCCTGGGAAGGTGCCTGGTGGTATGGTAGCTGTGATTATTCTGACCTGAATGGAAGATACTTTGGCCTGACAGAAAGACATTGGTCAGGTATGACTTGGAGCACTTGGAAACATAATCAATCATTAAAGACATCAACCATGATGATAAGACCTATTCATCAAATCAATAGATTAGGAGCGGGAGGATGAGGAGTAGGGTGTGTTCAATATCTATGCAATTCATAGTTCTACATAATACCCATGTCAATTTAGATGCTCCCTCAAAATAAATAGCAAAAATCATGGAATTTTGTCTCGTATATGAAATAAGTTTAAAATAAATACACTTGCAGGGATGAAAACAAGCACTAACATAATTTCCTGAAAATGTGTATTTCTCTATACTTTGCACAGGGAAATCAAAGCAAAATTTCCTGAAATCAGGAAATTTCCTGAAGATTTATATCCCTGCACTTGTGCACTTGTAGTTGTACTGAGATGATGATGTGTCTAATGCACAAGCCCCACAGTAAGTGTGCTTTACTTTGTACAATTTCACTCCCAACAAGTGATATGCAGTTATTAACATAATATTGCCACACCACCAGTGTGGGTTTGTAATTCATAATGCTAGGTATCCCCATAAGTTGGGAAGAAGGTGGTAATAGTTTTGATATTTATTTTGTAAATCCTTTCTAAAATATTCCTGACCTACAGTGTACATATCCACAGTGTATCCTTGACTCTTAAGGAAATGTTAAATTCAAGTGTATCTCTCTTTTGTGTTTAATTATGTATCACAATATAATTTAATAAGTAAATGCCAGTCTTTTTTTATAATAAATTGTTTGTGTATATATTTTGTTGTCATTGCAATATGAAATTTATGTATACTGTTGTATAGGTCTGCATGTGCATACGTTTGATATTGTGTATTGGAGGTATGTGTGGTATGTGGTGTGTGGGGGTGGGTATGTAGGTGTAGGGGTAGGGGGTGTTGGGTTGTTTGGGTGGTATGTTGGTTAATTTTAAGGAACATTATATGCAGGAATATATGTGGGGTGAGTGGGAGTATGAGGTTTATGTTAAACATAGTACATATTTTATATTTTATTATTTCCTCTTATTGTTCTTCATATGTGACCAGCTCCAACAAAACCCGGAACAAGTCACCAGATATTGTTTTTGAGTTATAGGCATTTAAAGATGACATTCCCATTAAAAAAAATCAAATTTTGGAATTCTTAATTTCATGGTATTTGACTGTGGCCTGTGGGACTAAGTGGACTTTCAAATCCTTGATAGTATTTATTGAAAAGAGGTTTAATTAATCAATAAATAACAGTTGAACTATGATAATCTCTATTCAATCATGTGTAAGGCAGGAAACTAATTGGCCCATAACTCAGAATAGCAATTTGAAAAAATATCAAGGTATCATTTACAAAATTATCCATATCTTGAAAAGTATTGGTGCTATTTATATAATTTTGGTATTATTTTAAAGCTTTTTGTCTTACATTTTTATTCAAATCATGACATATCAAAATGTGACTTGTTCCTGGTTTTGTCAGAACGGGTCACATATGTATTTCTATAATTATTATTACTATTATAATATGTATGATTATTATATATACGAGGGGTATCCAAAAGTTTTTGACATCACCTAGAAGAAAAAGAGCTATATTGATGAAATTTTGTCAGTGTAATCACTGGTCCTTATGTACATTATGGTCCAAAAATGGTTTCATTAGTATGTTTACTTTCTTTACAGGTGGCGCTAGATGGGCAGTAGGCGCATAACCTACAAGATGGTGAAAATTGAGGCATGCAGCATGATTCAGTTCCTGCATTTGAAGGGTTAGGCCTACAATGCTCAGAAAATCTATGATGAAATGAAAGCTATCTACGGTGATGATTGCCCATCATATGGCACTGTTGCTTTTTGAAAAAGGAATTTCCAAACTGGCCACATGTCCCTCACAGATAAGCCAAGAAGTGGACGTCCATCCCTTACGGATGATGTGGCCACAGTGAAAAAACTCAAGAAAGTGGAGGATCTTATCGTGAAAAGGTTATGCGCCTATTGCCCATCTAGCGCCACTTGTGAAGAAAGTAAACATACTAATGAAACCATTTTTGGACCATAATGTACATAAGGACCAGTGATTACACTGACAAAATTTCATCAATATAGCTCTTTTCCTTCTGGGTGATGTCAAAAACTTTTGGATACCCCCTCGTATGAACGCATAGCCAATTTACACATGTGCTGCTGTTCCAAAAGGGTATGCTCAAATAAATAAATAAAATAAAATAGAAATAGTGGTAAGCAAAGTCAGTAGACAGGGTAAGGGACCATAGGGACCATGTAACCCAATAACCAGTGTCCCGAATTAAGAAAATAAAAGGGGTTGTCCCATGGACAACCAAGTTGTAATTTCTGGTTGTCCACCAGATTTTTTGGTTGTCCATAAGATGTAACAAAAGCAGGCAATTTAGTGCAAACATAAATTTTATCCATAGAATATCTGAAAATTACAAGAATTTTGACTTATTCTTTCCATGTTTTGATTGTAAAATCGAGAGCCTGTTACCCTTGCAAAATATCACGATTTTTTAAGCATTTTTGCCAATTTCCCACATTTGTAGTTGTGGCTACCAGTTTGCAATGTTGTTGCTACAAAAAATATCTAGTTTGTTTGCTATATCCACCAAAAATGTTGCAAAAGGAAAGAAAGTGCTCAGCAGGTTTCACAAAGCACACACCTCTGCTTCCATTTTGAAACTTGGTCCCATTTAGAAAAGGCACATTTTCTTATTCCGTAAGCTTCCAAAATTTGCCAGACAGGTCGGGATGGTAACTCTGAGAAGTTACCAGTCCAAATCTTGATTATTTAAGGATTCAACAAAATTAGCCTAATTTTATATTTTTTTAATTTAGTGTGTATAACATTGTAAAGTAGTAAATCTTAATTCTAGGTACTGTAATCCAAGCAAATATAGTAGAAAGTATAGAAACTATAACCTGCACTGACTGTTGATATATGTTTGTATAAAGTGTAGACAGAAATCTGTTATTTCACCATATGCTTCTATTAAAAATCTTGGCATTGAAATGAAAAATCATGTTATTCTAATACAATATATCCATACTTACATGTATAACAATATTATTTTTGAGACAACCTGCCGATCTCACACGAGTCATTTCGAACTTGGCAACACCCACACCCTGTAGCTGGTCGTTATTTTCATTTTTAGCCTATTTTTACAAGTTGACCTCATTAGACCTTGAACATCACCACTACATGAAAGTTCCCATAGTGCAGCTATAACCCAAGTTTGATACAAAATTGGATGGATTTGGGCCCATATTTATTGGTGGAGCAAGACGTAGTCAAGTGCAATATTTTAAAATTCATAGCGAGACCAATAAATACTGGGCATAAAGAATCCAATTTTATCATTATTATGTTTTGGATCCAATAATTTCACACACTTGGATTAATCAAAACATAATAATGCTGGCAATTGCATTTGAACTGTTCAAAATTAAACCAAATATTAACCAAAAGCCTAACACAAAAGTCTATATTAAAATGCACCTGTAGATGGCCAAAATTGTCCTCTCCTTGAAAACTAGCACAGCAAACTCTGTGCCAGTTGTTAAAACTATTTGAAAGTAAATTTCCCCATACATACCCTGTAGTGTTCATAATCCTCACAACCCGTTGGTTTAGGTTTCTGCAACACTGATAACATCACACTAAGGCTGACCTTGAGATAGTCTGTGTCAATCACACTCCCATCATTACACCTGCAACAATTAACAATCAAAGCAAAATTTACTACATATTTGACAATGGTTATATCACACGTTTCCCCTCACTCCATCAGAAAAGCAAATTTGGTAATGTATCGATCAGAAGTCACAAGCATGCCTAGCATGAAGTCGCTATCAGCTGAACCCAACAACTCGACCACAAGCCAATTTTGGCCATGATCGAATTACTGGTAGTTTTATTTTGCACAATTGCTGCTAATATTTCTTACAAAACCAAGTGTTACCATTCGTATACAGTATGAAGTGAACACAATTATAACTTTGCCTAATCAGAATTCTAATTGAAAATGGAAAAGTGGTATTTCTGGATTCTATAGCTGGGGAATAACCCTGCAGAATCCATCAATGTAGACTTTGCACAAGCCTAATTCTCTACTCTCTTACAAAAAGTATATTGAAACATAAAAAGTACATCAGGGCTTCGTTTGTCACTGGTTTTATTCCAGATTTTCTTTTACCAAAGATTAGATTTTACAAATAAAGTAAGCCAAAGAATTAAGGAACCAGTTATGTTCACCCCCTGTATCCTAAACAAAGACAGACATGTCATAATTGGAACCAGCAGCCAATAGCTGCATCTTTTAGCTCAAATTTTAGACCTCATTCGTTGAAAGGTTCAAGAAATAAAGACACAACAATCCAAAAACCCAAGGAATATGCCAATTTAAAAGTTGCAGTTTGCTCCATTGCATGCCCTATTGATTTGTGAACAAAGCGTTCGCAAACAAGAAAATTAGCGCCCTGCTTTCATTGATTAGCATGTTAAAACTGCGTTGTGCTTTCATTGATTAGAAAACAAAAGTGCAATTTTTGATTTCGCTTATTCATTAGGTTTTAGATCACCCTTTCTTTCGTTCTCAACCAATTTCAACAAATAAGGTCTGAAATCAGAGCGAAAGAGTACAGGTATTGGCTGCTTGTTTTAATTTTGACATTCGTCTTTATTTAGGATATACTGGGGTGAACACAACTGGTACCTTAATTCTTTGGCTTACTGTATGCAAGTTGGATGAATCTATCAGGAAGTATTGTAACTAAAATGGCAAATTATGTTTAAAAAAATAATAAAGGTAGATATTTATATAGCGCTGTATGCCGTAAACAGCCTCAAAGCGCTTTACATTTATTCCGCCGTCATTAGAATATGTCGGAACCACAATTTCAGCCTACAAATGGCGCAGGGTCCATCAGTACAACAATTGTGACTACTCCTAACAGCTTCCCATTGCACCTGGGTGGGGTGAGGCAAGGGAGGCAAAGCGCCTTGCCCAAGGGCGCAACACGGTAGTGGGACAGGGAATAGAACCCACCCGTCGAGCAAACTCTCAGATTATGAGTCCAAGGCCGTAACCACTGAGCCAGCGTGCCCTCACAACTGGTATTACTCCCCAATGATTTTGATATTTCATCTTCCATAAGGAAGATTTCATCAGTAATCTGTTGATCCAGCTGATTCTTTGATGGATTACATATTGGAATGTGGATCAGAAAGGGAGGGGGGCAATATCATCAACCATGATGAAGGAACTTATTTACTACGTCACATACACGGTCAGCAACTACAAAACAATGCCAGGGCCAGAATTTCGGCGTGAATCAGAGAATCGATTCTCGTAAACAGATTTGCGTGAATCAAAGTTGATTCCCGCAAACGTTTGTAGTTTACACAGAAGTTGATTTGCAAGAATCAAATGATTCCCGGAAATTTATTCTGCAAGAATCAAGATTGATTCTCGCACTGTGAAACAAAATTCTCACTCGGCAATGAACTCTCTCGGGATGAGAGTAGGAGGATTACCAGCGTGCATTGGCAGAATAAGCACATTTTCTGATGAAATATTCCTCAAGAAAGATCAAATGTTTAAATTGTGAGTAAATACTTGTAAAACATAATTTGCCAATTAGTATGAAGTACATGTATATCAGTCCTGATGAATTTATTCAAGGATTCTGCTCCTCGTCATTTCTATGTACTTACCTCATACATAGATTTCCTATACATTGCAGTGCAGCTCTCTTGATATTGGTATCTGATGATCCGCTGAGGTAAAGTAGCAGGCCCTCTGGTCGCCTTGACAACAGACGATCCAAGAACTTAGTATTGATATAGTGAGAAAGAAGAAGCATTAGTGATGAAATATATATAAATGAAAATGTTTAGTATAGTATCTTAAAGGAGTATTTTGTGATCCTAGCATCCTCTTTTTATGACATTTTTCAGTAGATATCCACGAAAAAAGCTTATTCACAAAATGTCAGTTTATTCTGATTTTGCGTTTGCGAGTTATGCATGATTATGTGTATTTCACTGCTCCATAGACAATGTTTTGTAATTTCAAAATTCAAATTTCACAATATTTTTGCTAAATGAAATAATCTGCAAGAATTTTTTTGTACAAAAGCATTATGTAGCCAGTGGTATAAAAATCTAATAATTTTTGAGAAAAGTGGTGGGATGATGCTGTAGATCACGAAATGCCCTTTTATAAAGTAAATCATGCAATCTAATGAACATTCTACACACTAAGCTTAAAACTTTTCAACAATTTCTTTAAGATATGCTTTCTAAGAATTCACAAACTATTCATGCACCACATGCACTGTAAATCTGTATGTATGTGTCCTATGTCAAGTGTATCTGATTCTGGCAACCTATTTCAGTACAAAGGCATATTAAAAACTTTGCTAGATTTGGCATTTAATAACAATACTAATACTCATATCAATGCGCCATTCACCAGCGCTTACAACCGTAAAGTTAACAATCTAAACCTCAAGAATAGTCTTGAATTGTTTTAAATCTGGCAATATCAGAAGGATGTGAGTTCCATTCTCTAGCAGCAACAATTTGCCACCTTTTTTTCACCAAAAACACCTAAGATGAATAAGGGGATGACAAGCCATATTACATCACTGGCTGATCTGAGGCATCCATTCTGTACGGTTTCTTTACCCATAACATTTTGGTTTCTCCTGAGTGTTTCAAGCAAAGACCATGCTTAATTTGCTATATGGCAGCTATTATGTTTATTTATTTACCTTGTTACACTTGGTCCCATTCTCATAGACAACAGCCCCTAAAGCCCTGAGTGTTTCAGGCAAAGCCCACGGTTGACTATGCTTTGTGGCAGCTATTATATATTCCAATAGTGTTTCCACTGTAGACTTGCTCAATGTAACCTAAAAATGACAACAACAGGAAAAAAAATGATATTGAAGCTTCAAAAGATACTGTATGGACAGGTTAGAGATATGTTTCAATCAGGTTTGAAGATTGTCAGCATGTGACTTAATGAAGTGCTCAGCATTTTATACAATTTGACAAAATGACCTTTAACGACCCTTCATAACCTTTGGTCCTAAATCCAATGACATTATAACTTGGGTCAAGCATTCTTTAGCGCTTCAGACGAGTATTGAGCGTACAATATTGTATGTACAATATATGCGTTATTTAATCTATTGCCATTCTATTTCAGTAATGTTTAAGTTCTAACGAATGTTTGATGACGAAAAATCGATAATGTTACATACAATATCTAGCAGAAATATATTATCGATTTTACGTCATCAAACATTCGTTAGAACTTAAACATTACTGGAAATAGAATGGCAATAGATTAAATAACGTACATATTGTACATACAATATTGTACGTATAATAAAAAGTCTGTATACTGCTTTATTCCCTAGCCCCTAAAATATTTTCAATATGAGATATAGGATTGTGGCAAGATTTCTTTGCCAATTCATTTTTCAGATTGATGGTGTCTAGGATTAAAAAAAAACATCTTGGGATTTTAAACAGGTTCTACTAATTAGTGAGTTCGGTCTTGGCACAAACAAAATCTGCAAAATTGCATTTTTCTTAAATATTTCTGGACCCCATGAGTTGATCACTATTTTCTGATCCAAAGAATGCATTTACTATGTGTATGTTTCTGCAACAACAGTTGCCTTTTGCAACAGTTGCCTTTTGCAACACTTGTAAAAAGACAAACAGGTGTTGCAAAAACATACACACAGTATCAGAATATATGAACTTGTTAACTGATTTTCTTACCAATCCTGATGAATCTTTTCAATCACAATCACTATCCCTCTTTTCACCCCTGAAAAGTTGTGGAAAGTTCCAATGAATAATTTCTTACCTTCTGGTGAGTAATAATGACAATAAGCTGACACACTTTGGTCACTAGGAGTTCATCTTGTAATGGTACCAGCACACAAGCCTTACTCAACAGTCGATTAGGATCCTAACAAACAAACAAGATAACAGTCAATGGTGAGTAATAATGACAATAAGCTGACACACTTTGGTCACTAGGAGTTCATCTTGTAAATGGTACCAGCACACAGGCCTGACTCAACAGTCGATTAGGATCCTAAGAAACAAACAAGATAACAGTCAATGGTGAGTAATAATGACAATAAGCTGACACACTTTGGTCACTAGGAGTTCATCTTGTAAATGGTACCAGCACACAGGCCTGACTCAACAGTCGATTAGGATCCTAAGAAACAAACAAGATAACAGTCAATGGTGAGTAATAATGACTATAAGCTGACACACTTTGGTCACTAGGAGTTCATCTTGTAAATGGTACCAGCACATAGGCCTGACTCAACAGTCGATTAGGATCCTAACAAACAAACAAGATAACAGTCAATGGTGAGTAATAATGACTATAAGCTGACACACTTTGGTCACCAGGAGTTCATCTTGTAATGGTACCAGGACACAAGCCTGACTCAACAGTCGATTAGGATCCTAACAAACAAACAAGATAACAGTCAACATTTGGTGAGTAATAATGACAATAAGCTGACACACTTTGGTCACTAGGAGTTCATCTTGTAATGGTACCAGGACACAGGCCTGACTCAACAGTCGATTAGGATCCTAACAAACAAACAAGACAACAGTCAACATTTGGTGAGTAATAATGACAATAAGCTGACACACTTTGGTCACTAGGAGTTCATCTTGTATTCAACAACTCTTCCTATACCTTTGTACAGGAGCCAACCGTTGTTAAACCGTGATGAACCCACACTTTTACTGAAGCGTATACGCCAACGCGAAGCGAGACTACGCGTACGCGAGAGCGTAAAATTCGTCATGCCTGGAACCTTTGTGCGTATGCCAGCTTACAAGTTGGATTCAGTATTTTTCAGGTAGGCCTAGCGGCTAAACATTGCCGTTTTATTCTGTAGTTTTGTTGCTGATATCAAAAGAGAAATCATCGAAGTTTTTGTAAGGCTGAGTGGCAATGATTAACTGACATTCCTCGTAAAATAATCGTGAATTATACGATATTTAGCTTCTTTTCGTTGTTGAAAGGATTCAATCATGTTTCACCGTTGTTCATCACCGTTTAACAACTCGCGTCCGGCGCGTCTGCGTGGTATGCTTGGCTCGGGCAGCTAAAGCTGCCCTCGCTGAAATAAACCACGCAGACGACGCGTGACCGCATCGCTGTTAAACGGTGATGAACAACGGTGAAACATGATTGAATCCCTAAATGGTACCAGCACACAGGCCTGACTCAACAGTCGATTAGGATCCTAAGAAACAAACAAGACAGCAATCAATGGTGAGTAATAATGACAATAAGCTGACACACTTTGGTCACTAGGAGTTCATCTTGTAAATGGTACCAGGACACAGGCCTGACTCAACAGTCGATTAGGATCCTAAGAAACAAACAAGATAACAGTCAATGGTGAGTAATAATGACTATAAGCTGACACACTTTGGTCACTAGGAGTTCATCTTGTAAATGGTACCAGCACACAGGCCTTACTCAACAGTCGACCAGGATCCTAACAAACAAACAAGATAACAGTCAATGGTGAGTAATAATGACAATAAGCTGACACACTTTGGTCACCAGGAGTTCATCTTGTAATGGTACCAGCACACAGGCCTGACTCAACAGTCGATTAGGATCCTAACAAACAAACAAGATAACAGTCAATGGTGAGTAATAATGACAATAAGCTGACACACTTTGGTCACTAGGAGTTCATCTTGTAAATGGTACCAGCACACAAGCCTGACTCAACAGTCGATTAGGATCCTAAGAAACAAACAAGATAACAGTCAATGGTGAGTAATAATGACAATAAGCTGACACACTTTGGTCACTAGGAGTTCATCTTGTAAATGGTACCAGCACACAGGCCTGACTCAACAGTCGATTAGGATCCTAACAAACAAACAAGATAACAGTCAATGGTGAGTAATAATGACAATAAGCTGACACACTTTGGTCACTAGGAGTTCATCTTGTAAATGGTACCAGCACACAGGCCTGACTCAACAGTCGATTAGGATCCTAACAAACAAACAAGATAACAGTCAATGGTGAGTAATAATGACAATAAGCTGACACACTTTGGTCACTAGGAGTTCATCTTGTAATGGTACCAGCACACAGGCCTGACTCAACAGTCGATTAGGATCCTAAGAAACAAACAAGATAACAGTCAATGGTGAGTAATAATGACTATAAGCTGACACACTTTGGTCACCAGGAGTTCATCTTGTAAATGGTACCAGGACACAGGCCTGACTCAACAGTCGATTAGGATCCTAACAAACAAACAAGATAACAGTCAATGGTGAGTAATAATGACAATAAGCTGACACACTTTGGTCACCAGGAGTTCATCTTGTAATGGTACCAGGACACAGGCCTGACTCAACAGTCGATTAGGATCCTAACAAACAAACAAGATAACAGTCAATGGTGAGTAATAATGACAATAAGCTGACACACTTTGGTCACCAGGAGTTCATCTTGTAATGGTACCAGCACACAGGCCTGACTCAACAGTCGATTAGGATCCTAACAAACAAACAAGATAACAGTCAATGGTGAGTAATAATGACAATAGGCTGACACACTTTGGTCACTAGGAGTTCATCTTGTAATGGTACCAGCACACAGGCCTGACTCAACAGTCGATTAGGATCCTAACAAACAAACAAGATAACAGTCAATGGTGAGTAATAATGACAATAAGCTGACACACTTTGGTCACTAGGAGTTCATCTTGTAAATGGTACCAGCACACAGGCCTGACTCAACAGTCGATTAGGATCCTAACAAACAAACAAGATAACAGTCAATGGTGAGTAATAATGACAATAGGCTGACACACTTTGGTCACTAGGAGTTCATCTTGTAATGGTACCAGCACACAGGCCTGACTCAACAGTCGATTAGGATCCTAACAAACAAACAAGATAACAGTCAATGGTGAGTAATAATGACAATAAGCTGACACACTTTGGTCACTAGGAGTTCATCTTGTAAATGGTACCAGCACACAGGCCTGACTCAACAGTCGATTAGGATCCTAACAAACAAACAAGATAACAGTCAATGGTGAGTAATAATGACAATAAGCTGACACACTTTGGTCACTAGAAGTTCATCTTGTAATGGTACCAGGACACAGGCCTGACTCAACAGTCGATTAGGATCCTAACAAACAAACAAGATAACAGTCAATGGTGAGTAATAATGACAATAAGCTGACACACTTTGGTCACCAGGAGTTCATCTTGTAATGGTACCAGCACACAGGCCTGACTCAACAGTCGATTAGGATCCTAACAAACAAACAAGATAACAGTCAATGGTGAGTAATAATGACAATAGGCTGACACACTTTGGTCACTAGGAGTTCATCTTGTAATGGTACCAGCACACAGGCCTGACTCAACAGTCGATTAGGATCCTAACAAACAAACAAGATAACAGTCAATGGTGAGTAATAATGACAATAAGCTGACACACTTTGGTCACTAGGAGTTCATCTTGTAAATGGTACCAGCACACAGGCCTGACTCAACAGTCGATTAGGATCCTAACAAACAAACAAGATAACAGTCAATGGTGAGTAATAATGACAATAGGCTGACACACTTTGGTCACTAGGAGTTCATCTTGTAATGGTACCAGCACACAGGCCTGACTCAACAGTCGATTAGGATCCTAACAAACAAACAAGATAACAGTCAATGGTGAGTAATAATGACAATAAGCTGACACACTTTGGTCACTAGGAGTTCATCTTGTAAATGGTACCAGCACACAGGCCTGACTCAACAGTCGATTAGGATCCTAACAAACAAACAAGATAACAGTCAATGGTGAGTAATAATGACAATAAGCTGACACACTTTGGTCACTAGAAGTTCATCTTGTAATGGTACCAGCACACAGGCCTGACTCAACAGTCGATTAGGATCCTAACAAACAAACAAGATAACAGTCAATGGTGAGTAATAATGACAATAAGCTGACACACTTTGGTCACTAGCAGTTCATCTTGTAATGGTACCAGCACACAGGCCTGACTCAACAGTCGATTAGGATCCTAACAAACAAACAAGTTAACAGTCAATGGTGAGTAATAATGACTATAAGCTGACACACTTTGGTCACTAGGAGTTCATCTTGTAATGGTACCAGCACACAGGCCTGACTCAACAGTCGATTAGGATCCTAAGAAACAAACAAGATAACAGTCAATGGTGAGTAATAATGACAATAAGCTGACACACTTTGGTCACTAGAAGTTCATCTTGTAATGGTACCAGCACACAGGCCTGACTCAACAGTCGATTAGGATCCTAACAAACAAACAAGATAACAGTCAATGGTGAGTAATAATGACAATAAGCTGACACACTTTGGTCACTAGGAGTTCATCTTGTAATGGTACCAGCACACAGGCCTGACTCAACAGTCGATTAGGATCCTAAGAAACAAACAAGATAACAGTCAATGGTGAGTAATAATGACAATAAGCTGACACACTTTGGTCACTAGAAGTTCATCTTGTAATGGTACCAGCACACAGGCCTGACTCAACAGTCGATTAGGATCCTAACAAACAAACAAGATAACAGTCAATGGTGAGTAATAATGACAATAAGCTGACACACTTTGGTCACTAGGAGTTCATCTTGTAATGGTACCAGGACACAGGCCTGACTCAACAGTCGATTAGGATCCTAACAAACAAACAAGTTAAGAGTCAACATTTTGTGAGTAATAATGACAATAAGCTTTCTTCAAAAAGCGCTGATGAGGAACCGAATCAAAAGCCTTGCGGAAATCTAAGGACTCATATTGAAATTCCCTTACACAGGAAGGTGTGCGCCATCCTGCAGCTTTCCTGTGCTAGCCTTCTTTTGTTAAAATCCTGGGCAGGGTGTATCACTGATGCATATAATCCATCCGTTTTATGACAGAGCTTTCCTGAGGCGCGCGCTTAGTGAGGGGAATCCTGCCTTCTTTCTGTGTGAAAACGTGGTAGGGTATTTCAATATGAGCCCTAAATACACTACATCAATGTTAGCACCTTCTTCAAGTAGTTTTGTCCAAATCTCCATAATCTCTAGAAGTTGTGTTACACATGAACGGCCTTGCCTAAACCCATGTTGCTCATCTTTGATGACATTATGTTCCTTCATGAATGCCATGAGCTGGTTTCTTATCATTGATTCCATTATCTTGCACACAATTGAGGTTATACTGACTGGTCTATAATTCCCTGCATCAGCCCAGTTGTTGTAACTACAAATTTCGAACGTTTGAGGATTTGTTCTCAAGTTGTAGAAGGTGCCATAGGGTGTCTTCAGTGTTAATTATTTTCATTATAAATGTCGCAAAATATTAATATTGACAATAATTAACAACCTGTTTCACCTCTCCATATATTCATACATACAAACGACGCTTAATATAGCGCATTTCCAAAATTGAGCAATGCGCCCACCAGTGTTTTCATATCATATTTTGTGGTGAAAAACTACTACAAATGTGTAATTTGCAATCAAGTAACGATTTCTTCGTACCGACGGCTAAGTGTGTATGTGAATGCACATTAAACACATACAAACACATGTACACAGCACCTGTTGGAACTCCCGGTCGGAGACGGGAGTTTCAATTATTGGAACTGGCATCAGCCAGACACATTCCATCTAAAAGTGGGGTTTCTTATTTCTAAATATTTGTAGCACATTCATGAGATGCTAATTTCTATTGTGTTAATTTCTATTGTGACGAACACGCATCTATTCAATTCTCTTTCACTTTCGAATGTACATGTAAGCGAATGAAAAATGTCATAGTGAACCAACCCCTTGTCCTATTGAGCTACTTTTGGTCTCATTTTAAAGCTAAAGAACAGGGCTAAAACTGTGTAAACTAGTACTGAAAAGTGAGTCAAACTGAATAAATGACATCAGCTGGAATTGAAAATTGACGGGGTGGAGGAGCAGGTGGGTGAGGAGCAGGTGGGTGAGGAGTAATGTATTAGCATCTAGGAAAATGTAAGATTTCCATAGTGTTGGTTTGAATACATTATTGTATAGATCTTCGTAACTCTTTGTCATATTGAGCTTTTTAATGTCTCATTTTAGAGCCAATTACTCAAAGAAACAAGATTGACTTCAAAATTGATCAATTTCATATTCCATATTAGTTTCTCATTACATTTTGTACCACGGGTTGCCTCTAAATGCACAGAAGTCAATGCAATCACGTGCAAAAATTGCAAAGGTCCATATCTCCTTTAATATTCACTGTATCATGATAAATGTATGTATTTTCTGAAAGGAAATTGCACAAGGAAACTAATTTTTGCATTATAAAAATGGTAGGAAGTAGTGTTGGGAAAATATGAATGATTAATTAAATTTTAATTTAAAAATATTAACTTTTTTTGGCGCACCCTGTATATCGTGAATGTGATTACATAATTTTTTTTTGAAGGGTGAGACTGATGCATCACTATGTTGTGAACATATCCTAGCACATTGGACAAAATCCAACTTCAGACATTTGTTGTGGGGTATTTTATGTGAATAAGGTCTAATTTGAGAAAAACGCATTTGAAAATTTTGATTTACATTGCGGCCTATGGGCTAATTAGTTATTAATTAGGCAATTACGCCAAAACGATAAACATTTTTGAGGTAAAAATGGTATAAGATGTTGCAGTTTTACAATATCTATAACATATTAAAAAATTATTTTTTTGACCATTTTGACCATGTAACACAAAATGGACCACCTCATGACATGCGACCTGTACATTTGTAGGCTTTCAAAAAAAGCAAACATGTAACGATGAGTTATGTTGCCTTACTGAGATACAGGGTGTTCAAAAGTCGTACATAATTTTTATGATTTTTATAACATTATCAATCAAAACTTTTTTCCTCCAGGCCCTACACAAAAACCAGTGGCATATTTGAATTCCTCATCAAATTTCCATCAAGAAAATGCTAACTTTCATAGCAGTAGGGTAACTCCTTCAAGAAATATGATAGTCAGAACATTTCGGAGCATAAATAAATACCTAGTACAGTAACATATTATAGGAAAAGTCTAGAAACCATGACACAGAATGCAGCACATTTGCAACAAATTAACTTTACTTGGAGTAAAACTAGTCACACTCCAAACTAGACAGAAATACCAAAACACAGTGCCGTACTATTACGCTGACTTTCGTATTCGGCGAGGAGGATGTTTTCGACCTCCTGGTTTGTTTACAAACAGAGAGGTAGACAAAAAACCGTTCCGCTTGTCTCCAAACACTCAAGTATCAGAAGGATGGTCCACAATAGCGTGATTCACGTAACCTGAATAGGGATTAAAAAGCTGTCACGTAGAACCATGTGCTTCTATTGTCCAATTTGCCATCAAGATTTCATATGGAAACAGTTCAGACCCAGTACACGATCATGTCAGAAATTAATATTTTGTTCTGGGTCTGATTATTCGGACTAACCAAAACAATGGTACATAATTCTCAATACCTTGCTGGGTTATGAAGTTACAGTAAAAAATATATTTGAGAGTCACCAAAAAACAATATTCACTATACTTTAACACATGCCTCATCCGTAGGCTCCTCATCCGTAGGCTCCTCATCCGTAGGCTCCGCCACCCCTGACTTACATCCTTTGATTAGCAATATCTCACAAAGTACAAATAGTATGAAAGTTTTACCTTCCACAATTTTAGCCAGATAAATTAGCAAGAAAATAAGACCAAAACCAGTTCAGTACCCCTATCCATTCTTGAGATCTGTGACAAAATGTTTGAGGAAAAATAAAAAAATGTAACACCGCCACCTTTTCCTATATCCTAATTCATAATTCATGGCGCATGACCAATAATAATGGGCGTTCACTTAAGATTGAACGGTTTGTATTTTAGCTAGGGTATTTCGAGCTAGCATCAGCTGCAAGCTGCACTACCTTTCTTAAAAATAGCTGTGACCTCTGTCATGTCTGTCAGACACGAATGATGAACATTCAACCAGAGGGCTGACAGTAAATTTCGCTGATCCCTCCTGTACTTTTCTATGTCGATTTAACACACGATTCCCGCTGTTGTTTTGGTTCCACTTTAGCACCCCCGGTACACGCATGGAAGTCGCCATTTGAGGTTTTAGCACCCACTTTAGAACCCGGCTACCTTGACTACGCGTTCAGCATCGCGTACAGTACGCGTTCCCAACTGTCAATCTATACGTCGAACAACTGAATACATGCACAACGTACGGAACAATATATTTTTGTAAACATTTTAGGCCTAAAACAAAATGTATATTTCGTACAATTTGTACAACTATAAAGTTTCTACCCTATGACCTATAAAAGTTACCTGTTATCAAAGTGTCCGCAAAAAACTGGTCATCGCAAGTATCTTTGATGCTGAAAAGTAACGATATTCACGCAGGGCACAGGCCGAAAACCTTACCTCGATCAAAATCCAGCCCATGCATGTCATAAATAATTCATTATTGTATTGTGTAAATGTCACTGATTGTGTCCACGTATTGTTATTGCACCTGTTAAAGCTGAAGTCATGCTGAATTTATACTCGATCGCTGGATCACCATGTGAATTCGCCTATTAAAAAAAAAAAACCTCACGACCAGGTTGTTAAGCATCGAAAGCACGCTGACTGGCTTAGCAATTATCCAAGTAGTTTTGTAAACCAATCAGGTTAGACGTACTTTACTGGCGGGTCACATTAATTCATACCGTAAAAGGCCGTCGCCTTCATTGATTGGCTCACGATTGCAATGAATGGTGTTTGCAACCAATCACAAAACGGGTTACAAATAAATAAGGCGCCCATCGGAAATTCTGTACACGTCCATGATGACGTCATGCCACGAGGTAGCCGGAGGCTTCGCGAGCGAGTGGTATAAAGTCAGTTTCACACCTGTGATTTATGGAGCATATCATAAAATATCTGAGCACATACACAGCGGATTTGACAGGTAAAAATGACATTTGCAATTCTGAGCAACGGGATTCCATGAAATTTAAGATTATGTAAGTTATTCTACAGGATCGGTAATAATTAACAGCTGGTCTGAAGTATTTGAAGTGCATAATGAAGTTTGTAAGTTTGTGACTTCGTAAGTTATGTGCAATAGATATTGCAGGAAGCTTAAATTGGCACGCTTTCCTGCAATTTGTCTGTCGCTTACGAAAGTTATTGGGAGTTCAGGGCACGCCACACCGAGTGTGACGTGACCTCGCTAAGCATACTGTCAATCATTGGAGGTCAATCACCTCGAGCTTGACAACGATGGGAGGGCGAGTTAGCGCAGCGGTAGTTCCCTCGCTTTGCACCACTGAGGTCCCGGGTTCAAGCGCCGGCGCGGCCCAAGGACTCACGTGCACTTGGTTTATCCCGATTCCATCTGGTCTGAAGTATTTGAAGTGCATATTGAAGTTTGTAAGTTTGTGACTTCGTACGTTATGTGCAATAGATATTGCAGGAAGCTTAAATTGGCACGCTTTCCTGCAATTTGTCTGTCGCTTACGAAAGTTATTGGGAGTTCAGGGCACGTCACACCGAGTGTGACGTGACCTCGCTGGGCATACTGTCAATCATTGGAGGTCAATCACCTCGAGCTTGACAACGATGGGAGGGCGAGTTAGCGCAGCGGTAGTTCCCTCGCTTTGTACCACTGAGGTCCCGGGTTCAAGCCCCGGCGCGGCCCAAGGCCTCATGTGCACTTGGTTTATCCCGATTCCATGCTCGCTCTCGCAGGTTTTCTCCGGGATCTCCGGTTTCCTCCTGCTTTCAAAAATCGGTGATTAGTTGTTTGGTTATCAAAACTTCCTTCACCCAATGGAATTTGGGAAGCTGCACAGATAATTGGTGGATGTTACAATCTAAGTGCGGATAGGTCTGCGCCTGAGGTTCGGCTGCAACTGGCCTAGATGATGCGATCTGATTGTGATGATTCACCATGGCAGCGAAATTACAGCGCTTTGAATCCTTCAAGATCTAGCTGGAAAAAGGCGCTATATAAATCCGAAATTTATTTATTTATTTTTATAACGATATCTGAATAGGCTATCGCCAAGTCTTACGGGTATGCGCGAAATTTAGGTTAATTTTCGTGGTTGAAACAGAATTTTTCTTGTATAAATCTTGACCCGGATAGCGGGATTGTTGGTTGATTTAATGCATTTGATAAATTAAGTTCATGGATGCGCTAAAAAATATAATTAAAAGTATTAAAAAAGCTGTTCAACATTTGAAAAAAAAATGCACTGTAGCAGGCTTGAAAAAGTCTAACCGTGGATGCAGCAAGCCGCGATTTTACGGGTAATTTTCATGACTTGGACGCGGAGCACGGACGCGATTTAGCCGGTAGAAATCGCGGTAGTGTTCCAGGCCTACGCGATGGCAGGGTAATGGCGGCTTCCATACTTGTATTACTTTTGTAATGAGCTGTCTACCGCCTGATTCAACATATACACATTTGACAAGACAAGCTACCAAATTTTGCACCAAGTAGAAAAACAAACAAACATGACTAAACAACATTCAATTACCTGATCTACCAGGTCTGAAATAGAGTAGTCAAGCGAATTCAACTCATCTAACACACTGTTTAGCTCTTGTCGATGCTCGCCTCCAGTTTCTGGCACCAAAGAAAGCAACCTTGAGGAACAGCGGCGAAATTTTTGACGTTCTTCGTCCACGAATCTCAGATCACTGTACGTCGCCATTTTTGAACAAAATAAATAAACCTCGAACTCTTTGCACTTTATTATCTTTTTTATTCCCTTACTTTATCCTAATAATTTGCATGTAAAACTTCACAGAAAAAAGTAAAATATCCAAAAAATATTAGTCAAATTATTTTAAACAATAGTGTACGTTATTGATGCATTTAAATGATTTTTAATCAGCATTTTGTACGAGGATTTAAAGATGGCTGCGCCCATGAGCAGGATTTTACACACATGTCGTTTGTTATTGTTTACAAAGAATTTGTCACTTTTGACACGGAGGAATCTCAGTATTTCTTCTTTGACAGCAAGAGGAAACCATGAGGAAGGTCAAAGAGTAGAAGATGATGAGAAATCAGATGCGAAAGAGACACATTTTGGGTTTGAACAAGTGTCTGAAGAAGAAAAAGCAGAGAAAGGTAAGCTTTTACAATTACCATGCTTTAATTATTAAAGTCATAATGTACGATCTTATAATATGAATTTGGTTAATTTTTTTCAAACCTGATTTTTTTGCATATTTGTAATGTTTACACATGTCACAACTTGCACCTAAATGGAATCAGCCAAATTTGTTGTGTTTGTAGCCTAGGTAAACAGAGTAAAGTTCGACATAAAGTCATAATTCAAGAAATTATGACTTTATGTCCGCCCATAGAACTGCGTGTTAAACGGCCAAAATAACAAGCAGTGTTTCTTTCACGTTACCTCGTTATTTCAGCTCAAAATGGACAGAAACCATTCCCGATCATTATTACTAGTTTTATTTCAGCACTTTGACATTTTGAGTATATAATGACAAATTTAAAATTTGAAGGAAATCGTACATTAAGCCTTTAATACTGTCTTACAACTTTAGTAATACATGTACATATGATGTGCATTGAAATTTTAGTAAATAAAAAATTTGACGAGAGCGTACTTTTGCGATGTTAACAAGGTGCCTCTCTGAAGAATAGTATGTGTGCTTTGCGCGTCGTACATGTTTTGTTGATTGATTTGATGATTTCCACCACTGTACATATTGTGCCTTGTGAGTAGCAATATTAAATGCATTAATTTAATGCAAACCAGTCATGTCTAGTTGTAGTTTATCATGCTGTTGGGTTTCATACTTTGATTCTCTGCCTGTACCTTGCACCTGATACGTACATAGTACAAAGTCAAGTGATCATACAGAATGATAAACAGTGATAAGGAATTTCATTCATCAATATGCATTTTGTTTCAGAAAAAAATTATTACAATAACATTATTTATAATGTACAAACAAATAATTTAATTGTCAAATGCATCAAATGATTCATTTATATGTGATGTTATCAAGCAAAATCAGTCGGAAGTTGGAAATATTGATTTTGAGATATAGCCAAACAATGGAACTTGGAAGTATTTCTTTTTGTTTCAGGTTGTTTTGGAAAATAGTTTAACTGCTCACATCTTTTGAACTGGTTGTCCAAATTCAATGGGGTTTTCTGCAAAATGTAATTTAATTTGCAAATGCTGTTTACAATCCTAAGAAACTGAAAATAAAATATACATCCGACTTCAGACTGATTTTGCTTGATCACACCCCATTCCATTTTCAGTGCTATCATCTATTCTTGGCTAAGATCAAAAGTAATATCCACTTGTGTCACTTTTTCTTTTAAATTTGAAAACAAAATGCAATTTTGAATTTATCTTTCATTTTCCCTGTAAAAAATTGAATACCGTTACCATAACCGATTAAGGAAATAGCGCTAGCGACCAATCACACTAGCGTGCAATCATGTGATATCCAATACAGCAGAAATTCTTTGAACGCATGAATCCATAGCACGTCACACAATGCGGTCATTGTTACGCATACTTTAGTCATGACTAGTGAGATGCCATGATTTATATTCGTTTTCAAAAAGTTGTAATTAAAATAAATGTTGGTATTTATACAGCGCCTTTCACATGTGAACATGTACCAAAGCGCTTTACATTTATTCCGCTGTCATTAGAATATGTCAGCTGCCATACAATGCCCAAGGCATGCTCATACCTTTGGGCGGCGCTCAATGGACAGTATTCATAACAGCTCCCCATTTCACACCTGGGTGGAGAGGAGTAATCGAGATAAAGTGCCTTACTCAAGGGCACAACACGATGGCGTCGCCGGGGCTCGAACCCGCAACCTTCCGACTATGAGTCCTAGCCCGTTCCGCTCGGCCACCGTGCTCCCTAATTATGTTGACAAAAGTTTATTATAGATCTGTGATTGGCAGGGTTTGATTTACTTTGAAAAAAAAATCATAGCTACACTTTTTGAGTAACATCTGTGCCTTTTTTGCTGTTTTTTTTTTGTTGCTGTTTTTGATACCTTAAGGGGGTACTACACCCCTGCCTAATTTTGTGCCTATTTTTGCATTTTTCTCAAAAATTATAGCGCATTGGTGACAAGTAAGATATGTACATTATCTTCATCTTCATTCGATACAGTGCATCCCTCAAAATTGAGTATTGCTGCACCTTGGGGCAAGGACTGCACTGGAAATTTTATTTCAGCACAGACAACAGTTGTGGAGTTACACACAAAAATGAGGGAAAACCAATATTTGATCAATAAATCAATAACTACTTGTCTTGGGTTGCTGAATTTTCAGTGCAGTAGTTGTAGTCCTTGCCCTATAATATACATATCTTACTTGTCACCAATGCGCTATAATTTTTGAGAAAAATGCAAAATTGGCAAAATTGGCCAGGGTGTAGTACCCCTTAAACTTCCTTTTGAATGCGTTTGATATTCAACTTGAAACACAAGTGCCCCCCCCCCCCTGGAATGTCAGAGTAAAACAATGAAAATGCCCTGTAGACATTTATAAAATTCAATAATTTCCTGATTAATTTCCCATTTGCAGTTTTTGACGTCTTCAAGAATGTAGCAGACAAATATGATGTAATGAATGATGCCATGAGCCTAGCCATACATCGCTTATGGAAGGACAGATTTATGCAGGTATTAGCTCCACCTCCAGGCACCAGGTTGCTAGATGTAGCAGGTGGTACAGGTAAGGCCTAATGAATGATGCCATGAGCCTAGCCATACATCGCTTATGGAAGGACAGATTTATGCAGGTATTAGCTCCACCTCCAGGCACCAGGTTACTAGATGTAGCAGGTGGTACAGGTAAGCCCTAATGGATGATGCCATGAGCCTAGCCATACATCGCTTATGGAAGGACAGATTTATGCAGGTATTAGCTCCACCTCCAGGCACCAGGTTACTAGATGTAGCAGGTGGTACAGGTAAGACCTAATGAATGATGCCATGAGCCTAGCCATACATCGCTTATGGAAGGACAGATTTATGCAGGTATTAGCTCCACCTCCAGGCACCAGGTTACTAGATGTAGCAGGTGGTACAGGTAAGGCCTAATGAATGATGCCATGAGCCTAGCCATACATCGCTTATGGAAGGACAGATTTATGCAGGTATTAGCTCCACCTCCAGGCACCAGGTTGCTAGATGTAGCAGGTGGTACAGGTAAGGCCTAATGAATGATGCCATGAGCCTAGCCATACATCGATTATGGAAGGACAGATTTATGCAGGTATTAGCTCCACCTCCAGGCACCAGGTTACTAGATGTAGCAGGTGGTACAGGTAAGGCCTAATGAATGATGCTATGAGCCTAGCCATACATCGCTTATGGAAGGACAGATTTATGCAGGTATTAGCTCCACCTCCAGGCACCAGGTTGCTAGATGTAGCAGGTGGTACAGGTAAGGCCTAATGAATGATGCCATGAGCCTAGCCATACATCGATTATGGAAGGACAGATTTATGCAGGTATTAGCTCCACCTCCAGGCACCAGGTTACTAGATGTAGCAGGTGGTACAGGTAAGGCCTAATGAATGATGCTATGAGCCTAGCCATACATCGCTTATGGAAGGACAGATTTATGCAGGTATTAGCTCCACCTCCAGGCACCAGGTTACTAGATGTAGCAGGTGGTACAGGTAAGACCTAATGAATGAAGCCATGAGCCTAGCCATACATCGCTTATGGAAGGACAGATTTATGCAGGTATTAGCTCCACCTCCAGGCACCAGGTTGCTAGATGTAGCAGGGGGTACAGGTAAGGCCTAATGAATGATGCTATGAGCCTAGCCATACATCGCTTATGGAAGGACAGATTTATGCAGGTATTAGCTCCACCTCCAGGCACCAGGTTGCTAGATGTAGCAGGGGGTACAGGTAAGGCCTAATGGATGATGCCATGAGCCTGTCCATACATCGCTTATGGAAGGACAGATTTATGCAGGTATTAGCTCCACCTCCAGGCACCAGGTTGCTAGATGTAGCAGGGGGTACAGGTAAGGCCTAATGAATGATGCCATGAGCCTAGCCATACATCGCTTATGGAAGGACAGATTTATGCAGGTATTAGCTCCACCTCCAGGCACCAGGTTACTAGATGTAGCAGGTGGTACAGGTAAGCCCTAATGGATGATGCCATGAGCCTAGCCATACATCGCTTATGGAAGGACAGATTTATGCAGGTATTAGCTCCACCTCCAGGCACCAGGTTACTAGATGTAGCAGGTGGTACAGGTAAGACCTAATGAATGATGCCATGAGCCTAGCCATACATCGCTTATGGAAGGACAGATTTATGCAGGTATTAGCTCCACCTCCAGGCACCAGGTTACTAGATGTAGCAGGTGGTACAGGTAAGGCCTAATGAATGATGCCATGAGCCTAGCCATACATCGCTTATGGAAGGACAGATTTATGCAGGTATTAGCTCCACCTCCAGGCACCAGGTTGCTAGATGTAGCAGGGGGTACAGGTAAGGCCTAATGAATGATGCCATGAGCCTAGCCATACATCGATTATGGAAGGACAGATTTATGCAGGTATTAGCTCCACCTCCAGGCACCAGGTTACTAGATGTAGCAGGTGGTACAGGTAAGGCCTAATGAATGATGCTATGAGCCTAGCCATACATCGCTTATGGAAGGACAGATTTATGCAGGTATTAGCTCCACCTCCAGGCACCAGGTTGCTAGATGTAGCAGGTGGTACAGGTAAGGCCTAATGAATGATGCCATGAGCCTAGCCATACATCGATTATGGAAGGACAGATTTATGCAGGTATTAGCTCCACCTCCAGGCACCAGGTTACTAGATGTAGCAGGTGGTACAGGTAAGGCCTAATGAATGATGCTATGAGCCTAGCCATACATCGCTTATGGAAGGACAGATTTATGCAGGTATTAGCTCCACCTCCAGGCACCAGGTTACTAGATGTAGCAGGTGGTACAGGTAAGACCTAATGAATGAAGCCATGAGCCTAGCCATACATCGCTTATGGAAGGACAGATTTATGCAGGTATTAGCTCCACCTCCAGGCACCAGGTTGCTAGATGTAGCAGGTGGTACAGGTAAGGCCTAATGAATGATGCTATGAGCCTAGCCATACATCGCTTATGGAAGGACAGATTTATGCAGGTATTAGCTCCACCTCCAGGCACCAGGTTGCTAGATCTAGCAGGTGGTACAGGTAAGGCCTAATGAATGATGCCATGAGCCTAGCCATACATCGCTTATGGAAGGACAGATTTATGCAGGTATTAGCTCCACCTCCAGGCACCAGGTTGCTAGATGTAGCAGGTGGTACAGGTAAGGCCTAATGGATGATGCCATGAGCCTAGCCATACATCACTTATGGAAGGACAGATTTATGCAGGTATTAGCTCCACCTCCAGGCACCAGGTTGCTAGATGTAGCAGGTGGTACAGGTAAGGCCTAATGAATGATGCCATGAGCCTAGCCATACATCGCTTATGGAAGGACAGATTTATGCAGGTATTAGCTCCACCTCCAGGCACCAGGTTGCTAGATGTAGCAGGTGGTACAGGTAAGGCCTAATGAATGATGCCATGAGCCTAGCCATACATCGCTTATGGAAGGACAGATTTATGCAGGTATTAGCTCCACCTCCAGGCACCAGGTTACTAGATGTAGCAGGTGGTACAGGTAAGACCTAATGAATGATGCCATGAGCCTGTCCATACATCGCTTATGGAAGGACAGATTTATGCAGGTATTAGCTCCACCTCCAGGCACCAGGTTACTAGATGTAGCAGGTGGTACAGGTAAGACCTAATGAATGATGCCATGAGCCTAGCCATACATCGCTTATGGAAGGACAGATTTATGCAGGTATTAGCTCCACCTCCAGGCACCAGGTTACTAGATGTAGCAGGTGGTACAGGTAAGGCCTAATGAATGATGCCATGAGCCTGTCCATACATCGCTTATGGAAGGACAGATTTATGCAGGTATTAGCTCCACCTCCAGGCACCAGGTTACTAGATGTAGCAGGTGGTACAGGTAAGACCTAATGAATGATGCCATGAGCCTAGCCATACATCGCTTATGGAAGGACAGATTTATGCAGGTATTAGCTCCACCTCCAGGCACCAGGTTGCTAGATGTAGCAGGTGGTACAGGTAAGACCTAATGAATGATGCCATGAGCCTAGCCATACATCGCTTATGGAAGGACAGATTTATGCAGGTATTAGCTCCACCTCCAGGCACCAGGTTGCTAGATGTAGCAGGTGGTACAGGTAAGACCTAATGAATGATGCCATGAGCCTAGCCATACATCGCTTATGGAAGGACAGATTTATGCAGGTATTAGCTCCACCTCCAGGCACCAGGTTGCTAGATGTAGCAGGTGGTACAGGTAAGACCTGAATGATGCCATGAGCCTAGCCATACATCGCTTATGGAAGGACAGATTTATGCAGGTATTAGCTCCACCTCCAGGCACCAGGTTGCTAGATGTAGCAGGTGGTACAGGTAAGACCTAATGGATGATGCCATGAGCCTAGCCATACATCGCTTATGGAAGGACAGATTTATGCAGGTATTAGCTCCACCTCCAGGCACCAGTGTATGTATACATCTGAGTGGTGGATGATTTTATAAAAAGAAATTTGCACATGTAAATTGAATATATATCTGCTCTGGCCTGCCGCCTGTGTCTTATATTCAAGTTTATAAATTGAGTTATATAAATCTGCCAATCCTGTGACATTCCATAACTGGGTGTATTTAGCTTACTCTTTGTAGGTTTAATGCTTTACACTAGCCCCAAACTTGTTGATGACAGTGCTAACATTACTTTTGTGAAATCAGTCTCTAAATGAGTGACAAAATTAAATGAAGTTGATTGAATTGTTTTTAGTAACAGTAAATGAGTTTTATTTGCTTACCTTTTTTCCAGGTGATATTGCCTTCAGGTTCCTAGACTACACCAGCAGAGAAGCTAAGAACTCGGATCTCCCTGAACCATCACATGTGACCGTGTGTGATATCAATCCATCTATGCTGAAGGTTGGTGAAGAGAGAGCTAAGGCGAGGGGAATCCACTCAGGTACCGGTACCGGTAACTATCTTCATGTAATTGCATGTTGCGTGTTATACGTGGTAGTCGTACTCTCTTTGAAGTGTTTTATATTTTGCTTTTACTCTTATTTCTTGGTATTGCATTGATATATCATACTTTGATCGTTTAACTTTTGTGTATTTCTTTCATAGCAGATATTTTCACACTTTTTTGTTTCTCGTTATTTCGGTGTTATTGTACTTAAATTGTTGTACTATTTGTTATATTTTTTTTTCTCCTTTTCCAATATACTACTTTTTGGTTTGTCCAGTTTTTTGTTTTGTTTTTCATTTTAGATTGTGTTGGTCTTTTATATCTAATTTGTTGATATAATTACATGTACATCTTTGACTGGATTTACCTCAGTGGTTGAATACTTTTAGATGACAAGGGGCTATTTTGAACAGATTGAACTATGAAAAGTAGCCCTCACATGTACTTTTTGCCAGTGAAAAAATATTGTTCACATGAAAATTGCTGTTTAATAAATAGCACCTGTGTATTTTGAGCCTTGATTCACAGTACATCAATTGCCCAATGTTGTGTCTAGTATTTGCTGTGATATCAGCACATAGGCTTGTACAATTGAGTTTTTGACTTCCAGTACTTACAAAGAGGATCAATCCAGATTTTCAGCCAGGTCAAGTAGTGAACATATGAACAAGGCCCTTCAGTCAAAAAAATGTCTTATAATTGTACATAAATAAATTTAAGACTTTGATGGTGCATGTAGATTTATAGTATTATTGACTGTATCTAGTCAGACCCTTACAATATATTATGTATTTTTTCTGGATGTATGAATGTCTACATATTTTTTTGGATTACTTGATTTTGTCATTTTTTCTTCAACTCAGGTCTGGCATGGATGGAAGGTAATGCGGAGGAGCTACCTATTAATACAGAATCTGTTGATGCATACACTATAGCATTTGGTATTAGGAATGTCACACACATAGAAAAGGTAGGGTACTTTTAATTAGAGAATAACGATAGGAATTTTTATTTTGCCTATCCTCTACCGTGTGATAGGCGACAGGCAGGTCCAATATTTTGAGTAGTGGATGCGCGCAGCGGTATCCACTACGATAAAAATATTGGACCTGCCTGTCGCTCTATCATAGGTAGAGGATAGGCAAAATAAAAATGCCTATCGTTTATTCTCATTCTTAGTCAGTTAAATATTATTTTAATAACTGTAAACTGTTTTTTAAAGCAAAAATTTAGTTACCGTCATAAAAACTCACCTTTTTCTAAAATGAACGAAACTTGTTTACAACTTCACACTTCACACTGCGTCTACGCATACAACGCGATACATACGCGGACCTCTATGAGCGTGTTACGCTCATGATGACGTGGGGTCGTCTACGGCCTGATAGACGACACCCAAAATCATGCGATTGTCCAATCAGATTATGTGTCTACTTAATAGCCCACTCCCACTAACTAAGAATGAATGTTCTAAAACATCTCTTTGATTGATTTTTTAATCCTCTTGTATCATATTCTGCACATAAAGTTCAGATGCAGTTTATGATCTGCATTCTGCAAGAATCCTCATTTGAAGAACAGCATGTTTATATTGAGCACCTTGCATTTATACCACGCTTTCGCCTTCACATTTTAATCCTCTCACCTTCATCGGGTCATTTCTACTGCACTGTAAATGCAGGGTAACAATTCACTACCCACATATTTAGTGGGAAGGGTGGAAGTCTAGAAAATAGTTTTTGTGACCTTCAAGGTCAGATTTTGAATGCTACCACTGTATTGTAGTAGGCAAACTTCCGGTGTCGCCCGCAAAATCGTCACCCAAACTGTTTCTACTACGAACGTTACCGCGTAGTCATCAGTAGAAACACGCTGTTAAGTTAGCCAGGAATCAGATGACTATCGTAAGCCACATGGGGATCTTTGTCATACCTTGAAGGGCCATAATGCATTACCATCTTTCTCAACACATCAAATTTTTTTCTCGACATGTTGCCACAATGTGTTACAACCCATATGGCTTATGATAGATGAGAGCTAGAACTACTTACTGCATGTGTGGTAACAAATGATATAACAGGAATGTAAATTACTGGGTCCACTTAAACACACAGTGAGTGATCTGTAAAGAGATGCATATGAATGAAAGCAATTGCTTGCTTACCTCAAACAAAAAGGTCTCCAATTGTTCTTATCAGACAACAAATACCACACAACTTTAAAGTTGATTACTGATTCACCCAACTTGTGCAAAAACTTTTTTGCAGAAGTTGGGTGAATCAGTGCTATACAACAATGTACACAAATACACAAATAGTACAGTTTTATAATCCCCATACATATTATACAATGACAGACATAAGAGCATTATTCCACAATCCATACAAAACATGTGATTTGCATCTTTTTGTTTAATATTGACACAGGTACTAGAAGAAGCCTATAGAGTATTGGTTCCTGGAGGCAGATTCCTGTGTTTAGAATTTAGTCATGTTCAAAATCCGATGCTCAAAAGGTTAGTATTGTAATGAGTGGGTTTGTTAAAAATAAGGGTATACAAGAGAAATTGGCATTGATTTCCCTTTGCTATCATACCCTTTAGGGTATATGGGGTATTGTTGGTCGAAGCAGCAACAAAAAATTGTAGTTCACAGCATCTTGCGAATGGTAGTGAGCTTTAGCAAAAATTGCATTGCTCAATTCATAGCGAGCGTGTAGAAGAATTCAAATATCACAGATATACTTTTGTAGGTCCTGTGGTTCTTGAGTTATGTTGTAAAGAGGGCTGAAACAACAATACTTTTGTAAAATGTACATAACTCATTAACAACAATAAATTCAGCAAGTTTTCAAAGTATGATTTGTAGAATGACCTTTTGCAAAACACTAAAGTGTTATTTTTCAATAATATATTGATTCAGATAATGAAAATTGATTTTTTTTTTTTGGCTGCTTCGACCAATAATACCCTCGTGAACCCTTAAGCTAAGATGGTAAGGTTAATTGTTTTCTTGCTGTACATAAACTTTTAACATGGAAATCATGGAGCACAACTAGTCATGGTTTCTAGTTTTGATCTTGGCTGAATTTGAAGGTTTATTGTGTTGTGTACTCTGGGCAAGTATTAAGTGATCTGGGGCCACAGTGATCAGCAGGGACAGGCGAATTGCGCGGGAGAAAATAGCAAATTGCGCGGAGATTGCACATAACTTTTTTTCAGTGCAAATCATGTATCCCTGCCCATAGGAAAAAAATAGCCAATTGCACAGAGATTGTCCCTGGTGATCAGCGACAGTCTGTAAAGTGTGCAGAGGTCTTGACTGTTTGGCATTGCACAAATAAATCACTAAAGGTTTTCCCCATGACATAATTTGTGTTTGTAACTTCTTGTTTTCCTTTTAACCCAACAGTTTGTATGACAACTACTCCTTCCAAGTGATCCCTGTAATTGGACAAGTAATCGCAGGAGATTATAAATCATATCAATACCTTGTAGAGAGTATAAGGCAGTTCCCTGATCAGGTGAGTGATACACTAAAGCACACACCTACCCCCACACACAACTAATTGCTGAAGATTTGCATATCAATACCAGGTGGAGATTATAAGACAATTCCCTGATCAGGTTAGTACCACAGTAAAGCACACACTAAAGCACACCCACAATCACATGCACACACAATTTACTGCTGAAGATTTGCAATCATATCAATACCTCGTGGAGGGTATGAGGCAATTCCCTGATCAGGTTAGTAGCACACTAAAGCACATACACCCCTACCCCCAAACACAACTAATTGCTGAAGATTTGCAATCATATCAATACCTTGTAGAGAGTATAAAGCAATTCCCTGATCCGGTGAGTGACACACTAAAGCACACACCCACCCCCATATACACATACAACTTATTGCTGAAGATTACCTTGTGCAGAGTATAAGACAATTCCCTGATCAGGTTAGTAGCATACAAAAGTGCACACCCCACATACACACCCCCACACACAAATAATTACTGAAGGTTTGCAATCATATCAATACCTTGTGGAGAGTATAAGGCAATTCCCTGATCAGGTTAGTAGCACACTAAAGCACACACCCACATACACCCCTACCCCCAAACACAACTAATTGCTGAAGATTTGCAATCATATTAATACCTTGTGGAGAGTATAAGACATTTCCCTGATCAGGTGAGTGACACACTAAAGCACACACCCACATGCAACCGCACATGTGTAATTGCTTCCAAATTTGGATGTCATTTAGGACTATGCAAACATGGTCTTTTGAATCCGTACTCAATCAACATACCAAGGACATTTTACGCCTTTTGTATGGAATTTTGTATGGAATTTAACCTAGCAACTGCGGATGTTAAGAGGACATATTTTGCAAATACATGAGACATGCAATTGCGGTTGTGTGCAGACCTCCTTGAACCGAGTACGGTCCCCATTGCAGAGTGATCCACAGTGTAAATAAGAAGTGCGAGTGTGTGTCCTTGTTTGCTGGCAAACACCCACAAAATCTCACATACACACCCCACACACCCCAGTTATTGCTGGAGATTTGCAATCATATCAATACCTTGTGGAAAAACAATTCCCTGATCAGGTGAGTGGCGTACAAGCATATACCCCAGCACACACACACACACACACACATTGGAGATTTGAAGTCATATTAATATGATGTGGAGACCATTAGACAAACACGAAAATGCCAACTACACACACAAACACAGACTGATGCCGGTGGGCAACTGGATTTAAAATGACAGATATGAATTTTGCACATTAACAATTTCCAATAAAACAAACTTGCAAATCGAGAACTTCCAGAAAAAAGAAAAATGTCCACATTTTACCATCACAGAATTTCATTCAGTAAAACAAACCATGTGAAAGTACTGTTGCATCGCCTGCATTAGTTGTTATCGCCAACTCTCAGCAACAGGTGTCTTCAAATAGAAATACTTTGTATAGTCTGCATGCTACACCTTGTCTGGCAACTATCATATCAACACTTGTAAGGTATGTGTACAAACTTGGAAAAGAGCAGGGCAAGTAAAATATTATTTGGGCAAGTGGATTTCTATGTGGACATGCCCGGAGGACAAGTGGACAGTTTAAAATTCTAAGAGGTGTAGGTCCTCTGAAACCAGTATGGTTTCAAGTTTAGGATGTATGGGAAAACCAATGCACTCGCACATACCACACATGTAACTCTTTGATCACTGATCGGTTAGAACTCGCATGCAAAGCAAGACCCCACTGACTTTCAGTGTCTAATATTGTCAATGTTATTGTTTGTATTTTGTCTCAACCAGGAGCGATTTGCCACGATGATGAGGAATGCTGGTTTCTCTATGGTTACGTATGAGAATCTATCACTAGGTATTGCTGCTATTCACTCAGGCTTCAAGATGGATTCACTGTGGATGGGAAGTGGATGATTGCAAGAGAGTAGAATAAGAGTGGTGTATATGCGTACATCACAGACTTAGAGAAGGAGAACCAGGATTTCCTATACTGCCAAGTACAAGTGTTATGTCAGCTGTGGGGAGAAAATTGTGGGTATTCGGTCTTGCGGAAGATGCACGGATACAAACAAAAACAATTCCGAGTCTCATCTTTAGGGTCTTGGTATTGCGTGCAGGTCACATCAAGTGCGTTTCTGAGATGCGATCATCATGCGATGTCGCGCTTACATGCCGCGAGTGCATTCTGAGGGAAACTGAATACCCCCAATTTTTGTTCCATGCCTGTATCAAGATGGCGGTTGAACCCCGGTTCTCCTTCTCTAATTTTGTGGTATACATCCATAACAAAAGGATGCACAAGTCTGCTACTATATGTGTCTTTTTTTACATAATAGATAGGAATAAATACTAGACTCATTTCAAGTGGAGGCAACGTTAAATTATCCCCAAGTCACATGGTTTAGGAATGTTCTCAGTATTTCTAAACCATGCGACTTGGGGTTGATTTGCAGTGACCTACACTTGAGATGAGTCTGGTATTTATTCTTAGCTATTATGTATGACTAGCAGCCGACAAGTGCATCCTTTTAGGATGTACACAAATAGAGCATGCAATATATACAACATGGCTAGAAGGAAGGGAGGGCAGGGCAGAACTATATACAACTGAATAACTATGGTGCAGTGTATATTGCATTTTCTATGGATGAATCCTTGTACACTGCCATATTTGTTGATGCTACCAAAACATATATACCTCATGAATTTGTAACCTATATCCATTTTCCTATGCCATTGATCACTAGATATTCAAACCAATATTGCAATTTCAATTCCATCAGTTTTGAATTTACTGCATGGCATGACAATCATCATGAGCGTATAGATCATGCTAACACCTCATGCTTTGCATGCATACTAATATACAAATATTCACTGCTATGAGGGGCACAGTTAAAATTATAGGCCGAGGTGATATCAAAACCATGACTATACCCGAAGCGAAGCTGAGGGCATAGTCATGGTTTTGACATCACCGAGGGCCTATAATATTAAACTGTGCCCCAAATATAAAACAAATATTGACTGCTTAAAAGCAGTCAATATTTGTTTTATATACCGAATAATATAGATTCTTCTCATTTGATCAGTTAAAAGATTTCCTGAGCTGATAAGTCCTACAAGCTTTTAACTGTATAGGCCTTTGGCAGGTATAAATCCTTGACATGTAACAAATTGTAAACAAATCACTGCACTCACTACGGCGGTGAAAGGTCGTTGTCTGCAAGGAGAGGTCATATTCATCGTGAACTGTGACCGCTATAGTCTCTTTTACAACACTGTAATCAACGCTGACCGTATGGTGGGTGCGTAATGTATACGAGCGATCTGTGTATTCGGGGTTGCGACTATTAAATTATTTATCGGGCACAGTTGATTCTATGCCCGGGCACAGTTGCTTATGACATCATCTTGATAGATAAAAGGGGGCACAGCTATTTTGATGACTCCACTTTTAACCAATCAGATGAGAGGAATCTATATATGAAGTATATAATATACTCTATTGTCTGTAATACCTGCGCTGCCTCTCATAAATACCCCAACATTTTTGTAATGACAAAGTTACCAAATGCACTTGTGACAGACTTACTGCCAAATTTTCTGTTATGAAGAAGCCTGTTGCTTTTAGCCTTGATGCTATCCCTATCGCAAACATGTCAATAATCCACCTTTGTATGCATGTGTATTCATTCTGTAAGATTAGGTTAGCATTCATACTGTGATCAGCGAAACACACACCTACCTACATCACTACCAAACTTTGAGGTGAAACAAAGGATATGCAGCACATTTAGTAAACCCAGAAACCATTATACCTTTTAAAGTGCCTCCTTAATTTGCTTCATATATCATGTATATTTTAAATTCATTTGTATCTTAGAATCAATTATTTTTGCTTAAGGTGATGCTCAACCTAGCAGCCTTTTGTCAGCATCTTGACATACCGTAAACGTTCACCTAATTGCGCACAGCGCACCTGGGCTCCTTTGCCTTGTGGTAAATGTCATGTACAAATAAAGCACTCCCTCCTAAAAATCCCAACAAGAATTAAGGGTATGTACCCTTATTTGCTGGTGGGATTTTTATGGGAGAACACCTTTAGTTTGTGTCTAAATTTCCAGTTATGTCATGGAGCCCATAGCGCCATTAGACGAACGTTTACGGTATGTGGCCATAAGGTATATTGCTGATAGCCTTCTATAGGCAAACGTGATGCATGCTGGGAAAGTAAAGGGCTCAAAAGCTATAGAATTTGGCACCCACGACGTCGGATTTGAGCCCTTTTCATTCCCAGCATGCATCATGTTCGCTATCAGCAATATACCTTATTCACAATGAATGAGCTGTAATGTCAGCAGAACATTTTGAGATATGGGCCTTTTAAACTCTCAAAAAACAAAGGATTTCCCAACTTTTTTTTTACTACTTTGCAAACAAGCAACAGGGATATGATGAAGCATATTTTGTGGAAAAGTTGCCTGGCCGATATCTCTAGCTGACCATTACAGCCCATTTGTGGTGCACAATCTATTCTAAATATATATTTTTAATGATGTCCTGCTAGGACACAGCAGATAGGCCGCCCTCTCTATTTATAATTAATTTACATTGGCCGTGAGACATTTTTGAGAGAATAAAATCATTAGGCCTACATGTTCAATTCGCCGGCAGATCCGCCATGAGCTGTTGTGGCGTGTGGTGGTGAACTCAACATCATGTAATCGTGGGTGCGCGTTGGTTCGAACCCAAACGGATCAGATTTTTTTCTCTCCTTCATTATAATGCCAGTTTGTATGTGCTCCATTTCTTTATTTATATATTTTTAAATATAATAAATGGTTCAGTTCAGTTTTGTGCATTGTTTAGGGAACCTCTCATGGAATTGGAAATATTGCACTTGCTGTTCAGTCTTGTATGCTTTATGGTGAAAATATTTTCCACATATTTTGTGTCACATTTTAAGAATAGCAAAGTTTGTTGAACTAAAAGTGCATTATTTGAATTTCTTAAAGAGGTCTTTCAGAACAGTTTATCACTGTCAGTGTCAATGTGGATTTTGATTAAGATCCTGAAATCTTACAAAATGTTGGGTTATGCATCACCTTATGAATACTATGTCTATCTTTTTTGTTGCTGTTTTTATCACATTTAACTTGCCAACTCAGTATATTCTTATATGGATCTACACAAGCTGTATCAAAATGTTTGGTACCCATCAGTTTTTAGGGCTTATTGACAAGCCTGCTGCTTCAATATGCAACATTGGATCCTCTTGAAATGGCCAGGACATATAGTTTTATGAATGTAACATATTTATAAATTTAAATTTATAAGTAAGGTAGCTCCTATGTTACATTTTGAAGTGACAGTCTTGTCTGTAATCAGTGAAAGCTGACGTGTGCCAATCATTTTGATACAGCCTGTATAATCCAAGTTAATCATGTTATAAATATTTGGTCCTTGATTTTTGCATAAAAAGGGGTCAATTTGATGAAAAATCATTGCAAAGGGGGCTCTGAAATATTAAAGTACACGCAAAGTTACCCATTTTCATGTTGAGTGTTGCTCTGTAGGTTCTAAACATTTACGATTTTATTGATTAACGGTGAGTGACCCAAGTGACAGCTGTATCACCCCGTTTATGCTTCCGTCAATTGCAAGCCCGGCTACCAGGGACCCGGGCACTGTAGACACAATACGGGACTGTCACCCTGAAATTACCAGAAAGTATGTCCCGGTACCGGGACTGTACCCAGGGCATAGCGGGATTATTACAATTGCCTTTGGTAATCTCCCCGCTACATCCCGCTGTGCCGGGTCCCTGGTGCGGGCTTGCAATTGACGGAAGCATAACAGCCTTGAAGACACGAGAGTTTAATCAGCCCGGCTGACATGGGCAGGGACAGTACCGGGGGTTTCACCCACAATTTGTGCCCGGTACCCGGGACAATACCCGGGGCATAGCGGGATTATTACAATTGCCTTTGGTAATCTCCCCCGCTACGTCCCCGCTGTGCCCGGGTCCCTGGTAGCCGGGCTTGCAATTGACGGAAGCATTACAACATCAAGCGTTTGGCACCTACAATCAACAAAATTAATTTTGGCTTACTCTGGCACACTAAATGTAAATCGCCACCCCTCTCCCCCAGGTCAATGTTGATGAAAGCACTTTTTCCATTGGGCTCTCCAGTCTCCCCAACATTGATTGAGGGGGAATGGGGGAGGGAAGGGGAAAGGAGGTTTGTACTTCTCATCAAACATAGTTATACAAATTTCACTGAATTATCAGAGCGGCAATGGAGAGTTTCAACATATTGTCAAAGTGTGCCAACTATTAATTTCGTTGATTGTAGATTTTATGAACAAAGAAGTAGCAGCTTTATCCTATTCGGTTGCATGCCACTGTTCCATTTTGAAATCTTCACAAGCTTTGAGACATACTTCTTTTTCCAACCAAAGATTATTATGCTAATGAACACCACAAAGTATTGATTTTTGATGAATACTTTAAAACATGTATCATTTATTTTCATGATTTTTTAACATTCAAAAATAAAAATTGACCAAAAACAACTTTGCTGTGATGTAAGACAACAGGTCATTAATAATAAAACTTTATTGCGTACAAATAATGTAGACTACAGTTTCATAATCTTTTAACAAATTGTGATAGATGATAATAACGTTATTCCTCTTTCATACACTCTTAGATAGCGAGAACCAAACAGATCAAGCGTTAGAAAGATACAGGAAAGCACCTTTGGTTTGCGCATAAAATTCCAGTTATGTCATGGGAGCTCATATGCGCCATTAATTAAAGCCATAATTATGTGTGATTTGCTCTACAGTGACACCATCCATTTTTCTTGAATTTCTACTTTTTGCATTATTGAAATACTCAATGGTGTACTAAAATACCATGTGAAAGACTAAGCCTGAAGTGCTTAATTACAGTAAAATTTTATAACAAAACCTGTTTCCCCATAGATCACCTCAGTTAGTGGCTAAGTGGTTTTCATCATGTTTCCTCATTATTTCGGCTTAAAATACACCAGAAATACACCTTGACAGTTGTTACTATTGGCAAAATATCAAATTCTTGATCATGAAAGCCAACTTGAGTATGCACTGATATTTGAGTCAAGCGTACTATGAAAAAAATACACTTATGGAGCAAGAATAGCTTTTAAGAATTGACCAATTAGAGTCTTTGAATTAAGTCATCGCTAGGCAAGGTAGAAGTTTGGTCATGTAGGTCACACAATTGTTTTACGCCACAAATATATGCTTGTGCAACAGTACGCAAAAGGCATGTCTTCTCATGATCGAGAATTGATATTTTTGCCTATAAGGTGACAAAAAAAGAAAAACCCTGTTCTACAGAACTGAAGATCCAGTTTAAAAAAAATTGGGAAACAGATTTTACCTGTACAATGCCAACCGAAATTTTGATAATTTCATAACGATTTTTTTTGGTATTTCCCCATATTGCAAAATTGTGTGATTTTGGAGGCCATTAGTCAAAAAAGAAAAAAAAGTCTTTCCACCCACAGAACAGGGTTGTTTTTTCATCGCCCAATATCACTTTTTTTTTTTTCTTCAAAATTAATCAAAAAGATCATACATTAATATGGCTTTAAATAAGGATATTCCAATTTCACATGTGCCATTTCCCCCATGGTTGAATGATCTTGACTCCACCTCACTGCATGACTATGAAGTTCGAGCTTTGTGTATGTTTTTTCTCCCTCCACCAGTTCCAAGCACAGGGAATTTAAAAAAAAAATGTTAGAGCCAGTATTCCAATCTCTTCTGATATTAGGGCAATCTGGGCACTTAGAGGCCCCATTATACTGTGTGATGTGAATGAATTATCAATGGGTTTATCCACTTTTGACATAATTTTATTTTTACTGACAAAATCAAAAGAAAAATATTGGTTTTCCACTGATATCAAAATCTCAGACAAAATTGGAATGTTTGAAAGGACCATTCTCCTTTAATATAACCTGGGGTCCATTTCACTCAACTTTTGCCCTTCGTAACTCAAGTAATTGTTCATAAAGTTACGTATACCCAGTACTAGATGTAACTTTACTGAAGGGTTCCTGTAGTAAATCCCTATTACTTATGAAGGGTGCGGATACAGTTCCTAAGTAAGATACAAACAATTTCAAGACTTGCGAAGCTTCGTAAAGTTGAGTGACTGAAATGGACCCCTGGGGGTACAAAAGGGTATTATACTACAATAGCCTCTTTCCATTGTTGTTACTCCATACGCATTATACAGAATGATGTTGTCCCAATTTCAGCACAATGCACTAAAAATGGCACATAATTCACTGAATCAGATTGTTTTTACTTATTTGGTTCATGTCTCATCATGTCCAGATAGGCGAGGTTGAACACCAGAGCAGAGGATTAAAATTTGTCCAGGAATTATTCATGAGAGTGAAATCACAATTTACGTAATTCTGTCACAAGTCAAATACTGTTCATCCGGATCGAAAGAGTAGAAATGCATAGCGTCCAACTTGAAAGTAAACACAGTGTCCCTTCTCATGTGATACAAAGCTTCCAAAATGGCGTCCAACTACGCAGTGCCAAGGTGCTTCATATTTCTTGTCAAATTCTTTCTTGATATAGGAAGCGATATCGCGTTCCTCTTCACAGCTTTTGATGGCTTTTGTCGCAACTTTGATTGCGTCTGATTGCATTTGCTCATTCATATCAGAGTTCAAAATTGCGGGTTTCCATTCAGTTCCCATGGTGTTGATTGATTAAGCTGGTATTAGATGCTCAAAAGTTGTTTCAAATTCCTGAAATGTAAACAGTGGAAACACTCATGAATTTGGCAATTGCAGTTTAATTCCTATAGGAGATATGGTAATCTTCCACACAAAGGGAGTGTGAATTTCAAATGGGTTACCTGAATGATTGACTCCATTTGACATGTACATCTCCTGTGTGGAAAATTAAGGTCATGTATTTCATAGGAGTGAGAGTGGGGGTACGTTTTTTCAAAAAACATTTGTGAGAACTTGATGCAAAAATATTCTAAACAAAATGTTAAATATTCAAATGTTGACAAAATATGTTGCAATCATGTTGGCCCAAAATATTTTTCAATAAGGCCAAAAAAAAAAGGGTTTGTCTCAAAGCTCGCGCGTGCATTTGTAAAATTGCGCGATTTGACAAAAAGAAATGCAGAAATTTTTTTTATTTCAAAAAAAAAAAATTTTTGTACTTTTTTCCTGAAAAATTGGGCAAAAATCAGACTTTTTTTCTCAAAATACCATAAAAAAAGTCGGGAATAAAAAAATTTTAAAAATCACATTTCTTATTTGTTTTCAAACCACTTGTGAGCTTTGAGACAAACCTTTTTTTCATTTTCATAACCAATGTTTATATTAAAACGTTTCGAATAAACATATTTGTTTATGGGGCATTAAGACTGAAGAAACCCAAAATTAACCAGTGGAATATCTACATAAATATGAAAACTTTGAGTAGATCATAGACTTTGAATATTGCTCCCAGCAGGATTTCATTTGGAGGGTGCTGATTTTGAAAAGGTGGACTTTTTTTTTCCAAGGGGTTGGGACGATTGGACCTTTTTGGGGCGATTTGGAAAATTTGGACCAAAAAAGCGTAAAATACCTTATAATTTTGGGACTTTTTGTATACTTTTCAAATTTGGTGGGGGTGCATTTTATAAAAAGGCTACAAAAACATTTTTAAAATGTTGCCAAAATGTTATTGCAAAATATTTTTTGGCAAACACTTCTGCAAAATATTTTGCCAACATGTAGGCCTACTGGCTTGTTAGCTTTTGAAGCAAGTTTTCAAAAATGTTTGATAATACAACTTTTTATATCCTTTAAATCAGGCATGAGAATGGCCTGAAAAACCGTGTGAATTTGGCCAAGGCCCAAAACATGCTGAAAAAATTAAATGTGTAAATTTGGACAACAAAACTGCCTGAATTCAGTCAGGTAAAGCCTGAAAATTCTCATGCTTGCTTTTATACTATTTTATGACCTGACATGTCAACGCCCCGGTCAACGCCTTCTGTGTGTTTGCTGGGCTCAGGCTTTGCTTAAAAGTTAAAATAATGATAACAATGTCAAATAACTTACCTTGATTTGATGTTAAAAGCATTAATTGTAGCAGAAAGCACAATCCGTACTGTTATAATAGTTCAATGTGGATGATGGGTGTTTTCCTTTGATGTCATAAGTCTAGCTACCAGCAAGTGTGTTGCCACTGCCAAATTTAAGCACCAAATTGGGCTATTTTGACTCACAAATTCTGTCCCCCCCCCCCGGTATAAAATTGTTTAGTAAGTCAATACTTAAGACCTAATGGTAACATGTGTAATTAAGCACCTTTTCATCCTGGAAAATTTCTATCCCTTACAAAATATCAATAATTAAGGGGCGTTTTGACAGTTGCATGGCTTATTATTGTTGGCCCGTGACAATCACAAATTTCAAATATTTTGGCAATACTGCACACACCAATTGATGAACCTTAGATTGATAATGAACTTTGTTCATTGGTGTTCAAACAAAATATTTTGAAAGGGAACCAAATAAGCCAAAAGGCCATGCATGGCAAGATAAGCGTTTGTGTTATTAATAAGTGTCAGTCCATTGCAATGATTACCATATTATTCAACTTAATTAGTGCCCTGGGTGCTTAATTAACTTAATTAGTGCCCTTGCGTCATTTTCAGGGGGTGCTTAATAATTTATGAAATGAAATTTACAAATGGGAATTTGCAGCATAAGCATTCAAAATATGGTGTGTATCTGAAGTCAAACTCTGCAAACTCCTAACAGCATATAGAGGCCAGCCCATTGCGTCATTGGACAAATGGATGAATCAATGAAATCGTAGTTTGGAAAATCTTTTCTGCTATGTTGTCAAATTTGTAACCCACACGTTCTATTCCATTTCCATGACAAGCAAACGCGGCATAATCCTAAACTTAGCCGTGGCTATTTTATTCAAATATTTGATGCAATTTATTTTTGCAGGTATATTGAAAAAGGAGGGGACTTGGACCGATGTCACTCAAAAATTTTTTGTAGAGGGCATTTATTAGAGCACGGAGATCTACCTCCATGATTAGAGGATGGGCACTACTTATGTCAAAGTATTGCCATGGCATACTCAAACTATGCAGACTTGCTGCAATTGTTTTGCGTTGCGTTGCCCATATATCGATTACTTTTTGCCGCAACTCAACGCAACTCGTCAAATTTCCAAGTTAATATGTATTTAACTTGAATGCGATACTGCAATGCATAATTTTGCAGTAGGCCTACGATCTAGCATCATTTTAGACATAGCATCATTTTTTTTAACCTAATCTTTTAACAACCAGAGATGTCACAGGCTGACCCAAAAAATCCTGAACTTGGGCGTAGCGAGCGAAAGCTCAGCATAACACGGCCGGGGGTCCGGGGCCAGCAAGGGCCCCGGTGGGGTCCAGGCGGTGAGGGGTCGGCAAGCCCCCCAAGCCAGATGGTTTCTGCACATTTAGCACCACAGTAAAGGCCATTTCAGAGGGTAAGAAGAACAGTTCAAAGCTCCTGGCTTGTGATACACTTTTAATAAAAAGTGCTTCCTTCTTCCAGAAAACATGCTTTAAAGTTTTCAGTTTCCTATGCTTTTATGTACAAGAGTCACTCTTAAAAAAAGTTTTTTGGCTTTATTACATGGACAATATGGCTGATGTGGATATATGTGAAGCAGAAAGATAAGTCAATAGGGCCACTCCAAAAGCGAAAAAAAATAAAATTAAAAATTAAAAAAATTAAAAAAATTTTTTTTTTTTTTTTTTTTTTTTTTTTTTTTTTTTTTTGAAAATCGGAATTTTTTTTTTAATCCCCAAAATCCGGAAATCCGGATAAATCCGGAAATGTGACATCTCCATTTAAATAAAATTCATTTGGAAAAATGTTTCCAAAATGTGTAAAAACATGTTTTGTGTTGCTGGGTAAAAAGCTCAATAAATTTATTATATAATGTTAGTCACATATTGTGAACCAATATGACATTTTATTCAAAAAACTGCTTAACAAACCGTATAGTATTACTGCAAAGAGGTCAAAGGTTGTATTGGGTTATTCCAGTTGAAATCCATACACCTATAGAAGACATGACCTTAATCTTCCACACAGGGGGTATAGATTTCAAATGGAGTAACCCATTGGGTAACCCCATTTGAAACTCACACTCCCTGTGTGGGGGATTAAGGATATTTCTTCAATAGGATGTGTACTGTGTACTATACAGGAATTTCAACTGGAATAGCCTGTTTTAGGGTCAAAACCTAAATATTGCTCAGAATTCATCCAAAATTGTCTCAATTGTTTGTCTTGCAAACACAATTCAATACCGTTTTCCCTCAAATATTCCCCCCCCCCCTCAAATAAATACCCCCACCACTTTTATCAACCAGGATGTTTCAAAAATGCTGATATTTCCATGCTATGTAGTAAACTTACCAAGTTGCACATAAGCGGCGAAAATCTGGTTGGAAACCCAGAAGTGAACCAGAAGTCAGTGTTTCTAGTTCGTAATTTCAGTGTGAGTTTTAAGCTTACCTAATGATTTTTAACGGGAATTATCATTCTAAAAATGACCTAATAAATGCCCCCGTTTGGAAAATGTAACACCCTCGGGGGCGTTTATAAGATGCATTATTACATAAGTAGGCCTAATATCGCAAAATATGTCACTGTCTTCGTCAATATGGTTCAATGGCCATTTTTTATTCCAAGCCACACAAAGATATTCCTCTAGTCATAAGGAATCAGGATACAGAAAAAGTAGTTTGGCCTTTCTACATAATGTGGTTCTTGAGGTCAAAAATTATACCCGTTTCATGCTATTACCTATGTGCATCTTAGATTGTGCAGACTAGTCTGTATTTGAATTGGTATCAAAAACCATACAATAGTCACCATTTTTATGAAATCAAAGCATTTTTTAACTTTTTAACACGTGAATCCCAAAATGCAACCTTTGACCTTTTTCCTTATAACAGGAGAACCATACATTGCAGATTAAGTCAAACTACTTTTCTGAATTGTCATGATCAGAAAAATACTTTGGCGTGAGTTTTAACAAAATCTGAGAAAGGTGCATTTTTACTACTACCAAAGTACTCAATGATATTGTGACTGCATCAAATAATACACCTTGTCTATTTAGTCACAAAATGTGAACCAATTTGACATTTTCTTCAGCAAGCATAAAAGGAAAATGATTAAGTGAAACATTTGCAAATTTTTATCTTTTATTGGACTATTAGTTACCATTTTGCCCTGGCATTTTGTTTTTGTAATATTTGAGTACACAGCAGTCAGGTTTATCATGCAGACTTGCCCAAAGCTCTGTGTGTTGTCCCTGACTCCCTTTGTTGGACAAGGCAGGTTAACTATCACAAAAACAGGTTGGGGCCTTGAAAGTTGATGGTGAGTTTAACCATCACCATTCTTTGGTGAGAAATGATCACTTAAAACTTACATGATCTTCATTCAAATGACAAACAACTCATTTTGTTTCATGGAGAAACAATATCATTGATATTAAGGTGGTACTTCACCCCTTGATAAATTTGTGACTATTTTTGCATTTTTCTCAAAAGCTAAATACACACTGGTAACAAAAGTTATGTATATTATAGGAGCAAGGAATCCAGTTACTCCACTGGAATTTCAGTGACTCATATTTATGATATGAAAAGAGGTACTGCTAGAATGTACCTCATTTCTTGACATATAATGAATCACTGGTCTTGAATCGCTGAAATTTCGGTGAAGTAATTGGATTCCTTGCCCCTATAATATACATAACTTGCTTTTTAAGAAAAATGCCAAATTAGTCACAAAATTTATCAGGGGGTGTAGTACCTGCTATCAAATTACATTGTGACTACATCAAACCATACAATACACCTGGTAAATTTAATGAATTTACAGTCACAAATTATGAACCAATTTGACATTTTATTCAAGCAAGCTTATAAAATATCTTGTTGGGCATGTTTGGAAAAAAGGAAACTATTATTAAACATGAAATTTATCTTACAATGTTTTAGTTAAATTAGCATTTTGTCCTGGTGTTTTTGCTTACTTAACAATATGGCACAAGGCTTTTGACAGAACACAACTAAATATTCAATACTAGAGAGGTGTTTTCAGTAGTTCCCTATTTTCAAATAGGCCTATGCTTGATGAGCTGATTTTTAGAATTGTTAGTCCCTTTCAGTGTTTAGTTTTGGAGAAAAACATCCTATTGCTGCCTTACAATAACTAGTGTTAAAACTTGTCATTTAAATAAAGTGTTAATTTTGATTGTGTATACTAAAAAGTTAATCCTGGAAGGCGTCTCATGCCAGGAGTCACTTTGATATTGGCAGGGTATAATTTGGTTCGTCCTAAGTTTGGTAGTGACGTCAATGCTTTTTCGCTGTTACACCACAAGCGTGTTGACAAAGCGCTCTTGTACGCGTAAATGTACGCTCTGCGTGATGAACTTTGCGTGCACGATTCACTACTGCGGCCAGCGAAATACGCACATACGTCACTACCGAACTTGAGGTAAACCAAATTATAGTTATGAGGTGTGCAGGACCCCTCCCCGAGTTTGTACTTATTGTTGTTATTAGAAGATGGGCCCTCGGGTCAAAAGCTTGTTCAAGTTGATGAGGTGAAGGCCTGTACATTGTTTCTAACCTTTGGGGCCCAGGAATTTTGTGTCCAATTAAATATTAAGTTTGGCCCCATAACAATTGAAAAGGGCCTGTACGAACACCGCCAGCTGGAAAAAAGGTTCCAGGATTGCATGCTTCGTAATCAACAGATGTGCACTGTAACTGCTGCTCGCACAGGATGTAAACTACATGGATTTCCATTTGGCTTTTTCGAGACAGTAGCGTCCGTGTGATGTTTGAGATGCACACGCCATCAAAGTGGACGCATCTGCTATTCTGTAGCGCGCGATGTGACTGTGCTCTACATACCGCCTTTGATCGCGCATGTGTCACACACAGACGCTTATACTGTTTTGAGGAAGCCAAATGGACTACCATATATATAGACCACTTGACATTATTGTTTACCAACAAAGGCGAGGGACTGGTCTATTGATATGCTTGAACGAACCACTACACTGTTCAGTGACTTTCTTGTACTATATGAAATGTGGTGGGCTATTTAAAATCCATGTGACCTGAGCAAACTACGATGCGTACGCACACTGCAGGGCAAAGAACAATGGAAATTGCCATAATTCGCACGCATACTGCCGGGCAATGATGTAACATGTCAAGTGGTCTATTATAATAGACTACTGTATTTTTTAAACCTGTTTTGATCCTCTCGAGATGTTTGCAAATATATAGAGTTGAAACTGACACTCACCCGATACATAATTAAATCATCTGTGTCCACAGAGTTTTGACCAGTCTCCATAATAAAAAACATTGTAAGTGTTTCCAATATGTAGGCTTGACTTGTGGATAATAACTGTAGTTGGGAGAAATGTAATACAATACAACTACAATGGAAGTCTATGCAAAATGCAAGCTCAAACTGGTTGTGTGGGTCCGTTGATTGTCAGACCTATGGACCAGGACTGTGTTACAATCAATGTGTGCAAAAACACTGTTCTACAGGCCTAACCAAAACCCAGATTTTCCATTTTAGGATTTTTTTATTTTTATGCTGTATGTGTGTAAATCAGCAATATTGGGCAATTGCCAAATAGTAGATTTATTTTGATTTTTAAAAAATGCGAGCGAAGCTAGTGACAACAAAATTGCAATCTATTTAAGAAATTTTGTGATGTTTAGAGTCATTTGCTAAAAAAACACCTGACCCTAATTGAAAAATCTGTCCACCCGTAGAACAGGGTGGACAGATTTTTCAATTAGGGTCAGGTGTTTTTTTTTTTATTTTCTTGTTGTCAACACTGATGGGTGATCTTACCATTGTGGGTGATTTCCATCTAAGAAAAAGCAGAAACAAATGATGCTCAACTCTCCAACTGTTTTACAATCACTTAGTGGAAAACATAACAACCTTTCCATTGCGATTACAGGCAAATATATGGCCTAGACTAGGGATTCCCAACCTGTATATTAGCAACCCAAAATGGTGTTGTGAATTCAAAATTTTTCGCTGTTACACCACAAGCGTGTTGACAAAGCGCTCTTGTACGCGTAAATGTACGCTCTGCGTGATGAACTTTGCGTGCACGATTCACTACTGCGGCCAGCGAAATACGCACATACGTCACTACCGAACTTGAGGTGAACCAATTATAGTTATGAGGTGTGCAGGACCCCTCCCCCAGTTTGTACTTATTGTTGTTTTTAGAAGATGGGCCCTCGGGTCAAAAGCTTGTTCAAGTTGATGAGGTGAAGGCCTGTACATTGTTTCTAACCTTTGGGGCCCAGGAATTTTGTGTCAAATTAAATATTAAGTTTGGCCCCATAACAATTGAAAAGGGCCTGTACGAACACCGCCAGCTGGAAAAAAGGTTCCAGGATTGCATGCTTCGTAATCAACAGATGTGCGCTGTAACTGCTGCTCGCACAGGATGTAAACTACATGGATTTCCATTTGGCTTTTTCGAGACAGTAGCGTCCGTGTGATGTTTGAGATGCACACGCCATCAAAGTGGACGCATCTGCTATTCTGTAGCGCGCGATGTGACTGTGCTCTACATACCGCCTTTGATCGCGCATGTGTCACACACAGACGCTTATACTGTTTTGAGGAAGCCAAATGGACTACCATATATATAGACCACTTGACATTATTGTTTACCAACAAAGGCGAGGGACTGGTCTATTGATATGCTTGAACGAACCACTACACTGTTCAGTGACTTTCTTGTACTATATGAAATGTGGTGGGCTATTTAAAATCCATGTGACCTGAGTGAACAAACACTGCAGGGCAAAGAACAATGGAAATTGCCATAATTCGCACGCATACTGCCGGGCAATGATGTCACATGTCAAGTGGTCTATAGACTACTGTATTTTTTAAACCTGTTTTGATCCTCTCGAGATGTTTGCAAATATATAGAGGAGTTGAAACTGACACTCACCCGATACATAATTAAATCATCTGTGTCCACAGAGTTTTGACCAGTCTCCATAATAAAAAACATTGTAAGTGTTTCCAATATGTAGGCTTGACTTGTGGATAATAACTGTAGTTGGGAGAAATGTAATACAATACAACTACAATGGAAGTCTATGCAAAATGCAAGCTCAAACTGGTTGTGTGAGTCCGTTGATTGTCAGACCTATGGACCAGGACTGTGTTACAATCAATGTGTGCAAAAACACTGTTCTACAGGCCTAACCAAAACCCAGATTTTCCATTTTAGGATTTTTTTATTTTTATGCTGTATGTGTGTAAATCAGCAATATTGGGCAATTGCCAAAGAGTAGATTTATTTTGATTTTTAAAAAATGCGAGCGAAGCTAGTGACAACAAAATTGCAATCTATTTAAGAAATTTTGTGATGTTTAGAGTCATTTGCTAAAAAAAACACCTGACCCTAATTGAAAAATCTGTCCACCCGTAGAACAGGGTTTTTTTTTTCATTGTCTTGTTGTCAACACTGATGGGTGATCTTACCATTGTGGGTGATTTCCATCTAAGAAAAAGCAGAAACAAATGATGCTCAACTCTCCAACTGTTTTACAATCACTTTGTGGAAAACATAACAACCTTTCCATTGCGATTACAGGCAAAAATATGCCCTAGACTAGAGATTCCCAACCTGTAATTAGCAACCCAAAATGGTGCTGCGAATTCCAAATTTGGGACAAAACTTTCCATGGAGAAGATGGGAAATTCAGAACAGAACTGCCAATTAGATAGAACTACAAATTAGGTTGAAAGTGGTCCGACTTTTGGTTGTGGTCCAAAAACAGGTTGGGAACCCCTGCTCTGTACTTTGTTTCACCTCAAGTTTGGTAGTGATGTAGCTGTGTATTCCGCTTGTCACAGTAGAAGTGCAGGACGTGTAAACATGCGTACACTGTTTTGTACACCATGTAAAAGTGCTGACATCACTACTAAACTCAAGGTGAAGCAAAGCACAGACTCCTTACAATACCAAAGTAGCATACTACAACATCTAACTTGAAGAAACAAACATTTGTGCACAAAAATAATCAAACTTTTTAAATTTTGTATTGAAAGGCTCAAAATATTTAGTGTCATTCAAAAGTGTCATTGTTTTGTGATGGAAAAATCTTTTAGTAACTAGTATTTCTATTGCAAAAATCCTTCATCCAGACTTGAAGAGAAGAACAGCAACTTGACCCAAGTAGAAGTAGATAAAATGCTTGGTTTCATGTGTTACATAGCTGCCAAAATTCCTCCCCACGATGCAATGCCAAGTTGGGTTGTATTTCTTGTCAAACTCCTTCTTAATGTAGGCGGCGATGTCCTTCTCAATGTTGAATTTCTCCAGGGCTTGAGTGGCACAGTCGACAGCATCCTGCTGCATGTCCTCGGACATGTCTGCATTCTTGATGACCGCTTTTCTCTCCGACATGGTTGGCTTGGTTTTCTACTCTTTGTTTTCTGAAAAAGAAATAGTAAACACATCTTTTCTTACTATATTATATTTTGTTTAAGATTTTCAAATAACGACACCCAAGATAGCAGCATAAATCAAATCCGTGTCTGCAGTGGGCGGTGGTGGTCGGCAGAGCCCACCACTCAAGTTTGGAGCCCACCACTCAGCTGCAATTTTAGCACCATTGGAGCCCACCACTCAGAACCAAAATTGCACAAATTTACTGCGTTAGTCAAGATCAAGAATTTTGTCACTTTTGACGACAGATTGCCAAGAATGCAATATTTTCATCAAATGCCAAAACTGACCCGGCACTAAAAATATTGTAGTACAACCCTGGTAGGAACATGAGACAAAACGATTATTTTTTTCCAGGGTTGGCGAGATTGATTTAAATCACGATTTAAAAAAAATCACTGATTTAAATCAACTTTTTCAGTTTTTACCATTTTTGATAAATTTAAGTTTTAAATTTTTTTCTTGAATTGACACTTCATTTGTAATGCTCCTACACCTTTTGGATACAATTAAATACCTCTATGTCATTTTATCTATTATTGCTAAAAAATCATTTTAAGGTGCAGAATTCAACAGGACTTTTTTCCCATGATTTTACCAATTTTTTTCTTTGAAATTTTTACATCTGAAAACATGTGATTGTGCATAAGGCATATGTAATGAAATTATTAGTTTCCTGTCACCCGCCCGCATCACCTTTTCAATTAGACCAAAACTTTCATTATTTTCATAAAATGTCAAGTATCTGAAAATTGAGATGGAAATAATCAAAATTGAAACTCTCAAAATGTCTGACATCCCCTGCTAATCATAATTAGCAGTTTTTCTTAGTTATAGGCAGGGACAGGCGATTTTCGGCGCGAAATCGCGCGCCATAATTTTCCTTTCTCGCGCAATTTCATTTTCTCCATGAAATTCATGTTTTTCCGTGCAATTCACTATGAATTGTAAACAAAAATGGTGTTTTGTTTGTCTGTATTGAAATATCAGCCTTGTTTGATGAGTACGCGTCATGTAACGATAGATTAACAAAAACATGAATGTAACCATTTACTAATTTGTCTCGTACCAGTGTTGCTTACTTTCGCGTATGGGGGTACTTCTCTAATTCTGTGGGATGTACGTATATTAGTAGGGGTGAAAATAATGATCCGTGACCAAATCACGGGAAATATGATTTGAGAGTGTTTTTTTTCTTTTTTTTTTTTTTTTTTTTTTTTTACTTTGAAAGCATGTAAAACATATGAAATGGTCAAATGGTGTGAAAAACTCCAGATAGAGGCGCTTTTCAAAATGGCCATAAAATGCCTAAATTGGTCAAAAATTGCCACAAATTTTGTGATTTAGATATCATAATGTTAAACATACATAATACTCTGCATGGCACGGTATATAATTTCATATTTTGATATGTTTTTTTTTCTTCCTGTGTTTTATATGTATGTTTTATGTATAAAAGTTCAGCGCAATCTCCACGCAATTAGCTGATTTTTTTCGCGCATTTCCGCGTAATTTGCTATTTTTTCCGCATAAATCGCCTGTCCCTGGTTATAGGGGTAGAGGATGTGGTATTAAGGGAAGGGGTATGAGCGTTTGGACAGTATTTATTTTGGGACATTAGAGCACATCAGACATATCGATTGCATTCTGAATCGAAGAATGTCCTTCTGATATCAAATAATTTTGATTTTTGAAATTCGCAATTTAATACACATTTTATGGCAAATCATTAAAATTGATATTTTTGATATTTAACAGTACTTGAAGTAAACTTTATAAATCTGATGATTTATACTTAAAGTGTATGTAGGCGGGATGAAAAGCCGACGATCAATTGAAAATTTTGACCTTTCAGTATTGAAGATATGGATTTTTTCCCCAAAACACCAAAAAAAAATTAGGTCTTTTTGGGAAAAAATCCATATCTTCAATATGAAAGGTCAAAATTTTCAATTGACCGTCGACTTTTCCTCCCTACTACATACACTTTAAGAATATATCATTAGGTTTATATAATTTACCGAGGACTGTTATATATCAAAATTTGAAAAATATCAAATTTTATAATTTGTCATAAAATTTGTATTATATTGTGATTTTCAAAAATGAAAATTATTTGATATCAGAAAGACATGCTTCAGTATTCAGAATCCAATTCGATAGGTCTGAGGTGCTCTCATGTCCCACAAAAAATGCTGTCGAAACGCAATAAACGCTCATTTTAGATCCCTTAACCTCATCATCATTTCTTTTCATTTAAAAAACAAACAAATTCAAATCTTTTCATAATCTGTTGCAAAATGTCTGTAAGGATGATCAAAGCACTAATACCCGTTTTGAGATGGTCTTTCATCAACAATAATTATACTTAAGTTATAGGTAATAGCCATGTAAATGAAAGTTTTGACAATAATGAAATTTTCCAAAATAATGAATAATGAAATCATGACCTCATATTTCACTGAAAATAATGTGACGGGAAACTAATCATTTCATTTCATAAGCCTATGTCTAGCATTCCACTGGTCTCTTTTGACTTTATCATGGGGTATAGCAGTTCTTGGAATCAGGGGTACGGTAGCGCTAGGTTGCTTTTTGGGGTCCCGGACCCACCAAAATAGAGTTCAGAGTTTCAGACCCCCTGTTTTTATATTTTCTGCAAATTCAGGGGTCCCTGAAGACCCCCAGTTTTTTCAATCTAGCGCTATTGCAGACATACTATTTATGCTGCATTTGTGCAACTCAGACTCACCAAACACTACTCCGGACCCCCTACTTTTTAATTGCGGACACTGAAGTGTTTAGTTCTAGCGCTACCCCTGCTTGGAATTAAAAAATTGATTTAAATCAAAAAATCCGATTTAAATCAAATAAATCAATTTTTTATTTTAAAAAAAAAATCAAAAAAATTGCCAACCCTGTTCTCTTTGGCCTTAGGCTCAGTGCGCTTATACTTTCCTGCTGCTTGCTGCTTTGAAGATGATTTTACTTCACTGCGCAGTCGCACCAGAAATGCTCTGTGACCAGCGGCAAGCCGATATATCGATCACTCCACCATGTCCACCGCTTTGCTTTGCCACGGCAGCAGCATCACTGGGAGTTGAATTCAAATCAACTCGGAGCGGTGCCGCTCTGTTGTATGAGAACAAAATAGGGAGTGTGGAAACCGGGATTTTGCACTACAAGTAGGCCTACAATACAACGCGATACATACTCGCACTCTCTTCTTCTTCCTAAGTTATAAGTGCCAATATGTATGCAGGGACAAGTGATTTGCGCGTGAAAAAATAGCCAATTGCAGGGTTCAATTTAACTTGTGTTGTGGAGCAAAATACTCCCCATTTTGGACAATCTGTTACACAAATTTCAGCTTGTGATAGCAATTTTTTACAATGTAAACATATGCTAATATTATAATACGAACATCACCGAAATAATGTTTTCGCTGAAAATTGCTATACAACTTTTTCAAAGTAAATCAAACCCTGATCAAGTATTCCTGCCCATCATGCCCATAGGAAAAAAAAGCTAATTGCGCAGATTTGTGCGGAACTTTTTTGCACGCAAATTACATGCACATTGGCATGTCCCTGTCATGCCTGTGTACTATGAGTATTATCGCACGTCTGCGTACAGACAAGCTGTACTTATTTTTTACTCTGGAACCTATAGCCAAAATAATAAATTCTCGATCATGAGAGCCAACTTGGGAACGCACAGTTATTTGCGCCGAGCGTACTATGCAAAGACCAGCGCTTACGGCGCAAACACAGCTTTTGAGAATTGACCAATCACACGGTCGTTGCTAGGCAAGGTCAAGGTTAGGTCACTCATGCAGGTCGTGCGATCGTGTTATTCTATGAAAAATACGCTGACGCAGAAGGTACATCCTCTCATGATCGAGAATTTATTATTTTGGCTATAGTAGAGTAGATGAGTGCATTTTTGAAGTACAGTCAACAGTACCGGGATGATCCCCTGCTCTTTTCGAATAGCCTGAGTGTGATCCAGCGTTCCAATCCAATACCAAGTGTTCGAGCTTGGCCAAGAATGAAGAATTACCTACGCCTACGGGTAATTTACCTGCATGACCTGTGCAGGTGTGTAGACTAGTCTAGGGCTAGGCCCAGCTAGGTTTTGATAATGGGTCAATAATAATAATTTTAACAGTCAAAATCGGACTCAGCTTGCACCTTTCTTGTAGAACTTTGTAAAAACACGTACGAGAGTCTCACCTTTTTAAACAAAACCTGATGTAGCTTTTCAGCATTGATTGACGTTGACACAGCCCTACTGATGATCCAGCAACTCAACTCAAGTTGACTGCAGAAAGCTGAACTTTGCAATATATTGTGTGTGATACGTGCCGGATACGTGACTGCGATTGTAAGAACGGGAATGGAATCTTCTAATAAATCAGTTATTTTGAACTTCTGTTCCTGTTCTTGAGAACTTTGTAAGCTTCTTGGAGTGCTGAAAACACCAAGCTCGGATTTATTCACATCGAGGAAAATAATGCTGCAGATTTTCGATGATCCAAATCTGCAGATGGTCGCTGCTATTGGCTGTACGATTTTAAAACGATGTTTTGATTGGATGTCGTCATCGTAGTTAATCTTCGGTAGTTTGTCACAAACTTAAGGCCTGAAAAAATTTTAATATTTGTTTGTCATTTATTTTTATCCAAAATTTGACTTGCAATCCCTGCTGCAGAATAATATGATTTTGAGAAACAGAAAATCAAATTGGAATTGAATCAAAATTAAATTTAGGCTACAAGGAAAAGAATTGAATTGGAATCAATATTTTTAGTGTAGGCCTATTTCGATTCCAATTCAATTCAGTAGGCCCTATTATAGGCTGCAGCTAAAAAAATTCATTAGGCCTAACTGTCAAGCTCCAAAAGAAACTTAGGCCTATCACATATTTTCAAGGTAACTCATTAAAATTCACCATGATTGAAATGAGCAATATTTAATTTTGTACACAAGTATAGGGCCTAAACTTGTTCATAATTTTCTCTTTAGAATCTGTTTAGAATTTTAATAAATGTCCCTGTAGGCCTATAACATACAGCAAGATTCTTTTTGACATTTTACTGATACAACAAACTTTTGTTCATGCTAAGAAAGAATATTGAAGTTGAGATGTTAATGTTATTATTTTATTCACTGACTGTGTGAATGCCCCTTGATTTATGATGCTTCTGCCGCCACTGTCAATTAAGAATAACAATTGGAATTGAATTGAATTGACATGAAATGCTGGGTGAATCGAATCAAAACAGATTAAAATTTAATTTTGACGCATTGAATTGGAATTGAATCAAAATGATTTGAAACAAGATAGAATCGAATAAAACAAATTATGAATTGGAGAATCAAATTGGAATTGAATCTAAATAAGTTTAATGGCAAATGAATTGAATTGAAATCAAAAACCTCAATCAAAATAACACTAATTTAAAGTCCCCTAAGACACCCAACTCAGGGCACATGCCCTCGCTTGCCCTAATAAATATAAATTTGATAAAGAATGAGCATAAAATATAGGGGTTGATTTATGACAGGCCATAGGCATAATAGAGAATAACATGCATCAGGAGTAGGCCTAGATAGCAATGAATGCTAATATCAGCAGTAGATATAGGCCTAGCAATAAATGCTTTTAGCAGAGGGGCCTAGATAGCAATAAATGCAATAAGCAGATAGCAATCAGCAGTATAGATATTAGCAATAAATGTTTTTTAGCAGTAGGCCTATATAGAAATAAAAGCAGTCAACAGTACTGTAGATAGCAATGAATGCTATCTGCAGTAGGTAGCAATTAATGCTTTTAGCAGTATAGATAGCAATAAATGCAATCAGCTGGAGATAGCAATAAATGCTATCAACAGTAGACAGCAATAAATGCAATAAAAGGTAGGAAATACATTTTTTCATCAACATAACACCATGTTTTGCCGTGATATACTTCACATTTTGGGGTCCACTCCATAACTAAATCGGCGAGTCCAAGAGTCAGCGCACGGCTTGGGGCAGGCGCACTACGGCAGAGCACTATGATGGTAAAGACTATCACACGAAGAGGGTGATGGTAAAAATGGTAATCAACCAATGAACTGTCTAGAATTTATGTATGAGTGATATAATAATAAATGCTATCAGCAGTAGATAGCATTGAATTCTATCAGCAGCAGATAACAATAAATGCTTTTAGCAGTAGATAGAAATAAATGCAAGCAGCAGTAGACAGCAATAAATATTATCAGCAGTAAACTGCAATAGATGCTATCAGCAGTACATAGCAATGAATGATATCAGTAGAAGATAGCAATGCTATCATCAGTAGACAGCAATAAATGATATCAACAGTAGATAGCAATAAATGCTATCAGCAGAAGATAACAATAAATGTTATCAGCAGTGCAGTAGATAAGATAACAATAAATGCTATCAGCAGTAGACAGCAATAAATGTGTTCAGCAGTAGACAGCAATAAATGCTATCAGCAGTAGACAGCAATAAATGCTATCAGCACTAGACAGCAATAGATGATATCAGCAGTAGATAGCAATGATATCAGGAATAGACAGCAATAAATGTTATTATATTAGCAGTAAATAACAAAATGCTAGTAGCAGTAGACATCAATAAATGCTATCAGGAATAGACAGCAATAAATGCTATCAGCATTAGATAGCAATGAATGCTTAAATCAGTAGATAGCAATAAATGCTTACAGCAGTAGATAGCAATAAATGCTTACATTAGTAGATAGCAATGAATGTTATCTGCAGAAGATAACAATAAATGCTATCAGCAGAAGATAACAATAAATGCGATCAGCAGTATACAGCAATAAATGCTATCAGCAGTAGACAGTAATAAATGCTATCAGCAGTATAGACAGCAATAAATGCTATCAGCAGTAGACAGTAATAGATGCTATCAGCAGTAGATAGCAATGAATGATATCAGTAGAAGATGGCAATAAATGCTATCAGCAGTAGATAGCAATGATATCAGGAATAGACATCAATAAATGCTATTATATTAGCAGTAGATAACAAAATGCTAGCAGCAGTAGACATCAATAAACGCTATCAGGAATAAATGCTATCAGCAGTAGGTAATAGAGAATAATATTAGGAATAGACAGCAATAAATGCTATCAGCATTAGATAACAATGAATTCTATCAGCAGTAGATAGCAATAAATGCTTAAAGCAGTAGATAGCAATAAATGCTATCAGCAATAGACAGCATTCCGGCTTGTTGAATGGAACAATCCATCTTTCACCGAGTGATTATATTTCGACCATCACACTCATAGACAGTTAATATTTGTATACTATCAGCAGTAGATAGCAATAAATGCTATCAGCAGAAGATAACAATAAATGCAGTAGATAGCAATGAATGCTATCAGCAGTAGATAGCAATATACGCTTTTAGCAGTAGATAGTAATAAATGCTATAAGCAGTAGATAGCAATAAATGCTATCAGCAGAAGATAACAATAAATGCTATCAGCAGTAGACAGCAATAAATGCGTTCAGCAGTAGACAGCAATAGATGCTATCAGCAGTAAATAGCAATGAATGATATCAGGAATAGACAGCAATAAATGTTATCAGCAGTAGATAGCAGTGAATGTTATCAGCAGGAGATAACAATAAATTCTATCAGTAGTAAACAGCAATAAATGCTATCAGCAGTAGACAGCAATAAATGCTATCAGCAGTAGATAGCAATGAATGATATCAGGAATAGAAAGCAATAAATGCTATCAGCAGTAGATAACAAAATGCTAGCAGCAATAGACATCAATAAATGCTATCAGGAATAGACAACAATAAATGCTATCAGCAGTAGATGGCAATAAATGCTATCAGCAGTAGATAATAGAGAATAATATTAGGAATAGACAGCAATAAACACTATCAGCATTGGATGCCAATGAATGCTATCAGCAGTAGATAGTAACAAATGCTTACAGCAGTAGATAGCAATAAATGCTATCAGCAATAGACAGTAATAAATGCTTTCAGCAGTAGATAACAAAATGCTATCAGCAGTAGACGGCAATATATGCTATCAGAAAGGTCAAAGTTGTGACCAAATACTTGAGGTATTATACCATAAGAACTAATAGGCTATGCCTTTACTACTATTGTGTTGAGATCATATAGGTTTAAATAATTAGACTATATAACATCAGTCTTCACATTGTACTAGCCCTATTAGGACTTCAATTTATTACATTTCCAATCAGTAGACTGTACAAAAATAGAAACCATCATCAAATATCACACTTAGAAAAATAAACTACAAATTGTGCTTCATTATTATTGAGAAATGTTGATATGGTGGTATAAAATTTTATAAAATTAACTAAAAATTGCACTAGTTTTTTACACAATATACACAAATTAGAAAGACGGTACTCTTTAAATGTACACCAAGTGGAATGAGTGAAAAACAAGAGAGAGAGTGAAATGGAACACAACCCCTTTTTGAGTGGAAAAATTTCACTATTAAAGAATTGTAAAATGTAGCCTGTATACTCTCAAAAGAGTAAATATTGCCTAAAGAAAATGTACTTTCTTTCATTTTAGAGTGTTTTCCACTCAAAAACGGGTTGTCCTTCGTTCAACTCCTTGAAAGAGTGGAAATTCACTCAGTATGTAACAATACTGAGCCATGCTATGCAGGCAATCAATTTTGAACACTGAGCTATTCCCAGTAAAACATTTTACAAAATTCAAAAAACGTTTTTGAAAATGTATGCAAAACATTCAACATCAAGTATTGACAAAATAATTTACAAAAATATTTGCCAAAAATATTTTGCAATAAGGCCTAAAAATTGGTTGATTGGCGTAACCATACAGCGGAAACATGGCATGTTGCCTCAGGGGATCGACGCTAAGTCAGGTACCGCGTGAGCAAACTCAAAATAAGCATAAACGGCGTAGCGGCGTACACAAGAAACTTCTCGCGTAAGATAAGCGATGTCGCCAGGTCTGTACGCTGTACCGGCGTCAGCTGAATAATAGTGTACGCTTAGAGGGCACAGGCATGGAAAATTCCAATCTGTGTATTAATAATCTAAGGGCGTAACACACACACACACACCCCCACACAAAATTAGGGTAGGTAGGTTGGGATTTTTTTTTTTACTTTTAAAGCTGTAAATTGCATTTGATAAGGCCTTGAAATTCAATTTTTTATTTATTTATTTATTTTTTATATTTTGCAAAAAAAACACTCTTGGGTCGGGCCTAATTTTATGGTTGGTCGGGTTACGCCAATCAAACAAATTTTGTTAAGCCTAACACTTTGACAACATTAAATATTGCATAATTAGACATTTTTAAAGACTGTACAAAAATAGAAACTATGTTATTATCAAATGCCACAGTAGCCTAGGTGGTATAAAATGTTTATAAAAATAACTAAAATTGCACTAGTTTGTTACACGATATTTAAACAAGAGAGACAATGGCGACAATACTGATTCACATTATGCATGATTTGCTCCACAGTGACACCCTCAAATTATCTTGAATTTTTACTTTTGAAGCAGCTGTGAGGTTTATTAATGTTACCTCATTATTTTGGGTTAAAATGAGTAGAAAACCTCCTTGACAGTTGTTACTAATATTATGTAATACAGTATTGGCAAAGAACAACAAAATCAAAATTTGACCAAAATCATTTTAATAACATAAAATATTTTTGAAAATTGGATGCAAAACATTCAAGATCAAAGTGATGACAAAGTATTTTGCAAAAATGTTTTTCAAAACTATTTTGCAATGTTGTTTTAATGTTTTTTCATATAAAAACGTTATAAAACTGTTTTATGCCCTTTATATAACCTGACATTTAAATGTTATTAAAACATTTTGACCAAACCAAAACACACTTATTACCAATATTTTTGTGTTGCTGGGTAGTTTATTTTTAACAACTTGTCCATAAACCAAGCATACTAAAAACTACTAAAATTCTCACATCCCTATCATGCCTATGCAAAACGTTTTTTATACAGAAAATGCTTAAATGTCACGGGTACAAAATATGTTAATAACATTCAAAAACATTGCAAAACATTCACACCATAATGTTGTTTATTTAAGGGTTGACAAAATAATTCTAAATTTTTCATGACCATTGTATAACCTGCCATCAAAATGTTGTGACTAAATAAAAGCAAACAGTGGCGGCACCAGGAATTTTTTCGGGGATTGGTGGGCAAAGTGAATATCAGGGGCGGCAAAATCAACAAATTTGCCACAAAAAGGGGGAATTTGTGTAATTTTAGGGTTTTTTTGCCATGAAAGTGGGGGGGGGGGCAAGAGAATACTGGAAGGGCATGGGAGAATGCCCCCCTAGCACCGCCACTGAAAGAAATATACATTTAAAACACATTTATAAAACATTTGTGTTTGCCTGGATATTTGGTTCTTTATGTTGATGTTTGCTCCCTTTGCCTGTGTCTCAATTTTACGACAATTTAAAATGAAATTTAAAAGACTATTTTACATATGACGTCCTGTCAACCAGATCAAAAATGCCATACTGCGCAGGTCAGTAACCAATCAAGTCACATCTTTGCTCTGACGTCAGACACAAACTATAGTCTCTTTAATTCAGTCATCAATTACAAGGTCTGTGATTTTACATATTTTACTTTGCAGCACACCATGAATACCCCATACTCCATACCCCACCCTACTCTAATGGTTTTTGATAACTTATTTTACTTTGCAAGATATCATTTTGTGAATCTGGGAATGAATCATTACCATTCAATGATTATCCATCATAACTGCCCCACCCCTCCTATCATTTCTATGATGAGTATCCATCATGAATACTCCCTCCTCTACCCCTCCAATCCCCCACCCCACTCAAAAACCAGGGGGGGGGGCAGGGACTCACTTTTCAATATCTCATTTTACTTTATTGCAGCACATTATTTGGTGAATTTGGGAGTGACCATTTCCAGTGGATAAGTATCCATCTTTAATTCCCCCTCCCCTACCCTCCAATCCCCACCCCATCCCAAGTGGTTTTCAATAACTCATTTTACTTTGCAGCACATCATTTGGTGAATCTGGGAGTGAGCCATTTCCATTGGATGAGTATCCATCATGAATACACCCTCCTCCACCCCTCCAATCCCCCACCCCACTCAAACGGTTTTCAATATCTCATTTGACTTCAATTGCAGCACATCATTTGGTGAATCTGGGAGTGAACCATTACCATTAGATGAATATCCATCATCTGAAGAACTCCATAATTTTGGATGTTGAAGGTATCCATTTATGACATCGCTTCTGCTATAGTCAAAAACATCTAAGTTATCCTGGCAGCTAAATCTCATATTTTCAGTGCAACTGTCATCTGTTTTATTGCAGTCATTTTCAGTTTCTGGTAATACTGGCTCTATAGTTTCTGTGTTTTTATTATCGCCATAAATTATATGGCCTTTTCGTAAACTCATGTTATCAAACTCACCATTTTTGTTTTCATGACTGCATATCCCCTCACCTAATTCTTTGATTTGAAATCCAATGCATGCAATGGATGCTTTGCAATAAGTTTGATCTTGATTTGATGAAATTACGTTGTTGCTTCCATCTGACATAAAATCAATAATTGTCTCATCGCTATTGCTTGTACTGCCCATATTCTCTAAAATATTATTTGAATAACACTGTATTGCACCCTCTTGTGGTGAGTGTGGCATCTGAATGCAAAATGGGAATATTTGACTGTGTTGGACATATGCATCAACTTCTACTGATGTTTCTTCATTAGTCCATTTTATCTTTTCTGATGCATGTTGGACATATGCATCAACTTCTTCAATTTCTTCTGATGTTTTTTGATAAGTGTCTTCACTTTTTTCTGCATGAATGCTTGTATCTGCCTCATTAGGCAATGCTAGATTGTTTGAAGAATTGCAATGACTTTGGTAACCATGGTAACCATTATGATGAAATTGAACATCTTGAATTGATGATGACTCATTATCCTTGATATGTTTGTTGTTCAAAGGGTGTACTAATTGTTCACTTACATTTTCATTTCTGTCCTGATTTGTTTTATCACACCTAACGAGGGAACCCTGTGATGTCATTGTGTAATAGAGTATCTCATCTCTATCATCATCAGCAACAGCTGCTGTAGCATCATCACCATCATCATCAGCACCATCATAGTACACCCTGACATCATCGCTACCCATGTCATCACCATAGCAACCAATTTCATTGTCAGTAGGTGAAATAACAGATACACATGTTTCAAGTAGGGGGTCAAAATCAGCAGCTTCTGTATTTTGATTGTAAGAGAAGTTTTGAAATAAAGTCACAGTGACATCAGTGTTCTGGGGATGAATGCTATTGATGCTTGTATGAGCATAATTGTCAGGTCTTTGTGTACAAAGCTCATCTTGGGGATGTCTGCTATTGATGCTAGTATCAGCACAATTGTCAGGTCTTTGCGTACAAAGCTCATCAAAATCTTCTGGTTCTTGAACTCTGAACCTTCCATGGACTGTGTTTATGTTGAAATTACTTCTCTGTAAAGGAAAATTAAGAAAAATAAAAAATTCTTGATTTAGACTTTGATTTGAAATAGAATAGAGAAATACCATATTTGACCTAATTAACACCCCCATAAGCTATTCCATTTGAAATCCATACACCCCTATGGAAGACATAACCTTAATCTTCCACACAGGGGGTGTAGATTTGAAATGGAGTTCCCATTCAGGTAACCAGGCCCATTTGCAATTCACACTTCCTGTGTAGAAGATTAAGGTCATGTCTTCCATAGGGGGTGTATGGATTTCAACTGGAATAGCCCAATAAACGCCCCTACAGACAAGTGACAACTGTCTAACTGTCATAAAATATGTAGGCCTACATCCATATCAAAATGATGTACTTGTCGGCTGATACATGTTTCTCTTTTACATAATAGCTAGGAATAAATACCAGACTCATCTCAAGTGCATGGAGGTCACTTCATATCATCCCCAAGTCGGTTTAGGAATACAGAGAACATTCCGTAACCATATGACTTAGGGATGATTTGAAGTGACCTCCACTTGAGTTGAGTCTGGTATTTATTCCTTACTATTATATGAAATGAGACACATGTAGCGACAAGTGCATTATTTTGATATAGATGTACACAAATATGCCTCAAAATTACACATAATTATTGATGGTCAAGTTAAGTATAAAGTAATTTTAAAGCCATAATGTAAGATCTATAATATGAAATTGGTTAATTGTTTTTTAACATATTTGCAATATTGTTTGCTATATTTGCAATATTTATAAATGTCCCAACTTACAGCAAAGTAGAATTGGCCAACGTTGTTATGTTAAGGTTGGTCTGAACCCTGGAATTATGGAAACTTCGGGCCTCATAACTTCTAAATTGTTGGTCTAAAGTATATAAAAGTATACATATTTAGAATGGCAAAGACTTGATAAGTTCAGCTGAGAGGTCAAATTTGGGCCAAAATGGCACTTTTGGCCCAAAATCTCAAAAATAACGGTTTTGGCCCACTTCTTTTTGTGCACCATAACAAAAAATTCTTGGGCCAAAATTTTTTTATTAATTTTAAAAACTAGATCAAAATATCTAGGACCCGTTTTTCATTTTTTTGAATTTCGACTAACTTTGAGAAATTTTCCCCAAAAATGGTCAAAAAAATGCACAATTTTCAAAAAAATCATAAAAAAGCCCGATTTTGGCACAAATTTCAAATATTTTTGGTGAAAATGGTAAAAAAACAAAAAAATGAAAAAACGGGTCCTAGATATTTTGATCTAGTTTTTAAAATTAATTAATAAAATTAAATTTTGGCCCAAGAATTTTTTTGTTATGGTGCACAAAAAAGAAGTGGGCCAAAACCGTTATTTTGGGGATTTTGGGCCAAAAGTGCCATTTTGGCCCAAATTTGACCTCACAGATGAACTTATCCAGTCTTTGCCATTCTAAATATGTATACTTTTATATACTTTAGACAAACAATTTAGAAGTTATGAGGCCCGAAAGTTTCCATAATTCCAGGGTTCAGACCAACCTTAAACAGCCAAAATAACCAGTGTGGGTTTTTTTCACTTTACCTTGTTATTTTGGCTTGAAATGAACAGAAACCCGACCTGATAGTTATTACTAATTTTTGATTAATCTTTTGGGTAAAAAGTAACAAAATCAAAATTTGCCGAAAATCGTACATTGTGGCTTTAATGCCAAAAGTATAAGTATTAACATTCAGGGATGTATTGATTTTGTAGTTTTAAAATGTTTTTCCTCATGCTTTTTTTTCCTTCATGAAAATAACGATTTACTGGATATTTCGCATTAAAAACCAAACAAAATGCGGTACAATCACTTCAAAAACAAAATGTGTGTGGCCTACAGGAAACAACTTGTTTTTTCTTCAAAGCTTTATATTCAGCACAAATGACCATACAGGGAAAATAGCCCAATTTTACTTCACTTTAGCCAAAATTATTGAAATTGCCCCATAATTTGGAGAAAAAGTTGTAAAAACAATTTGTGTAAATTTGGTCGAAAATTGTGACATTTGGTACCGTATATCGTTTGGACCAAATTTCTGACAAAATTTGTATATTGGTAGTCCACTTTCAAATTTTCAGCAGTACACCCCTACCCAAATCAAACTTGTATACCCCAACCCCACCCCCAATTAACTTGGATCACTAATCTAAACTTCAGAATTTCTTAACTTTCATACTTACATATACAATGCTAGGCAATTTCACTTCATACTCTGGCTGTTCAGATACCTTCTTCCAGCAACAGCAGCTGACAAAGCATATTACAGCTACAGCAACTGGTAGTACAACAGCTAATACAGTGACAGCATTCAAACTATTATCTGAAGATATAGAAGTTAAATGAAATAAATTATTCATTGTTAGAAATAATATTTGTCCTCTGGGCAAATGGGCATAACAATTGATGATCGAGGGCCGCACAATTTCTTACATAAGGGGTTCGATTGACCCTTGAAAAGGTATGCTTTTTAAAGTTGACAATTAGGGCCCATAGATATTCAATCTAAAAAGTGGTTGGTCAGATTTGTTCATATTGTCTTTTCTATCTTACATTGAGGCATACCAATCTGTTTCAAAATTTTGAGTTACTGTAAAACACTTAAATTTCGCGAGGTATTTAATTTCGCGAGGACCTGAAATTCGCAAAATTAAATCCCTGGATCCTTCTGGATTCGCGAATTTAAAACCCTCAAAAAATCCTGCTTTTTCTCAATTCACAAAATAAAGTACCTGCGAAATTTAAGTGTTTTACAGTATATTGCTCCAGCAGTTTTGATACGAGAAGCAAAAGCGAACAATGACAAAATCTCTGTTTTTATGAGGAAAGGGGGTGCTGCTGATCGGAGAATAGCAATGGCGTAGCTAGGGTTTGTGGCGCCCAGGGCTAAGGATACATAATGACGCCCCCAGATTTTTAAAATAATTGTGGCACCAGGGCATGTGCCCCACCTACCCCGCTACACCACTGGAGAATAGAGTTTCATATTCAGTGGGATGTTTGTCTGTCCAGCTGGGGGGCCAAGGGGCAGATTTTTGTTCCATTGGTTCAAATAAGTCCTACGGTTCATTTAGAGTGGTCTAACTGTGACCTCATCAGTACCAGGGCCACCAACAAATGGGGTCAACATGTACCAGCAGACCTGCTACTAAAATGATTGCATTAATGTGCAATTTTAATGTAAACTGGGCCAAAAGAGATGCACCTTTTGTTCAATTTGGTCTTGTATTTAACAGTGTATTCTTTCACTTACCTTTCTCTGGATATATTATTTGAATTGATGTTAAACCTTCTGGTGGGTGGTTACCATGGTTACTAGCACTGGTGAAAGCTGCTGTGTCAATGTTATGCTCAAATACAGTGGTTGAAACTAAAATGAATATAGCATTCAAATGCATTAATATCTTAGTTAAATCAATACTGTAACATTTGCTGAGGAGGACGACCTCAATATGTTTCAAAATTCTGTTTTTTACATGATTATATTGTACTTTAACTAACATACGCAGCAAAAATCAATACTCTAGGAGCTGTAGTTTTGTCAAAATCTGAGATTTTGAATAAAATGCAGGAATCGTTGTTTAATTATTATGATGAAAATAGTAGTCGTATGTGTACGCATAGTTCATAACACAATACGTTCATGGCGTGTGGGACGATCATACACACATCAATGGATCGTACCATAGCACAACCGGTGGAGTGACACGCATTGGTGCATCGGTGGTGGTAGTAAATTCCAATTTTATTTGCTTTACCTCAGTTGTTCGGATCAAAATTAAAAGTGGAAATATCTGATAATGAAAGCTAACATTTTATGGCAAAGAAATACTAATCTACCCAGGTCAAAATTCCAGTTGATCCCAGTTGAACTGGTATCAACTGGTTTCATTTGATACCAGTTCAACTGTGTTTACAACTGGGCGATGAAATTCCGCCACGGAAATTGGAGCGTTCCAGTTGACTCCAGTTCAACTTGTAACTGGGTTCAACTGTTTTGAGAACACCAGCTGATCCCAGTTGAACCAGTTGGAAAATGAAATGCTCTAGTTGAACTGGGGTAAACTGGTAACTTGGTTCAACCGTTTTGAGAACATCCCAGTTGAACTGGTTTCATTTCATACCAGTTGAACTGGTTTCATTTGACTCAACTGGGATTAATTGTGTACATACCAGTTCAACTGGGATTTGAGATGGAACCAGTTCAACTGGGATCAATTGGAATTCCTTACTAGGTTTTTTTAAAGTCATATTTAGTTAGCCAGCTGGAATTTAACTGAGCTTTTTTAATGGGTTTTCATACTGTTTGGAACTGGATTTATTCATGGATGGTTCAACTGGACAACTTAGCTTCCACATTATTCAGAGCTTAGCAGTCATATATATATATGCTTCTTTTTTCGACTATATAAATTCTATGGTGTCACATTTGATAAATCTGATATAATATTTCTGTGATGTTTTCTAAATGTTTGAAATTAATGTATTTGATTTACAAGTATGTAGAGTATGTATTATTTCTCTTTATTTATATATAATATTGCAGTAGTTGAAATTGTAAAGGATCAACCCCTCCCCCTGTCCAATTTAAATCGTAACTGGGAATATATGAAACACAGTTAAACATAAATGGCATCCCAGTTCACCAAGGTGAACCTAGTACATCCCAGTTGGAACTTTCAACTGGAATTTTGACCTTCAAACTAGGTTTAAAAGTCTCAAGTGGAAAACAAATGCATTTGAAAGTTCAATTGTGTTTAACTGGGGTTGTAAATAGTATATAACTGGTCTAGACATGCTTTTTCAACTAGGTTTAGAAAGTCCAATTGGATGTTACTGGGATACAAGCCCAGTTGATAACACAGTTAAAATAGAACAGACATTAACTGTGCTTTCAATTCCCAGTTAATGTATGTTCTATTTTAACTGTGTTATCAACTGGATGTAACTGGGATACAAGCCCAGTTGATAACACAGTTAAAATAGAACATGCATTAACTGTGTTTTCAATTCCCAGTTAATGTATGTTTTATTTTAACTGTGTTATCAACTGGATGTAACTGGGATACAAGCCCAGTTGATAACACAGTTAAAATAGAACAGACATTAACTGTGTTTTCAATTCCCAGTTAATGTGTGTTCTATTTTAACTGTGTTATCAACTGGATGTAACTGGGATATAAGCCCAGTTGATAACACAGTTAAAATGAAACCGACATTAACTGTGTTTTCAATTGGGAATTGGGATTGGCCTTTCGCTGTGAGAAAGCAGTTGGACCTAGTTGTCAACCTAGTTAGACCTAGTTGACAACCTAGTTCACCCAGTTGCACATAGTTCAACCTAGTTAAGTCCAGTTGAAACCAGTTGCCTATTTCAACTGGTTTCAACTGGAATTTCGACCTGGGTGAGCTCAAAAAAGAAACTTTACTGAATTTTTTACAAGGTCATATCTTGAAATCCTGTCTATCAAATTCTACCAAAATTACACACAGGTTTACTTCAATACTCTACTCTTAACACATGTCAGTAACCACGCAGTTATCCAACTGACACAACAGCAAAATGCACTGACATGGAACAGCTTCCTGGAACACATTCACAGCCCAGCCCTGTTTCATGAAAAAAGTGTATGAAAAGCAGAAAGCAGCACCGTTTTATCATCTGTGCAAGGATCTTGTGTGCATTCTCACAGATTTTTTGTGCTGGGTGCCAAATGTTGGGCTGTGAAAGTAGAGGAAGTCCAGGAAGCTGTCCCATGACAGTGCATTTTGCTGTTGTGTCAGTTAGACAACTGCTTGGTTACTGACATGTGTTTTGAGTAGAGTATTAAGGTAATCCTGTGTGTAATTTTGGTTCATTTTGATTGACAGTGTTTTAAGATATGACCTTGTGATTCACAAGTTGTAAAAAATTATAAGTTTCTTTTTGAGCTCAGTTTATTTTGTATGGAAATGTTAGAATATGGCTTTAAACCAACATGAATATAATTACCTTCTTTCAAGAGTCTGGTACACAGCACCTGTGACCACTCGCTCCATATCTTCTTGTCGTCTGGTAATCCATTATTTACTACACTCCATATCTTCTCCTCATCTGATTTGCCACTATTTTGCACACGACTTTCACTCGATATTTGAAGACAAACTTCAGAATCAGGGGGATGAAGCTTATCAATGCGGTATGATGGACTGCAACGGTTAAACTGAAAGTGGACAAAATAATAGATATTACTATAAGAAGAGGGTCAAAAAACAGAGCCAGATTTACCTTTTGCTGGCCCCTGGACTCAGCAACATGATTGGTCCCCTTGGCTCTTTGGATCAGTGTTACCCCCTCCACCCCTCCCCCTCCCCTGCACTTTAAACTAAGTTAAAGTATTTTTGCTTCAAGTTCCTCAAATGACTTTACCATGAAGCATGCACAAATTTGCAATTTCAGTGATTAAGGGCTCTGGTATCAACATTTGCACAGTATTTTTGTGGGACATGAGAGCACTTCAGACATATCAAATTGCATTTTGAATATGAGGAATGTCCTTCTGAGATCAAATAATTTTGATTTTTTGAAATCCATAGTATAATACAAACGAGTATGTGATGTTCATACTGAACTTTCATGTCTACCTCCATATTGTATTAAATAGTAATTTTCTTTTGTTTTTACTCAAAATTAAAAGGGGGTCATATCTGACATTGAAAACTATACTTTGATCAGCTCGTAATCGACAGGCCTTATAACATCGCGGATTAATATCAAAATATTTTATATTAGAATGTTCTTGTGACGAATTATTAATTCAATTCTTATACTTTGTGTATTTTCTTTAACACGCAAAATACAGACCAGACAGGTCAACTTATAGCACTCTTAACATGGGTCTACTTTTTGGCATAGTAGTAAAAGCCTAACATTTCTGCCTATTTTTTTTATGTAAATGTTGTCATGAATTCTTAAAAGAATAATCTTACATCTTTGGTGAGCTCATTCAATTCTATTGATTTTTTCCACATTTCTACATCTGTGCTGTACTTATATCGAATCCTGTATCCCACGATTCTGCAGATTTGTAAGAATTTACCAATTTGAATATCAAACCCTGGGGGCGTTTTCCATCTGACATTGATAGCCGTTGTCTCCGCCTCCAATGAGATGTTTACAGGTGGTAATGGGACAGCTGGAATTCAAACAGAACAAAACATTTAGAAACTGGGTCAGTTAATTGGTCAACACTGAAAATCCATTGTCCTAATTAGCACCTCTCCCCTAATAAGCACCCTTACAGAAAAGTTTTCAAGCACCCCTTTTCAACCACTTGAAAATGGTGGACAAATTTTGACCTGTTTTTTTAAACCAAAAAGTCTGTTTTTTACCTTTCTGGCCTTTGGTGATTGGGGTAACCGCCACCCCATCCCCCTGCCTATGCCCCTGCCACCCATCCACACATCTAACACTTACCATCCTTAAAAATACTGAATCTCCTCGGATGAATCATTTGAGTATACACTGTGCCAAGTTTGTTGACAGATTCCACTCGGTAGAGGTAATGCGCCTCATTCCGAAGTTCCAGATAGCACACATTTTCAGCATTTATTGATATTCTTTCAGGATCTTCTTTGCAAAGTGCATTATCCCAAGTTTTATGACTGTAAAGAAAGGAATTTAGAAAAAGTACTATAGGTAAATACAAGTAATGTTTGTGAGAAAATGAGTCAATTGACAAAGTACACAAGAAAAATACTAAAATTGCACAAACAATTTTTGTGAGGAGTTGTGTTAAAAAAAGCCAGTTATAAAGTAGTGTGCTATCAGCAGTAGATAGCTGTTTGCTATCAGCAGTAGATAGCTGTTTGCTATCAGCAGTAGATAGCTGTTTGCTATCAGCAGTAGATAGCTGTTTGCTATCAGCAGTAGATAGCTGTTTGCTATCAGCAGTAGATAGCTGTTTGCTATCAGCAGTAGATAGCTGTTTGCTATCAGCAGTAGATAGCTGTTTGCTATCAGCAGTAGATAGCTGTTTGCTATCAGCAGTAGATAGCTGTTTGCTATCAGCAGTAAATAGCTGACGAAGTAGTATACTATTAGTAGGAAGTTGATAAAGAAGTGTGCTATCAGCAGTAGAAAGCTGTTTGCTATCAGCAGTAGATAGCTCGTTGCTATCAGCAGTAGATAGCTGTTTGCTATCAGCAGTAGATAGCTGTTTGCTATCAGCAGTAAATAGCTGACGAAGTAGTATACTATTAGTAGGAAGTTGATAAAGAAGTGTGCTATCAGCAGTAGATAGCTCGTTGCTATCAGCAGTAGATAGCTGTTTGCTATCAGCAGTAGATAGCTGTTTGCTATCAGCAGTAGATAGCTTGTTGCTATCGGCAGTAGATAGCTGTTTGCTATCAGCAGTAGATAGCTGTTTGCTATCAGCAGTAGATAGCTTTTTGCTATCAGCAGTAGATAGCTGTTTGCTATCAGCAGTAGATAGCTGTTTGCTATCAGCAGTAGATAGCTTGTTGCTATCAGCTGCAGATTCCTGTTTGCTATCAGCAGTAGATAGCTGGTTGCTATCAGCAGTAGATAGCTTGTTGCTATCAGCAGTAGATAGCTGTTTGCTATCAGCAGTAGATAGCTGTTTGCTATCAGCAGTAGATAGCTTGTTGCTATCAGCAGTAGATAGCTGTTTGCTATCAGCAGTAGATAGCTGTTTGCTATCAGCAGTAGTAGCTGTTTGATCAGCAGTAGATAGCTTTTTGCTATCAGCAGTAGATAGCTGTTTGCTATCAGCAGTAGATAGCTGTTTGCTATCAGCAGTAAATAGCTGACGAAGTAGTATACTATTAGTAGGAAGTTGATAAAGAAGTGTGCTATCAGCAGTAGATAGCTCGTTGCTATCAGCTGTAGATTCCTTTTTGCTATCAGCAGTAGATAGCTTGTTGCTATCAGCAGTAGATAGCTGTTTGCTATCAGCAGTAAATAGCTGACGAAGTAGTATACTATTAGTAAGAAGTTGATAAAGAAGTGTGCTATCAGCAGTAGATAGCTCGTTGCTATCAGCTGTAGATTCCTGTTTGCTATCAGCAGTAGATAGCTTGTTGCTATCAGCAGTAGATAGCTGTTTGCTATCAGCAGTAAATAGCTGACGAAGTAGTATACTATTAGTAAGAAGTTGATAAAGAGGTGTGCTATCAGCAGTAGATAGCTTGTTGCTATCAGCTGTAGATTCCTTTTTGCTATCAGCAGTAGATAGCTTGTTGCTATCACTAGATAGCTGATGAGGAAGTATACTATTAGTAGGAAGTTGATAAAGAAGTGTGCTATCAGCAGTAGATAGCTCGTTGCTATCAGCTGTAGATTCCTGTTTGCTATCAGCAGTAGATAGCTGTTTGCTATCAGCAGTAGATAGCTGATGAAGTAGTATACTATTAGTAGGAAGTTGATAAAGAAGTGTGCTATCAGCAGTAGATAGCTCGTTGCTATCAGCTGTAGATTCCTGTTTGCTATCAGCAGTAGATAGCTGGTTGCTATCAGCAGTAGATAGCTGATGAGGTAGTATACTATTAGTAGGAAAATGATAAAGTAGTGTGCTATCAGCAGTAGATACCCAGCAAACACAAAAACGTTTTAACCACGTTATATTTTGGCTTTTGGTTGAGGTAAAAACGTTTTAATAACATTAAAATGTCGGGTTATATAAAGGTCATGAAAACGTTTTAAAATGTTTTGTATGAAAACATACTACAACAATATTTTCAAAATGTTTTCAAAATGCTAACTGTAAACTATTTTTGCAAATATTTTTGCCAAATATTTTGTCAACACTTAAATAACATTATGTTAAAACATTTGCACCCAGCAAACACAGAAACGTTCTTAAAATGTTGTTTTCAAAACGATTTAATAGCATTTAAATGTCGGGTTATATAAAGGTAATGAAAACGTTTTTAAAACGTTATTGCAAATATTTTGGACAAACATTTTTCGCAAAATATTTTTTCAGCCCCAAAATAACATTCTGTTTAGAATGTTTTGTATCAAGTTTTCAAAAATATTTTTGGAATGTTATTAATACATTTTTATACCCTTTATATAACCCGGCATTTAAACGTTTTCTGTAAAACATTTTGTTTGCTGGGCAGTAGATTATCAAAAATGTTTTTTAATGTTATGAAAACGTTTTATACTCTTAATATACCCTTTATATAACCCGACATTTAAACGTTTTCTGATAACCTTTTATAGCCTTTTGCTAATGATGTCGAAAACGTTTTGTGTTTGCCGGGTAGCTGATTGCTATCAGCAGTAGATAGCTGATGAGGTAGTATACTATTAGTAGGAAATTGATAAAGAAGTGTGCTATCAGCAGTAGATAGCTTGTTGCTATCAGCAGTAGATGGCTGTTTGCTATCAGCAGTAGATAGCTGATGAAATAGTATACTATTAGTAGGAAATTGATAAAGAAGTGTGCTATCAGCAGTAGATAGCTTGTTGCTATCAGCAGTAGATGGCTGTTTGCTATCAGCAGTAGATAGCTGATGAAATAGTATACTATTAGTAGGAAATTGATAAAGAAGTGTGCTATCAGCAGTAGATAGCTCATTGCTATCAGCAGTAGATGGCTGTTTGCTATCAGCAGTAGATAGCTGTTTGCTATCAGCAGTAGATGGCTGATGAAGTAGTGTACTATTAGTTGGAAATTGATACAGTAGTGTGCTATCAGCAGTAGATAGCTGGTTGCTAACAGCAGTAGATAGCTGGTTGCAATCAGCAGTAGATAGCTGATTGCTATCAGCAGTAGATGGCTGATGAAGTAGCATGCATTTTGTAGGATACAAAAGGAACAAAACTTGCCATTCTTGACTAAGTCCATAAGAAGTATCGACGCATCGTTGCAAGGTATGAATAGAAGCTAGATGGCTGTCTATCTTTGAATTATTCCAGATACAATACCCATTGAGTACACTTCGACTATAGCATGTGAGGCCCAGTACATTGCCAGGTGGTACTATACAGACAGAGAGAACATCGGAGAAAGAGTAAAATTAAGGCAAAAAGATTGATTTTATTCTTATCATCGGTGTCGGCTCATGGGGAGCAAAGAAAAATTGCACTTAGGCATTTTAAATGTTTTATTGATCAAACTAAGGAGATATCAGTTTCGGGGAGTCCCCTGACCAGGCCCCAGACCACTGCCAGTGGGGACCGGAGGGGGAAGCTTCCCCCATCACATATTGCTTCCTACCTTCTCCGTAGATTTCTGTGGGATGCTGGCCATCATGATATTTTAGATATTTTAGGCCATTTTTGTCCAATTTTGCTCCACTGAAAGATGCCTCCACCTGTGTGAAAGAATCCTTGCTACGTCACCAGACCACTGACTCTACCATAGGGCCTTTTGAAACATGCTATAGGCCTACTCTGAGAACTGCTCAAACCCAGTGATCGCTCCACCCAAGCAAAAAGGTTTTGTGTTGGGGGGGAGTGGTCACTAGGTTTAGCAGTTGTCACGGGTTTAACAGTTCTTTGGGATTGCTACAGTCAAAATAAAAGGCATTTATTCACTTACATCCAACATCTAGTCGTACATCTACTCTGCTTGAATCACCACACTGCTCCTCAGCCTGAATGACACAGCATGAATACCGTCCACTATCGCTAGCTTGGACATCAGACAAAACAAGCTGAGATGTGCCATCTTCCAGGACTTGGTAACCACGGTGATGGTCCTCAGGAAAGGGAATGGAGCCGTTGAACCACCTGATGTCATCATTGCCTATTGAGTGGTCAGCAGTGCAGTTAAAGATTACTCGCTCTCCAATTAGGGTGGTGTGAAATAGTGGAGATGCCGACACTGAAATTAATGAAATTGTTATACATATTTCAATCAGTCTTTGATGATTATTAATTGTGCAGTGATCGTTCAAAATCATAATTTTTGATTAAAGTTTAGTTTGAAATATAAAACAAGAAGTGTTCAAATGTTCTTTTTTATCTCATTTTTTTCAGCAACAAGCAAATGAAAATAAGGAACCTCAAGAATTTAATAGGTACTACACCCCTGGCCAATTTTTGCCTATTTTTGCATTTTTCTCAAAAATATAGCGCATAGGTGACAAGTAAGATATGTATATTATAGGGGCAAGGACTACAAATACTGCAACGAAAATTCAGCAACTCAAGGCAAGTAGTTATTGATTTATTGATCAAATATTGGTTTCCCTCATTTTTGACTGTAACTCCACAACTGTTGTCTGTACTGAAATAAAATTTCCAGTTCAGTAGTTGTAGTCCTTGCCCCTATAATAGGCCTATATATATCTTACTTGTCACCAATGCGCTATAATTTTTGAGAAAAATGCAAAAATAGGCACAAAATTGGGCAGGGGTGTAGTACCCCCTTAACATTGTCTATATTTTAAAAATTAAGAAATCATTATGTGTTTCATATTTGGACAAATAAGCTAAGAACCTTCAGTTAGTGGCATGAATTGAATCATGTATTTAATTTGATAAACTTAGTCAGGTTACCATAGACACTGCCATAAGAAGACCACAGTGACTGAGAGGTCAGATTTTTTGAAGCGTGGGCCGTGGCTAGTCAATGGTCAGGCTTCCTAAAAAATCAACAATTTGCCCATGAATTGGCAACAAATGGGCCGAAATGCAATAAAAAAAATCTTGAGTAGCTATAGTTTTTTCCCAAATTAAAAACAAACAAACTAAAAACTGCATTGCACAAAATGTTTCTGAGACAAAAGTCTGTTCTTTCGCATCATCTTATAAGGTTTCTTTGTTGGTTCATAAATGGATCCATTTTATCATGCAATTTGCTATGTTGGTATATGGATCCATTTTACAACACTTACCATTGACATTGACACCACTGACAACTTTGCAGAACAGAAGTACAACACATATGATACATAACAGGTGGAGATCCATTGCAAATTTCAGGCGTGTGTTCATGTTGACGCTCTGTTGTAAATAACAATAGAAATGACAAATATTAATGTGTTTATCAAATTAAGTGAATGTGTAGTGAGCCATGCCACAATTAAAGTTATTTTGCCCGAGGGGATTTATTTTTGAGACTCATTGCCTTGCCACAAAATACTAAGAAAAAGTCATTTTAGTTTTTGACAATTAATTCTACTTAAAATGGTCCAATGTGATTAAAACTGAGCAGTTCTTTCACTCAAACATTATGCCCCGGACTACATTCAGTAAGCTAAACCTTACACCACACCTCGATTCCTCACAAACTGATTTAAAATCCCTTCTGTTCAAACATGTATGTATATTTTTAACGTTGTGTGCTGAAACTTTAAATATTTTTGAACTAAGATTTTGTGTTAAGTATTGTCGTTCCTTGCATTTTATTTCCTTGTACGCCATATCCTGGAACTTCAATAAGACTTTAGATTTTTAAAGACATGACGATAAGGAAATAAGTTGTAAAATGAAGCCAATTTGTTTTTGTATTATTTATACTTTTGAAAGTATTGCAGTAAAAATGCGGATATTTGCAGCTTACGATGTTTTTTATTTTATTTTACTTAACAGCAGTTATGGATATTTTTAAAGGAATTTCCTGTTTTAAAATAATTATGTCTCTTGGTATTGACTGTAATTTACCAAAGATGCATAAATTTGTAGTTTTTAACATGTTTAGTAATTAATGCTAGGAAGATGTCTGTGAAAAATATTGATGGCAGCATACTTGCCAGAAATTTTTCATTTTTTATGGATGCTAAAAAGAAACCAAAAACCTGTTTTTTAAAACAAGAAATTGTTCTGTAAATAAAAAAACGGTTAGACCCTAAGTTCTGTTATTCACTTCAGAAAATTGATTTCAATTCTATTCAAATCAGTTGAATTCATTTTACACCTGGAGCCTTGATCGGCCTTCCTATCCAATTCCAATTCAATAAATTTTACAATTTCAAAACCATTTCATTTCAATTCAATGCAGTGAAATTAACAACTAATCAATTTTAATTGAATTCTGAGTATTCATTTCAATTCCAATTCAATTCCAATTCCAATTTTAAATTTTACTAAATGTACCAATTTTGTAACACATGAGTCAGCAGCACAAATTCAAAATCAGGTATACTACAGGGTGTCCCAAAAAAAAAAAAGGCCCCTCATTGCACCCTCTTTTTCTCCTATTTCTGAACAGTTGATTAAATTTATTTTGGTATGTAAAGAAACCTTGAGTCGTTAGCGTTAATAAACCAAAACAATTATATCAATCGGCCCAAAACTTTTGAAGATATGCTCTTTTAAAGAAATGTATCCGTTTTTCACTCTGTCCACGGAGAAAGATTGAAAAGGAGTACACATACCATGCATCAAACATGCCTCAATGATAACTTTATAAAAATAACTTTATCTATGGAATGGGCTTTATCGGTGGATTTATGGGCAATGGATTTTGTTAATAGTGTCATTAATTTGTGGGTAAAATGTATGCCGAATGTGACTTCTTTTGCTTTACTTACAATTACTTATTTTTTCTTGGCCTTTTTGTTTTATTATGTTTCTTACTTTCTTACTTTGTTGTTTCTTGCTTTCTTTTTTTTATTTACAACATAAGTCATTTCTCTTTTTAGGATAAAAGGTAGCCCTAAAAGGCTGTTTGGTTTGTCTTTGGTTCTTCTGAAGTGAGTTTAATGTGCTGCTCTGCCTCCTTGGCGAATACAGGTTTCAGCCCTGGTCCTCATAATCAATTGCATTGCGTACCATCCTTGTGCGCCGGATACTTGCGAATGCATTCAGTAATATCCCAGCAAACACAAAACGTTTTCGACATCATTCGCAAAAGGTTATAAAAGGTTGTCAGAAAACGTTTAAATGTCGGGTTATATAAAGGGTATACTAAGAGTATAAAACGTTTTCATAACCTTAAAAAACATTTTTGATAATCTACTGCTCAGCAAACAAAAATGTTTTACAGAAAACGTTTAAATGTCGGGTTATATAAAGGGTATAAAAACGTTTAAATAACATTCCAAAAACATTCTTGAAAACTTGATTCAAAACATTCTAAACAGAATGTTATTTTGGGGTTGAAAAAATATTTTGAGAAAAACGTTTGCCCAAAATATTTTCAACAACGTTTTAAAAACATTTTCATGACCTTTATATAACCCGACATTTAAATGTTATTAAAAGGTTTTGAAAAAAACATTTTAAGAACATTTCTGTGTTTGCTGGGTTCAAACATTTTAACATAATGTTATTTAAGTATTGACACAATATTTGGCAAAATGTTTGTAAAAATAGTTTATGATAACATTTTTTGAAAACATTTAAAAATATTGTTGTAGTGTGTTTTCATACAAAACGTTTTAAAACGTTATCATGACCTTTAAATAACCCGACATTTTAACGTTATTAAAACGTTTTTACCTAAACCAAAAGCCAAAATATAACTTATTTAAAACGTTTTTAAAACGTTTTTGTGTTTGCTGGGATATGTTGCGAAGATCTTGGATTTTGCCACAAAGGAAAAAATATCAAGTAGTGTGAGGTCTGGTGATCGTGCAGGCCACTCCACAGCATGAGCCATCCCAACTTCTCTGTTTGCTATCCGTGGACAGAGTGCAAAACGGGTACTTTTATTCAAAAGGGCATATCTTCAAAAGTTGTGAGCCGATTGAAATAATTGTTTTGGTTTATTAAAGCTAACGATTTAAGGTTTTTTTTACATACCAAAATATATTTAATAAACTTTTCAGAAATAGGAGAAAAAGGGGGCGCAGTGAGGGGCCTCTTTTTTTTTTGGGACACCCTGTATAATACTGATCACTAAAGCATTTCAACAGAAGAGATGTTATTGTTATATTTGCTAACTTTTCTAGGAACTTTTCATATTCAAGCAATGCAAATGATCCTTGACCTATGGGTCCTAGTTTATGAAACATTGGACCTTTTTGTGATTTACTAATATTTTTCTTAACATCTTGTCAACCAAGCATATTTTCTAAACTTGTGTTAAGATGGATAATGGGACCTCGACACTTACCTCGAAGATGTCGAGAATCAAGATTTTGGTACTAATAGATTTAGATATTTGGTACTAATAGATAACCCCTACTTTTCTCATGCTCCTCCTAAAATTTTACACCTAAATTCTTTGTACTTTGAAGAAATTGCGAAACCAAACCGTCAAAGAAAATGATTAGCGTGGTAACACACCCGGAAGATATTCTTATAAATGGATCAACATAGTCTTTCCAGTTTCGACATAACAAGTGAGAAGCCAAGGTATAGATATTCTTCTAAAGTTATAAGAAGAACACCTAAATACTCTCAAAAGGTTTTACTATACCTGCATGTTTGAGAAATGTTTTAGTTTTCTTCAAAATTTTATGCTGTGAAATATTTGTAATGAAAGCTTTTCGGAACTATATACTTAGGTTGCAATATGAAATTAGCAATAGGCCTATGGGTGAAATTCTTTGTGCAGGCCTACAAAGGTCTATGGGATCGATCCACTCCACACTGAGCTACACTGTTGAATAAAAGAGGTGTAGGCCTATCTCTTGCTTTGTAACACTTTTTAGGACCAGTTTATAAATCGTGAGCACTGTCTTTTTTATTTAGGGGAAACAGTTCGTTTGTTCAGTTCAAACGTATCAGAACTTTGTGTTCTATTTGAATTGCGCTCCATGAAAATATATGTTGTTCCATAGAGCAGATGGTCATAAATTTTACATGGTGCCATCTATCGATGCTAAAATGTGTGTATTAGAATACACTTAGACCTGAAAGTGTACCAGAAAGGGGGGGAGGCACTTTGTAAAAGTGGAATGATCTGGAATCACAGACTTGAAATCAAAGTTGAATTTCATTTCAATTCCACTTCATTTTTCACACTCAAAATTATTTCAATTCCAATCCAATTCTTCATTGCTCATGCTTATTTTAATCCCAATCCAATTCATGCCCAAGTCAGATCATTTGTGACGTGTCATGTCAAAAGGAGACACTTTTGGGCAGGATCGTAAATGGAGAAATAGCCAAAAATCTGCCCGGGTGATTTTTTTCACAATTTTGGTTTGTTGCGAATTTGTGATGTTATTAATATTTACAATATTGTCCGAGAGTTTCAGACCGGAATATAACTGGCATCTTGTATTTTTAGAGACAGTTTTCAAGGTAATTCCTGCTCTCAACATTGTCAATAATATTTTAAAGGCCGATATCTCAATTTCCAATTTTATAATACCATAACTTACGAACTCAATATCTTCGCTTAGGAATGTCCAATTTCATTGGGGAAAACGGCATTGTGGAGCAAAATATCTCATATTTAAGATATGTAAAAGCCTCAAAATTGATAACCTGCCCAAAAGTGTCTCCTTTTGACATGACACGTCACATTTTGATCCCAATTTAATTCAAATACATTGAACCACCAGGTCGTCCACCAACCAGATGGAAGGACCAAATTCAGAGGGACTTGGGAATGACCCCACATGAAGCAAAGACACAAGCAACAGACATAACTGAGTGGAGGAGGCTTACTCGGCAGAGTGCAAAGGGCCACACCGGCCTGAGCAGATAAATTAGTAAGTCAAGACATTGAAATGAAAATCGCCAAAAATTAATTTCAATTCAATTCAATTTCAACGCATACACTGCAAAATACTGTAAAAAAGACAGAAAAGACGGTGTAAAAATAACAGCAACATTGTCATTTTGTCAAAAGCCTGCCATATTGCTAGCAACCAAACTGCTAGCAATATGGCATTTTTTCAACAGTATAATTTGTCAAGGGTTCTTCAGATATTTTGAAATATCTAATGACTCTAAAAAAATCTAATTTGTACCTCAAAAATAATTAGGTTTGCCGGTATGTTCGGTGTTTTTATTTATAAAAAAAATTGTGGGTCACAAAGTGATACTCTGTACTTTAGAATGCCATATGCTAGCTTGTATATAAAAAAAAAAATGAAAAGAGCCTAGCTGTATTAAAAATGATTTATTGATTTTAATTGTCATAAAAGCTTTTCATTTAAGGTTATTAATTATTTTAAACTGTTGTGATTTGGTAGTTCACAGCATCTTACGAATGGTAGTGAGCTTTGGCTAAAACTGTATTGCTCAATTCATAGCGAGTGTGTAGAAGAATTAAAATATCACAGATATACTTTTATAGGTGCTGCGGTTCTTGAGTTACGTTGTAAAGAGGGCTGAAACAACAACACTTTTGTAAAACGTACATAACTCATTAACAACAATAAATTAAGCAAGTTTGCAAAGTATATGATTTGCAGAATGAACTTTTGCACAACATCAAGGTATTATTTTCAATAATATATTGATCTAGATAATGAAAATCGATTTTAGGTTGCTTCGACCAACAATACCTCGTCTACCCTTAAGCTAATAATGTATATAGCAGCTTGTCAATATAGCCAGAAAACACACCACATTTCGCCAAAATACATTCTAGAAACGCTTGCTGTTAGAATAAGAAAAATTTTAATGCTAATTTATTGCACATTCTAGGGAAGCGTGGTTACCTTTTTAAAATAACCGAGTGAGAGGGTTTTCAAGAAAATATTTTTCCTGTCAAAACTGAAGCATCCTCTGTATAAAAGAAAATATGAATATTAACTGCACATCATATATAACGATTCGTGATACCCAATTATGGCGCATTTGATGCCGTTTAAGAGGCAGAGAATTTTATTTCAATTTTATATACGCCAATTTTTTTTTTAATTGAGCAAGAATAAGGATAGAAAAAACGTTGAAAATCCTATGTGAATATTACATTAGACCCGGCATAAGATTACTGTTTCGTTTTTATGGTAATCTAATCTTTTATTTCCTGAAAAAACATTTGGGGTCTAAAATGGAATTTGTATGTAATTGATAAAAACATCGAACGTGTATACAAGAAAAATGGTAGGTTCCTCTATAGTATTTTACTGACCATGGAAATGTACTGACACCGTGAGAGCACGTGTCAAAATCGATATCATGTATTGTCCATATAGACGCGCATTTATCATGTTTATGGTCGGATTAACAACAATTGAGCGCTATTAATACACATTAATGTATTTAGGCAAATAAAATTCCAAAATATGGTACGTTTTCTGCTTTTGCTTGTCACGTGGTATGCCTATATTGAAGTTGCGATTATATCTTCAAATAAGTTTCACATGAATTCCATGAAGACAAGTGGTCGAGTGGTCTAAGGCGCTAGGCTCATAGAGTATTATAAGCGGCGCCGTGAGTTCGAACCCCGCCTCTGCCAAATTTTAAAAGAAGCAGAATTTAAATTTTACTTTTTTAAATTTCATATTGGGGAAATGTGACTGGGAGAATTTATGTATGGCGTGGAGTGGTGTGGCCAGAAAATGAGGCCAGGAAGGTGAAAGTGCATAGGAACAATGCCGGAAACTACGTCACGCTATTGTTCGACCTAGGCTACATATTTTTTAACGCATGCGTGTTCGTCAATACAGCTTTAGTCTCCTCCACCTTCGCAACACGGTACGTGGAGTGTCTGGAATCACACTGACGGCGGAGGAGAATACTAGCTGGTCAGACAGTTTAATTTTATCAAGCATATAGGGCCTAATACCTGAACAATCACCGTCATTTGATCGATTTACTACAGAATATATTGCATATTCAAAATATAATTTTAATATTGTAAACCTGTTAACTTATATATTTGTGTACTAAAGTATAAGGACACGTGAATCATGTCGAAGACAAAATGGCCGCTAATCCGCCTATTGTCTAGACCTAGGATACATATTTCGAATGAGGGCAGCAGACTAGGATGCTTATCCCTTCCTCTAGATTCCTGATGAGGCTTATGCCGGGGGCTAAATGTGCCTTGATTGCTTCGCTGGTGCCACAGAGGAGAACATAAGCAGTTTAGCCTGGGAGCTTCACCGCCGTCTTTGCATATACCCCAGGACGTGGTCCTAAGCACGTATAGGGATCAATCAAACATAGGGGTTAAATTTCGAAATTCTTCAAAATTCAGGAAAGTATAGTTTGACCTATCTGCATCATACCGTCCTTGAGTTATAATTTATTTAGCTTCAAATCCGGGGGAGGGGGGGCACTCAACTTTGGAAGTGACGGTATGTGCCTGTTAATAGGCCCCCTCTTTTGAAGTCGATATACCCGATGACCCCCTTTTTTTAAAAGTCATACCTGATGACCCCCCTTTTTTAGTTGCGGCTACCCTAATGACCCCGTTTTTTGCTTGCGGCTAAACCAATGACCCCTTTTTTCTAGAATAGCATCATCAAAATGGCACAAAATAATGCCGAAACTTTCAAATTCTCTTATTTCAACAAATTTGTACTGGAATTGAAACAAGAAAATAGAATTTTGCTCCATTTTTTCTAAATTTTCTATCCAATGACCCCTTTTTGAAATCTTATACCCAATGACCCCCTTTTTTCAAAATATAATACCCAATGACCCCCTTTTTATTTTGTTTGTACCCAATTACCCCCCTTTTTTGAATAACGTTTTGTACCCGATAGGGCCCTACTTCGCGACTCCGGTAGGCACACATGCGCGTATTTTTTTTTTTTGGGGAGGCTTTGCCAGCCCCCGGGGTAAAAGCAGGGGCGGCTAAAATGAAGGGGTGGCGGAAGAAGAAGGGGCGGCAAAAACAGGGGCGGCAAAAATGAAGGGGGCGGCAAAATTTGATAAAGCATATTTTTTTTTTTTAATGGTACTATACATCAAAATGTGCTGCTTTTAGGGTGCTAGAATTTTTTTTTTCCTTTTTTTTTTTGCTCTTCACTTTTTCAAACGACCGTGAAAAAATTGGGACTTTTTTTTTCCAAAAAGACCTAATTTTTTTTGGTGTTTTGGGAAAAAAAATCCATATCTTCAATAAGAAAGGTCAACATTTTCAATTGATCATCAGCTTTTCATCCCACCTACATACACGTTAAGTATAAATCATCAGATTTATAAAGTTTACTTCGAGTACTGTTAAATATCAAAAATATCAATTTTTAATGATTTGCCATAAAATGTGTATTACATTGCGAATTTCAAAAAATCAAAATTATTTGATATCAGAAGGACATTCTTCGTATTCAGAATGCAATGCGATATGTCTGTGACCCACAATAAATACTGTCCAAACGTTCATACCCCTTCCCTAAACTATGATAACAAAATTAGCATAGAAATGTTAAAATGGTTCACTTTATGTGACTAAACCATTATCAAATGGACGCGTGAAACAATGAAACAAAATGAGTCGTCTGTCACGCCAAATCAAGTTTGTTCATGTATCAAGTTTGCCTATGCAGTGGTGCCGCATTTGGGCACTTACCAGTGGCATGGCGTCATAGGGGCACGAGGGGTACGTGCCCCGTCGATCGATTGCAAAATTTAGAAAATTATACTGTCAAGATGGAATGTTTAACAGTTTATACAGAGCTGAAGATTTTTCTTTTATAATTCTTTTTTGGCCGCCCCTTCTTCTTCTGCCGCCCTTTCCATTTTGCCGCCCCTGCTTTTACCCGGGGGCTCACGACCTCAAAGCCCTCTTCAATATACGCCCCATTCATATACTAGCTAATTTATATGTTGTCTTATACACGGCTTTCGGCTGAACCACAGGCTATGTCATATGACATGTATGACAATGACAAAGGTACCAAAATCCATTTTGATACTTTTTTTACGATCGTCCGGATGAGCAGGGCCGGATTTACCGTTTTGGGGGCCCTGGGCCAGGCCAAAATTTGGAGGCCCCAAACGCACCGTGAGGAAGGCATGTGCACTCAAGTGGCCCAGTTTTTAGATTTGACTAGGACATTTGCGCGCGAAGCACGCGAAAAAATTTCAATTTTAGACTATTTAAGCCCGAATTGAAGCTGATTTTGCTATATAATATAGGCCAGTGCGCTCGAAGCGCGCAAAATTTGCAATTTTTGTAGGCTATTTTGGCCCAAAACATGGTGTTTTTTGGCTAAAATGGAAGATGCACACTACACAGGGCAATTTTGGGGGCCCCACTGATCTGGCCCTATGGTAAATCCGGCCCTGCGGATGAGCAAATGAACGGGCCTTTAGCCACAGATTACTATTTCCCAGGAAATGGAAAGAGTTTTCACCTCGAGGATACACTGTATTTTCGTACTATTATTTTTCATTATTTTTTAATAGAACCCCTGCTCATTTTTTTGATCCCGCAAATATTCGTTCAGATGAGATACTGTTCATTTTGATTAGGAATATTATCACTTTGAACCGGCAACCTTATAATTTCCGTTTTATTTTTCGAAGTGCCTATTCAAATTGATGAAATCTCAAACTCATTATTTGACCAGATTACTGAATTCATTTTGAGAAGATTCTGTTATATCCCCCTCGGACATGACAAACTATCAAGTTCAAATTTGATTTTTTTTTGGATCATTTTTGATAATCTATTCATTTTTTAATTTAATCAAAAGGCAGTCTTATCAAATTTGATGAGTTTCTTGTCATTTAGATGAGAATAACAGATTCATAAAATAGAGATAATTTTTTCAGGCAAGTAGGAAAAGTGCTCCGCCCGGGAATCGAACCCACCTCAGGTTTACAAGACCACGTGAAGCTTCATGATTAAGCTGGCTGAAATTCGAACCTTATCTCGTCCCCGCAAATAGCTCATAGTAGCTAGGGCAGTAAACACGAGAAATAAATTGCCATCCTCCCTGAAGAGGAAATATAACAGTGAAAAACAGTGTCATCAGGCGCCATCGCTGGACCAGAACTGTAACCCAAGTTTTTTTTTTTCCTTCCAAGCTGTCCTCGGAATTTCTTTACCGGTAAAAGCACACGAAAAAAGTGCACGCTGTCAAATTTTACATTTCACAGCTAAAATTCAAAGGGGATGTTACCAAGCCAGGGGGCAAAATTTCCAGATTCTTCAAAATTTGTGAAATGACGGTCCGTGAAGCCTTTCGTGGGCAAGTACTTGAAGTAGTTTTCTCTAGTATTATAATTTGTAGGCCTATAAATTCTGTTAAACATAGTGCCTAAACTCACTGGCAAATGTTGAAAGCAGAGGCGAAAATGGGCACTTGTTTACCCACTATGCAGGGGATGTTTGAGGGGGGATGTTCCGGCCTCAGATCTTGGGAAATTTTGCAAAATGAAGGCCAATTGAAGCCAATTTGATGCATCATTTTTACACTATTTAAGTTGAGACTCGCAATTAAAGCATGCATGGATCGATGTTGAAGCAAGTCAGCATGGAGTCCGTCAGTGGCGTAGATTTCTTTTCGCCATTGGGGGGGATGGGGTTAGAAAAAATTTCTTGAAGTCAGCACCTTTTGGTGACAAAATAAGGTTATGGTACAAATGCGCGCGAAGCGCGCGAAAAATTTTGCAATATTAAAGCTAAACTGGTGAAATATTGTACAAAAGTTGAATAAATTCGCGCGGAGCGTGAAAAATTTAGCACTTTTTAGGTTGATATTGGCCAAATATGGGGTTAATTTGATTGGAAACCCATATACAGGCGTCAACATTGGGGGGGATGATTGGATGGATCATCCCCCCCTGGCAAAATATGGGGGGGGGGGGATAAATCCCCCCCCCATCCCCCCGGGATCTACGCCTATGGAGTCCGTCTTATAATACTAGACTTTTTTGACAAAATGTGACGGGCCCTGCATATCGGCGGGCCGGCAGTACTTTTCACATGCTTTTATGATGAGGACTCGCCTCCCAGTTCTGGCACTCCGTGTATCCGCGCCGGTTGCAGATAAAGAAGCACGATTCGCGAAATACAATTAAAAAAAAGGGGTCATTTTTCATACACTTGTTCACGAAATTTAAAAAAAGGTGCTTTTTATCTACCAATCACATGTATAAATCATCGTCGTTTCATTATTCAATTCATTTACGAATTTCAGTTTCATTCTTCCGTTTAAGGTAATACACAATTTTAAAGTGTTGCGATTTGGTAGTTCACAACATCTTGCGAATGGTAGTGAGTTTCGGCAAAAATTGCATTGCTTATTTCCTTGCGAGCGTGTAGAAGAATTCAAATATCACAGAAATGCTTTTATAGGTCCTGTGGTTCTTGAGTTATGTTGTAAAGAGGGCTAAAACAACAACACTTTTGTAAAATGTACATAACTCATTAACAACAATAAATTAAGCAAGTTTTCAAAGTATATGATTTGTAGAATGAACGTTTGCAAAACATCAAAGTGTTATTTTTCACTAATATATTGATTTAGACAATAAAAATCGATTTTTTTGGCTGCTTCGACCAACAATACCATGTCTACCCTTAAATTATACGATGCATACAACCGCGGGTGCCGTACATTAATTAATGTGTTTCCATCAAAAAGGGGTAAGAAATACACTGCAAAAACAAATGTTTATATTTAAACACCATATTGTGTTTATCAGAGCAACACTTAATAAACACATAATTCATGTTAATGGTCTAACACTAATGTTCATAAATTAACACTTGGTGTTATATTACAAACACTAATGTTTGTAATATAACACCATGTTAAATTAACACTTCGTGTTATATTACAAACACGAATGTTTGTAATATAACACCAAGTGTTAATTATGAACATTAGTGTTGTTACCATTAACATTAGTGTTAGACCATTAACATGAATTATGTGTTTATTAAGTGTTGCTCTGATAAACACAATATGGTGTTTAAATATAAACACTTGTTTTTGCAGTGTATTCGCGTTTTATTATTATTATTCGCGAAAAGAGTGGCAATGTAGAAGGGCAAAAAATTCGCGAAATTGCTAAAAATAGGGGTGTTTTTATCCTGAAAAGTTCGCGAAATGAGATTCAAAAGGGGGTGTTTTCAAAGTTCGCCGACGAGCATGAATCAATGACCCGCGATATACACGGAGTGCTGCACTGCAAAAACAAGTGTTTATATTTAAACACCATATTGTGTTTATTAGAGCAACACTTAATAAACACATAATTCATGTTAATGGTCTAACACTAATGTTAATGGTTCTAACACTAATGTTCATAAATTAACACTTGGTGTTATATTACAAACACTAATGTTTGTAATATAACACCAAGTGTTAATTTATGAACATTAGCGTTAGACCATTAACATGAATTATGTGTTTATTAAGTGTTGCTCTAATAAACACAATATGGTGTTTAAATATAAACACTTGTTTTTGCAGTGTGGAACCGGGACCCGCCTTTAAGCAATGCCTAAAATAATTGCAGGCCTATAAGACCTACTTCCGATCGAATTGGCTGCACGTTTTTTAGGCATGTGCCTACTATCATGACTATACGTGCATGCAATTTATCTTTTTTCTCTCCTCCTTTTCTCCCTTTGCTCTTCTCTTTTTTTCCTCCCTTTTCCCTTTTCCCTTTCTTTTTCTCTTCCCTTCTCTTCTCTTCTTTTCTTTGCAAAAAAGTGGGGCGCCCCGCTTGCCTGGGTCTTTCGGTGAGAGGGTCCCCAAAAATGGGGGGTCTTTTGGTGAGATGGGGAAGGTCGTACCAAAAAGGAGGTCTTTCCGTGAGACTGGGAACATTTTTGGGTCAAAATATAAAAGTTGATACAAAATTTTCCAATATTTTTCAAAATTGGAAAGTTTTTGAACTGAAAATTTGAAGAAAAATAATGAAAAAACGGAGTCATTCAGTGAGAAATTTGTCTAAAATTCTTAGTAGAGGGGTCTTTTGGTGACAGAAAAACAAGAAGAGGATCATTCGGTGAGAGGAAGTTCAGTCAAACAAAAAAGGGGGTCATTGGGTGAGAAGGAGTTGCAAAATGGAGGTCAATGTAGACGCACATCCCTGTCACCCATTTTAGAGCAGACGGCAGACCCCCGGGGGCAGACCACACCATCAAAGCTTGTCACCTTCATCGACCCCCAATGGAGCCAAGGGACTCTCTGAAGTTGATGTTCCACACGAGACTGGTTGCTCAACAGCCAACTTGAGATCTGAATCTCCCTCGTTCAGTAGTAGCATACGAAAGAAGAAGTGAGTGCCCCTCGGATATATTAAACAGAATTTTTCACCAGGTTGGCCGATAAATTTAAGTGACCGCTTATGGGTTCGAATTTCAGCCAGCCTAATTATGAAGCTCCCATTACTGAGTGGTTCCGGCACAGATCTAATAAACATGAACATGGTGATGGGTTCGATTCCCTGGCGGGATCACTTTTTTTTTCCATGTTGTCCGATTCATTTTGAATATTTGAATAGATAGCCTTGCCATTTTGAAAAGTTATATCTCCCTCGGAATAGTCATACCAGTCATACTTAGTAGTTGTCAAATATGAATAGATTCTATTCATTTGTGAGTAGACATGATGGATAGCCTTATGATCTTACAATTGGGGTCCGATTTCCCCCCCAATTCGCCCTACAATTATACGAGAAACATTCAAGTAGTCGTCGCAGTTCTGCAGGTCTTCAGTTACCATGGTTCAGCCCAAAAAACTGCCTAAACTAGTTTTGGTTCTTCTTTTAACGCAAAAACTGCTGAACATGGTTTAGTACGACAAAACTGCCAAAGCTCATCATAGTTGTTGTTTTTTTGACACATGAACTGCAGAACACCTGCACGGTTCATTCCGACACAAAGTGTCAAAAGTAGTTTTTGTTCTACTTTTGACCCATGAACTGCTGCATGGTTCAGTACGACAAAAACTGCCAAAACTAGTTTTTGTTCTTCTTTTGACTATGAACTATTGAAGATATTATACCATAAGGCTTTTCGTAATGCTTTATATTTTGAAACGATCTCAAAATCATGACACTGAGACCCAGGTGAGACCCGTCGTCACTACAATGAAGTTTAGTACGAGGAACCCATACCGTAGTAGCTCTGCACCAATACGAAATTAAAGGAGGATTTCGTGATCCTAGCATCCTCTTTTTATGACATTTTGGCATAACTACACAATACCCACCACACCATGGGCACAGCCCCGAGCTGCTTCGAAGGAATAGCCCCTCAATTTGATATTTTCTTGTATTTTGACAAATAATCCCCTATAGTCACATCATAATTTCTTTTACATTTTGGTTCTTGGACAAATGTCTTCAACGAAGCGCCATCTATCTAGTAGTTGGACAAATAATCCCACTACAGTCACGACATGGCTTTTTGGATTCTGGTATTTGGACAAATAATTTCAGACAGAGAGGGCGTGTTGATTGAAAACAGCCCGACGGTGTTGGTCCGACTTGGTCGGCGTAGACAGGCGGCATAGGACACGCAACACGGACGTACGAGGCTGGCGAAGATACAGGGCTGACAGCCCCATTCACAATACACGGTTAGCGATTATAAATGGACAATTAACATACTTGCAGTGGGGTACTTTGCAGAACCCCAACGGTTTTAGAGTAAGATAATTTTGCTTTGACACCACATAACAAATTTAGAATTGTTTGTGAAGATTTCATGATTATGTGTTAATCCAATGGCGACGTCAAAATCGCGATATCGCATCCACCATCATCTGGGCGTAGACGCAGTGTCTTCAACGAAGCGCCATCTATCTAGTAGTTGGACAAATAATCCCCCTACAGTCACGTCTTAATGTCTTGGATTCTGGTAATTGGACAAATAACCGAACACACTTGTACACAGAGAGGGCGATTAAGCCATAAGGTATTATTCGGCGTAGACGCAGTTGAAAACTCATTATTTGAGTACGTCCAAGGTTCCGCACCATGGGCCATTAACCAAGTGCGTCCATGTCCAAATAGGATATGCACGCAATTCTTGGTTTTATGTTGGCACAGTCGGCGCAGACGTAGTTCTGAATTCGATAGAGGGCTTATAGGTCTTGGTTTTATGTTGGCGCAGTCGGCGTAGACGTAGTTCTGAATTCGATATGGGGCTTTGAAAACAGCATGCTTCTTAACAGGACATAGACACACTTGCGTGTAGATTTTGACCTCGCCGCAGTCGGCGTGGACATAGTTGAGAATTCGCAGTGTTCCGTAATTAATGGACACACTTGCGTGTAGGTATAGACCTCATAGTTGAGAACTCGCAGTGTTCCTTACTTAAACACAATGCACGACTAAACATAATGTATGAGGGAATGCCTCGTTCTAACAAGAAAGCCCGACTGCGCGTTGGGACGAGAGACCTTATTTTTTGTAATATATTTAGAATCAATCGTATCAAATTTTTACTTGAGTTGTAAGAACCATAAAAAGAGTCTCAATCAGTCTCATTAATTTTTATCTATTTTGCTGTTTGTTGGTATAAGAACATGTGTAATAGTGCAATGCATCGCAACAAGACCAAAGTCATATAATTTGGATTCTATTATTTTTTAGAATTCAGTTTATTCCAAAGCCATAAATTCGCGGGAGAATTGTCCCAATTTTAACGTGAAAAATGGACTTTACAATCCATACCGATGACCCCCCTTTTTTTTTTTTTAGTTGCGGCTACCCAATGAACCCCTTTCTTTGGTTGCGGCTACCCATAACCCCCTTTTTTCTATAATAGCATCATCAAAATGCAACTAAAAAATACCGAAACTGTCCAATTTTGCTTCATTTTTTCCAAATTATGCCGAAAGTTTCAAAATTTTGCTACATTTTTTCACAATTTTCTACCCGATGACCCTTTCTTTCAATCTTATACTCGATGACCCCTTTTTTATTTTGTTTGTACCCAATGACCCCTTAGTTTTAAAAATAACGCTTTGTACCCGATAGGCCCCTACTTCGCGACTCCGGTAGGCACATACCCGTCACTTCCAAAGTTGAGTGCCCCCCTGTCCCCGAGGTCCAAGTTGGATATGGTATACAAATGTGACTCAAAGACAGAGATATACACAATTATTGTTTAATTCTTGATGGTTTATTGATAGTAATAACAAAATATACTTACAAAATTGGATGCAAATATAAGTGAGATGATTGTAGTCATACAGTTATATCAAGATTAGAATGTACGTTTGTTTGCCTTGTTAAGAAATACAGAAAGGTGTACAATAGAGTTGATAATGGTAATCATGGCTATGTGTCATTCATGTTAACTGTGTTTTCTTTTGAAAATATGCAAGCTTCATAAGCATGTAATTGAAGATTCCGCATGTTTTGAAGGTGATAATGATACTTTTTGATAATTTTGGCTATGGAGCACGGGCCCAAAACGGGGAGGATGTATTGCACGTCCCACGGCTGGTACCAGAGGATGAATTAAGCACTTCCCAGCAAGTCTTGCGGTTAGCATAGCTGTGGGGGTGAACATGACACCACTGCCCGCCCACTGCATACACACGTACACGTGCATGGTTCAATTTGAATTTGGACAGATATATTTACAATAAAAACACCTTCAAAAAAGTTGGTCGATTTCACATTTTATGTTATCTTATCTACAGAAGGTGTGATTTATCCTTCATGCATACATCACTTTACATCTGAAATCGACCAAGTAATAATGACACACGGACAATTCTTAAACAACATCTTTTGCACAGAGTTCAATGGGATTTGAAAAATATAGTGGCAGTTGAAACTCTAGTGATAACACTTTTACAGTGCATGATGGGCCTTCCTTAAATCATCCTCTGGGCTGGTACGTTCAATCTCAGCCCATTGTCATTCCGAAGCAATAAACATTTGACTTCAACAGGAAGGCCTGTTTCCATTGCTACATTCTTGATGTTCTTATATTAAACGAAAAACACCGAATTCTTTCATTTCGGATGTAATTAAATCCACTTTTTTTTTAAAACTTCAAAGAAATTCACTTTGTGTTGGAAATATGATTTTGAATTTCCAAATCATGATCTAAAACAAATTTGTTTTTAAATGGACTGTAAATAGTTCACTTTATTTATTTTTTTATCCTTATCTGGTAGTTGATATTTTTTGGTGGCAAACTAGGCTCGAAGTTTAAAAACGTGATTTAAGAAATGTATTCCTTTGACAATGGTAGTGATGATGATGATTATGGTGATGATGGTGATGATAATGATGATGATGATGGTGATAATGTTAATGATGACGACGAATCACTGTCAATTTTTTTATTTATTTTTAAAATGTCATTACCATCGGAAAGGAAATTGTAAACAAAACGCAAAGTACGGAAACTAGTCTTGGGACACTTGAGGACCACGCACCATATTCGACCCCCTCCTCCCCCGTAACAATGTTGATTTGGGTCTTATGAATAGCCTCCGTGTTCGGACTCTGCAATTTTGAATCCTAATTTGTTTGGTCACGGGAGCCTAATAGAACCCAACGTTGATTGGTGGGGAAGGGGGAGGGGGAGGGATGGGGTGTTAGGAAAATGTTTAGGTTTGAGCACTTCATTTGCATTCTTTATAAACAAGTAGTAACCTTCAAATTAAATGACGTTTAGTCAAGTGTTTGCTTAAACATTGATATGGAGGGGGAAGGAATGTGAAAAATTAATGTTACATTATTGTTTTGCCTGTCTTGCCCGGGTGTTATGTACAACCAGACGCACGTTTTTCTCGCTTCATAATATTTTGCAATGGTAGCCTGTTTTAACACACAGATGCATAGCGAAGCATATATAACTGTCTCTCTCGAGGACAACATTAGAACTTTTACAATGAAACAATTCCCAGTTCATTTCATTAAGATCCACAACATTCTCATCTATCAGGGGAAGTTCTTATACCCCTAAACATATGTACATTCATTGAATGACCTTTGAAGATTTGGGTACAAAAACTCATACTCTGCAACTTGAGGTCAAATTTTACACTATGATTATGTAATTGAGGTTATTGGACTGTGCCATTGGACGAGGCTCTTGTGGTCCATAGTGTTTGCTTTGAAAGGATACCTTACGTAACCAAATTAAATCGGCATACTCCCCTCAAACATGTTGAAGGACGAGCAAGGTCTGCTGACCTTTTATAACGAGAGGCTAATTATGTACTACGCATGTTTGTGCGTAAGCACACTTGTTTGTCATATACGCGTACTGTGTTCGCACACGTATCGCATTTTGAATAGTGTGCGTATATGCGCAATGCGTTTTGGGCGTTTAAACATTACTAGTAAAATGTACTGGAGATGTTTGTGCGTATGTGTACGATTTGGAAATTCAAAATCATAATTGCCAAACAAAGTGAATTTCTTTGAAGTTTAAAAAAAAACTGGATAAAATTACATCCGAAATGAAAGAATTCAATGTTGAAAGTACGATTGCCGGATTCCGAATGATATTGTTGATTGTAACACATAATAAGTTCTATGTTAAAGCTTTGTTTTACATTACCTAATTACAATTGGGTGAACAATGTGTTCGTATGTTTACTGCGCTCTGTACAAAATAGAAGAATAACATTACATAAAACCCTCCACCACTAAATACTTACAAATTAATACATGAAGAAAATAATATTTAAACTGGACTGCTGCCTAACATTTTGTGTCTTGAGCTGTTTAAGGTGATTATGCAGGCATTATAAAAGTGCTCTAAACAGATTAATTGAGTAGACCAAAGTACACTGATCAATATGCCTTTTCTTTGGAATCAATCGGACATAGGCCTACGGTTTTCAAAATACATCAATTTATATTTTCTTTGTACCGTATTGTCTTTATCAATAATCAATCAAGTCAATAAGCTAAAATGACTGGAGAAGCTCATTAACATATAATTTTTGCCAATATTTTGCTAAAAATCCATGCATAATTGTTCGGGGTACTTTTATTTTGCATAAATTTGCCCTGAAACTTGGTCAAAGTGTTTCTAATATGTTTTAATGTATTATAATAATATAGTGAAGGCCAAGTTCAATAATAAACAACCTGTTTTACATCCGACTTATTCAAAACAAGGTGGAGGAAAGGGCATTTTATTTTTTAGAGCAGAATCGTGAATACCCATAATTATAGTTATTCTAGCATACACTATGTCTGCACAAAAGAGGAGAAATCTTTTTATTTGTTATACTGACATATAGGACCCCTTATTTATCTCAAAACATTCCTAAAGTGTTTCTAGTTTATTAGCAAGGCTATAGGAAGAATATTTGTTTTGTTAAAATAACTGACTTTCACAAAATACAAATTTAATTGAAGAAACCTCAACAAAGGAAACAAAGAAGACGTGAAACTAATGTTTTACGGGCAAAGCGAAAGGAAAACCAATTTACCCATGGCGAGAAATGGACGATCCCAATTGTTTGTCGGTCCGGGTACGGTCATGCTAGCTCCCTGCTGTGCGTGTTGTGATGTTGGCATGGGGATCAATAGGTGACATCGATTTTGTAAACATCTACATGTAATGTGTGATTGCGTTTGTTGGTCATTTATGAATGTCGTTCCATCAAGTTAACATCGGGAAGAAATTTCCCCACCCACCACTCCCAATAAGGGTATCATGGGCAATGAAAAATATATATTAGTGAACACATGCAATGTTATTAAGAGTGATAATTCACTCATTAAGTAAAGGGAATAGAGAGAAGTTAACAACTCAATAACAAACAAAAACAAAGGAAATGTATTATGATAGGTCAATTATGTTGCATTAGCATGGTTATTTATAATTGTCCGTAGGTGATTTAAGGGCTTAAACCGGGGCTTAAATCAGCACATGCGAAGAGGGAATCCTTTACAGAAATAGCTGCAAGTAAAGTAGTGAGGACATTATCGTTATGTTATATAAATTACGTTATGGCAATATAGACAAATATTGGATAAGCAGAAAGTCTCAATAGATCAGGAGTACAAGCAAAATGGTACAAATTTTCAGAATGTTATTTTAAATTAACCAGCCTGTAAGTTCCAAATGTGTTTATCACAGATGCCATAGGTAATCGAGAGAAAGGCTTTCAGAGATCTTCAAATATGCACAAGATCTTCAAAGATAAGAGTCACAATATAATATTGTTCCCCCTTCTATAAATTATATATATATATCAGTTCTAGAAAATGGAGAGCTGTCAATAATCAATACATGTTAAAAGAGTTATATGTGCAAAAATTTGGACATGGAAAGACAAGTTTGTTGAAGAAGATAAAAGAATTGCAGCAGATATCATCCTAGATGAGCGATCATGAGGCGACATTAGAACAGATTGGTACAGCTGGCATCATATTATTTGTTGTCTTATATGGTGGCAGAGAAGAAGATTCTTTAAACGGTCTACGGTTCGCTTAAGGATGCACACAGGATCACTGAAGTGTTACATGGCCAAAATTGAGTTTTCATCACTAATGTCATCTTCAAACCGTATTTTATCTTGTCATTAATAGATTTTAAAGAAATCTTAAAATTTGAACCATAAGAAAAGCTATTTTAAAGACCCTTTTTCATTAAAAATTCGTCAAAATGTAAAAGCAAATAAATCATTGTTTTCCCGCAATAGATCGCGTTCTCGTAACGCGTACTGCGGCGTACAGCTAGCAAAGACACGCACACATGGTAAACTGGATGGGCGAGGTGATTACTGATTGAGGCGCTGGAGTCGCCAATCGCGATCACTACCGTATTTTATCGTATTGATCTCTTCCAAGGTAGGTAAAGCTTGCACCATTGCATTGTGAAACTGCGGGCCGACAGACCACCACCGTCCCCGTCCCAGAATCAGTAGGCCTACTCGATAAATTTCGCCAAAAAAGTGCTGATATAGTGGTATAAATTTTAGGGTTTTTTTTTATATGAACATAATAGTGAATTTTTTGTTTGTTTTTGTTTTGAAAAGTGAAAAGATGAAATTTATCTGTAAGAAGTAGTTACCCGTAAGAAGCCCTGTAATGATTACCCAATCTGGTAGGCCTAGATACGATAGAAAACGTAGGCCCTAAATATTTTGCTAGTAGGCTAGACTTAGCCCGTATAGTACATCATTAGGCTTATTATTTTATGTTTAAAAATTTGTTTTGTTATTTCATTCATTCATTCATTCATTCATTCATTCATTCGACCATTCATTCATTCATTCATTCGACCATTCATTCATTCATTTCATTGTTATTATTTGATTTACCAATTAGTTGGTGTAGTTGGACAAGAATATAGGCCTATTATATTAGCTTATATTTAATGCAGTCCCAGCCTTGGTTCGGGAGCCTCTGCGGTCGTTCAGTCTCGTCTTCATTTTGAAGTCCATAAAAAATAGGCAAGCAGTTACTCTACCGGTAGGCCTATAATTAAAAAAAATAATATTAGATACCTAAGGCCCTGAATAATGTTTCAAAGTGTTATTAAAACACGGATTTAAGATTCGTTTTCAAACGTTCTCTACTCCCGATTGACCGTTGACAATTCAATACATCATATCGACCATCTATAGGCATAGGCCTACAACTCTAAGTCAAAAATGTCGATATTTGAAATCGGCATAGCGAGCACGCGTTTATGAAAGCATTTTCATGAATGTTTTAATGCTAAATAATAATTTCAAACGAGAAATATAATCGAAAACGCAAATTCGTGCTTTTTTCATAACCCATTTTAACTACATTTCCATTAGTAGGCCTATTAGGTCTACCATATACCATGATTGCGATAAAAGCCTTTGGTTTTACAACACTTTTTGCGAATGTTTTGGCCGAATGCATCATTTGATCCACAGCTATCTACAAAAGCTTTCACCTACTGAAAGAGCAGCATATTTTCAGTCTGCGGGTTCTTTTACAGGTCATACTTTGGAGAAAGCTAACAAACAATGACTTGAATCCAATTTAAAGCATTGGGGCTGAAAACACTCTGACATCGTTCTAGCACTGGTCCTTACGAATTTAGATGCAGCACCACATAGCTTGCTTAAGCTTGTACGATACAATTGTAAACTAGCTTAAACTTTCCTCCAGGAATTCTTGTGTAAATAACGGATGATCATGTCGCAAAAATGGACTTAAATGTGTCACAGCTTGTGAATATTACACAGGAGAACATTTCCAAAACGCTGAGGCGATTATACCTGTAGATGAGAACGAAGACAGCTACTTTTGCTTCAGAAGCTGAGATATATATTTACATGTGGTGGCAGGTATTTGGGATTCTATTGCGACTTGCACTTCAGTGTTATAAGCCCGGGTTTTAAGTAATTGCACCAATTCTCTGACCCTTAAAACCTACATTCTCTTAAAAACCTATTCAAAGATTAAAATCACCATTATATTGGCTTCAGAAGCTGAGATATTTAGCTAATCATGTTTGATTTTAGCAATATTGAGGGCCATGTTGGATTGCAGTGTCAGTAAAGACATATACTTATGAAGATAAATACAAAATTGACTCCTAAAACCTATTCAAAGACACTAAAAGCTACATTGTACTAAAATCATTATCATATCTGCTTCATAAGCCAAAATATACCTAAACATAACACATGGTGGTGGCGGCCATTTTGGCGGCCATCTTGGATTCCAGTGTGAATGAAGACTTCAGTGTTTTAGATACGTACAGATTTGAATTCTTTGACCTTTGAAATATATTCAAGGACACTAAAATCATCATCATATCTGCTTCAGAAGCGGAGATATATCTAATCATATGTGGTGGTGGCCATTTTGGCGGCCATCTTGGATTTCAGTGTAATTGAAGACAGTGTGTTAGATTTGTACAAATTGAATTCTCTGACCTCTTAAACATATTCAAAGACACTAAAATCATCATATCTGCTTTAGAAGCTAAGATACAGCTCATTATATGTTGTGGCGGCCATTTTGGCGGCCATCTTGGATTTCAGTGTGATTGAAGACATCAGTGTGTTAGATTTGCACAAATTTGAATTCTCTGACCTCTTAAACCTATTCAAAGACACTAAAATCATCATCATATCTGCTTTAGAAGCTAAGATACAGCTAATTATATGTTGTAACAAAAACTGATGCTAAACTTAAAATGTGTATCCATTATTTAAATTCAATCAATCCCGGAAATTAAGCATGTTATTAAAACCCTAAGCCACGATGGGTAGATTTGTTTCTGATTACCCAGATCAGCTATAATGCGTAACATATTATTAAAAGGGCTACTGCATGGAGGTGAGGTTTATGACCAAGAAATGTAAATATTGACTTTCCTCTGTGTGTGTCATCACATGAACAATTACGTAATCGTATTGACTTTTGTTGAACCATGGTTGAACTTGTAAAGGTCAGTAAACTCATCATCACTCCTGCCAAATACCATTTTCTCGGGGGGGTGCCCTGTGCAAGGCAACATGATTCAGCTTTGGCACTTCAGATCTGTAACCTAACTTTTCCAAGCTGTCCCAAAAAATCTCTTTTCCCGTGAAAAGCACACGAAAATTTGCTATCAATGCATGCTAAAATGCGAAGGGGGATACCGGAGCCAGGGGCCAAAATTTCCACATCGCATCGTTCAACTAAAAAACATTAATTACCAGGACAAATGCGCGCGAAAAAATTGCAATGAACAAAATAATCATGTGCCATAAAATCGTGCCAAAGCCCACCCCTGTAGCCAAAGTCATCCTTAAAGAACTAATATCACTTTCAAAACATACTGAATCTTCAATTATTAGGGGAGGGGCTGAAAAATATGTAGGGGGGGTTACAAAATTTTGGAGTTCTGAATATAGGGGATTCAAAAGTTTTGGGTGTATGAACAGGGGGGTTAAAAAGTTTTTGTGCACTTAGAGGGGGGGGGGGGGCTGTAAAAACTTTAGCAACATTAGTCCGGAAGCAAAAAATAAAGAATAGCCTCCAATATTGTCGTAAATGTTCCAGTATTAAAAACCAAAACAAAAGTTCATTCCAGATAAGGGTATTTATTTGATACAGTTAACATAATTTAACTACGTCCACGCCTAAACGCAAAACCTGCTATTTTTGAACTAGGCCTACGTCTGCGCCGACTGCGCCGACATAAAAACCAAGACCTACGGTCCAAACACTACATGTAGCAGCAAAACACTCAAACACTTCTGGTATCAAACAAAAAACAACATACCATCCCAATTCAACTTCAACGGGGACAAATCCCCCTCCAACACTGCGTCCATGTCCCATTTATAAAATCACCCATTTTAATTACGACCACACCCAAAGCCCAAACATGCTAAATTTCGACTACGTCTGCGCCGACATTAAACCAGGACCTATACTTTGTCCAATTTACATGTACCAACAACAAATTCAAACACTATCAAACACAAAACAACATCTTGTAGGCCTACTCCTTCAACGCCATTGGGGACAAATCCCCCGCAATACTGCGTCCACGCTCCATTTTTAAAATCACCACTTTTAACTACGTCCACGCCCAAACGCAAAATCTGCCATTTTCAACTACGGCTGCGCCGACTGCGCCTACTTAAAAACCAAGACCTATGTCCAACATACTGTTCATGTACTGCCACCACATTCACACACAATTTAACATATTATACTAATTCAACATCATGGGCACAAATCCCCCAAACACTATGTCCCATTCATAAAATCACCAATTTTATCCACGTCCAAGCCCAAAGCCCAAACCTGTTAATTTTCAGCTACGTCTGCGCCGACATAAAAACTAGACATAGAATTTGTCCTAGTAGGCCTATACATGTACCAACAACTAATTCAAATACAATCACACACAAAAATACCACATCTTGAACTCCTTCAACGGTATAACGGGACAAATCCCCCGCAATACTACGTCCACGCCCCATATATAAAAACCTGTCAATTTTCAACTACGTCTGCGCCTTGTTAAAAACCGACACCTATAGGGCCTATAGGCCTACTCCCGAGTAGTACCAGCAAACATACTTCCTTTGTTTCAACTGCAACTTAAATAATGCATCTACGCTGCATTGATCAACCCGCCAATTTAAACTGCGTCCACGTCAAACGCCAACTCTGTCGGTTTTTCGACTACGTCTGCGCCAACTGCGCCCACAAAAAAACCAAGACCTATACTTAGTCTCCAGAATAACACACTCACAACATTACCATACACAAATCATTAAAACAGAATACCCCACTCAAGCACAAAACACCCTATTCCCAGTGTTGGAGGACTCGGGACTCGGACTCGGACTCGAGTCCGGACTCGAGTCCTTTTTTCAAGGACTCGGACTCGGACTTGGACTCGGAAGCTAAGGACTTGGACTCGGACTCGGACTCGGACCCCAAGGACTCGGGGACTCGGCTTCGAGTCCTCCTCGAGTCCGGCAAAATAGGGTCTTTTTAGGTCTTTTATTTTTGTTCATTGTAAACTTCTTATGCTTGATCAATGATCACATCACATGATTAATTTAAGTAGCTTTATATGCAAATAAATTCAGTAGATAAATTCAGTAAATAAAAGTAGACAATCAAAAAGCAAGATTGCTTTCAGTTATATCTTTAATTGGTTAAATGGGTTTTAATCATATTCGTTTGTTTTGACATGACTGCTTTGTTAGACGCAAGTCTAGAATGTATGAATAATAATAATACTCTGGGGCACTCAAGTTAAATTTTGGTAGGGGTGTGGGGCGCCGAACTTTGGGAACTATAAGAACTGATTTGGGGGCAAAATAGGGGCTTGATGAACGGAAATTTCAACATTTTTGTGGAGGTCTGTGAACTAAAGTTGGGCCAAATTATAGGCTTTGGAGCTAACAAATTCAAAATATTTCCAAATTTGAGCTCAAGACCTACACTTTTCAGAGTGTTAGGCTCAATGAACTGGAGCATGATGCAAATGACTGCCGGGAGCCTGAAAAAGGACAATGACTGCATCTTTTGCCTCTCTAAAACACAAGCCTAATAAGTTACTGTGAGTCTGTGATTATACTCTGTTTCCAAGGTATGCTACCTAAGGGTAAAATGCTCTAAAAAGGCTTAGAAAACAGTACGGAAACGCTTACATAATACAGATTTCCCTGCTCGCTGCGCTCGAAACATAATTATCTAAACCTTTTAAGGTTAGTAAATTGGGATTCTCCAAAAATGGCATGTGCAAAGGGGTGCAAAGATTTTTGGCAGGTCGGGAGGGGGGGCGATTTTGGCAGGCCGAGAAGGGATAAGCATTAGAGAGCTTGCGAAATGAAGTTACTTTAACTTTAACGTCTAGAGGATTATAGAGGATTATGTATTAAAAACCAAGGTGCTTTTGAATACAAAATCCTCTATAATCCTCTAGACGTTAAAGTTAAAGTAACGTCATTTCGCAAGCTCTCTATTTTTGACAATTTCACCCCACTCCGGGCTCAGCATAATTTTGCACAGCCCCAAAACAATACTAGGCATGCTAGGTGGGACTAGCAAATTATGTATTTACAAGAAAATAATATAGAACTAAAATTCTGGTTAAGTATAGGCTTACGTAGATATAGTATTGGTGAAACCCCCGGGGCTTGAATTTGATACATAAGGACTCGGACTCGGACTCGAACATTGAGGACTCGGACTCGGACTCGGACTCGGACATCAGAAATTGGCAGGGACTCGGACTCGGACTTGGACTCGGACACCAAGGACTCGGATTCGGACTCGGACTCGGATGACGAGGACTCGACTACAACACTGCCTATTCCAATACATACAAACATGTTACAACTTTATACAACTATACCCCCGAGAGGGGTATTCTGTAGTTACTCCGACATTTTTCAGTATATCCACGAAAAAGCCTATTCCCAAAATTTCAGTTGATTCCGATTTTGCGTTTGCGAGTTATGCATGATTATGTGTATTACACTGCTCCATATAGACAATGCGTTGAATTTCGTTCTGGTGCACCAGAACGAAATTCAAATTTAACGATATTTTTGCTAAACGAATTAATCTGCAAGAAATATTTGGTACATAAACATTATGTAGCCAGAGGTATAGTGTAAAAATCTCAACTTTTTTTGGGAAAAGTGGGGGGATGAGCCTGTGGATCACGAAATGCCCCTTTAACATATGAACTATTGAAGATATCTTATACTATAAGGCTTTTCGTAATGCTTTATATTGTGAAACGATCTCAAAATCATGACACTGAGACCCAGGTGAGACCCGTCGTCACTACAACGAAGTCGCACCGTTATTTGAAAAACAAACATCTAATACCGGCCCAGCAAACACAAAAACGTTTTAAAAACGTTTTAAATAAGTTATATTGTGGCTTTTGGTTTAGGTAAAAACGTTTTAATAACATTAAAATGTCGGGTTATATAAAGGTTATGATAACGTTTTAAAACGTTTTGTATGAAAACACACTACAACAATATTTTTAAATGTTTTCAAAAATGTTATTGTAAACTATTTTTGCAAACATTTTGCCAAATATTGTGTCAATACTTAAATAACATTATTTTAAAATATTTGAACCCAGCAAGCGCAGGAATGTTCTTAAAATGCTTTTTTTTCAAAACCTTTTAATAACATTTAAATGTCGGGTTATATAAAGGTCATGAAAACGTTTTTAAAACGTTATTGAAAATATTTTGGGCAAACATTTTTCGCAAAATATTTTTTCAACTCCCCAAAATAACATTCTGTTTAGAATGTTTTGTATCAAGTTTTCAAGAATGTTTTTGGAATGTTATTAAAACGTTTTTATACTTTATATAAACCCGACATTTAAACGTTTTCTGTAAAACATTTTTGTTTGCTGAGCAGTAGATTATCAAAAAATGTTTTTTAAGGTTATGAAAACGTTTTATACTCTTAATATACCCTGTATTTTTATGACATTTTTCAGTACATTTAAACGTTCTCTGACAACCTTTTATAACCTTTTGCGAATGATGTCGAAAACGTTTTGTGTTTGCTGGGGGCCTGCAAAATGCATAAAAAGTTATTCAAACTACTGAAAATTAAATATTCCTCACCTGTCCTCCAGTCTGCCTTAATAATCACTATTAATGTTCTCCCGGTTTTTTAAGATTCCTGGGAAGATTCCAAACACACGCCAAGATATTCAGTTTCGGAATCAAATCCTGATCAGTCTAATGGTATTTGACAAGGTCGTGAATCGGCACGCGCTTCCACGCGCTAACATTTGTCATCATGCGATTTAGTTGTTGTACATCACACGGTCGAGTTGAAAATAAGGTTGAATTTTACAGTACCTATTTACAGCCGACAATGTCATTGCCATAATTCAAATGAAATAATTGGAGCATTGAATCCCGGGCATTGAATAGGTAGCTGGTATTGTGGACGAGTAGTCACGGACACGGTAAAGCTACCTGCCATGGCTAATTACCCTTCAACAGTTTCCTTCATAAATGTAATCACATATTCCAATAATTTTCGATGTTATTTGATGTTCTGAATGCAGTTGACCTACATAGGCCTATGTATAATAGGCCCATTTTGTTGATAAAGAGGATGATAACCGATGGAGGCAGTGGCGGCGTCAGGAATTAATTTCGTGGGGGAGTGAATTTCAAGGGGAGCAAAATCACCAAATTTTGCGCAAAATTGCTGCAAAACTGGTGGAAATTTTCGTAATTTTGAGTTGTTAAGCTTTTTTACAGGGGCAACTGGGGGAGCAAGAGTACCAACTGGAGTGCATTCCCCATGCCCCCCCCCTTGGCGCACCACCACTGGATGGAGGGGTACTTCAATCTGAGACTAGGTATAATAGTCTCAGCTTCAATACCAGCACGCATCATATGCCTGTCGTGGATATCTAATGAAAAATGACATAAATAGAGGATGCTAGGATCACGAAATACTAAGACAAAACTACTTATGTTATTTACATACGCAATCTTTTTTGGAACATCATTTTTGGAACATATGTGGTAAAATCAGTTGATTTTCCAGAAAATCTCAGTTTCGTTGTTGTAAATTTTGCTTGTCGAATTATGGAAAATGAAAAAAAAACATCAAAATTTACAAAGGTATGAATAAATTATCACCTACTGTACCTAAAACATCAAAATGTCATAATTATACAGAATGTTATCTTCGAAAATGTACACTGCAAAAGCGTACTTAGCCAAGAAAAAGATCAGCATTTGTGCTCTAAAATTATATTTGGCATATTGTTGGATGTATAAGATATTGATTTTAGGTGACAGAACAAATCCCTTATTATTTGTGACCCAACATGAGTAAATGAGGCACAGGGGGGGGGCAATATCAAAATTAAGATATTCATATTAATCTGCATTATAAGTCCCATCCCATTTAGTGATCTGTAATCTGCATTTAAAGTCATAATGTACGATCTTATGAATTTGGTTAATTTTTTTCAAACCTTATTTTTTTGCATATTTGTAATGTTTACACATGTCACAACTTGCACCTAAATGGAATCAGCCAAATTTGTTGTGTTTGTAGGTTTGCAGTGAGTAATCTTCTTTTCAAGAAGCCTTCACTACAACTGGAAGAAGAAGAAGAAACAGAGCAAAGTTCGACATAAAGTCATAATTCAAGAAATTATGACTTTATGTCCGCCCATAGAACTGCGTGTTAAACGGCCAAAATAACAAGCAGTGTTTCTTTTCACGTTACCTCGTTATTTCAGCTCAAAATGGACAGAAACCATTCCCGATCATTATTACTAGTTTTATTTCAGCATTTTGAGTATATAATGACAAATTTAAAATTTGAAGGAAATCGTACAATAAGCCTTTTTAAAGGATGGGATGGGAGTATGGGACTTAAAAGTCCCATCCCATTCAGTGATCCCAGCTCAAGTGTAAAAAATTAAAATTGTCTATAAATTGCTTAAAATTGAAGGATAAGTCATTCAAATTGTCATTTGGTATTTTTGAAATGAAAAATTTGTCAAAAAACAATGAAAACAGCAGTATTGATGAAGTTGAAGCCCCATTCAAATACATATAGCCTACTGTCAGTATACAAATTGTCTTAAATACACTACTTTTGGCTGAACTACTGGAAGGCTATGTTAGCACATCTATGACAATGACAAAGGTACCAAAATCTGAATTTTGATAATTTTTACGATCGTCCGAATGAGCAAATCACTAAATGGACCTTTAATGAAAATGTTTATACCAAAATCAACATACTACAGCATTCCTATAAAAAGTAATGAATTATTGAAAATCATGTTACTGTCATCATTGAATAAAATGTTGACCTTGTTTCACATAATGGTGTTTGCTGTCATGCGCCTCATTTGGGTCACATTTATGGGCATCACACGGTGGCGCAGTGATAGACTTCGATTCATAATTATGGGGTAGAATGAGGCATGGGTTTCGAATTCCTGCAGCACCGTGTTATGCACTTGGGCAAGGTGCTTCACCTTACTTACGTCACTCCACCCAGATGTAATGGGGAGCTGTTAGGGGATAATTACAATCTAAGTGCCCAGAGGAGCAGACTGCTGCACTATGGATCAAGGTGTTTTATCTCATTTGCCTCACCAACCCAGGTGTAATGGGAAGCCGTTAGGGGATAATTACAATCTATGTGCTGAGAGGAGCTCTGTGCTACAGTCGTGCATTTGTTGGAGCGAAATGATTCTAATGTATCTCAGTTGCAGTAGAATAAGTGTGCTGCTGCATGACTTAGGTAAACTGTACTTTAAATCACATTTATTTATTACTCTATTTTGCATAAATTATGCATAAAAACTATTATTATAATCTTTTAATGTGGGTTTCCATCAAGTTAAAATGTTCAGCCCACCTGCTGTTTACACATGCAGTTTGATAATAATAAAATGACTAAACAAAGTAGTGATTTGCTTGCAAAGAAAACACTGGGGAAACTACATGTCCTCATTGCAAGGTATAGAGATTATTGAGATGACAAATTAGATCTTAACAGCCCATTCAGTAATCCCGGCGATGTGTCCAAAAATTATAATTGTTTATAAAATGCCTGCAAGCATCTGTGCTGCAAGTGAAGGAAAGTCATTAAAGGCCCATATAAAAATAACAGATGTGTAAATAGGAGTATGAACTGACCAGTAGATACCAGTTGTAGTCCAACTAATTCATGGCATATTAGATGGCCTAGGGGAAAGTTGGCTCATGTTTGCAAGACTTGCCTTCAAGGTGAGACAAACATACTAATGTTACCCTCTGGCCATGGGTGTCAGTTCTTACCCAGGGAAAGATGACATTCCAATATTGGCCTTTAAAATCATCATTAAGTATTTTTGAAATGAACAATATGGCAAAAAAAATGCAAAAAAAGGGCAGTATATTGACAAAGTTAAACCCAATTCAAATACATGTAGTTAATTTCTCTACTGAAGTAGAAAAAATTTTACAGATTCATGTAAAATGTCTAATTTTGTCTTTATTACACAGCTTTTGGCTTGACCACTTAGCAGATTAGGTGCCAAAATCTATTTTTACAATCCTCTGGATGAGCAAATCACTGAATAGGCCTGTAAACTTGATTCCCAATAACATATATTTAGTTGGCACCTGACACAATAGATAACATCATTCTGCAAGGCTCAAGCTACAATACACACATTTGTAGTGTATAGGCCATGGTTGACAACTTTTCAAAGCATAATTACTGTATGAAGCTTTGCACCTGTTGGGCAATTCAATACATTTTACAATTAAGTCACATCACATATCATAACAATGTCAAAAGTTTGTAATTGGCAAAAAATGTGAGACTCATGACATTGTGTATTGATATAAACATCTACCAAAAAGCAACTACCCCCCTTAATTAATGACCAAAATTGACCATTATTCCAAAAACGGTTGATCGCGTGCCAAATTTGGGATATGCATTCACAAAACAAGAAGACTAATCCAATGAGAACTGATATCATTTCCTTCCATAGACACCGAATACAAGGCAATAGGATTTTGCTGCAACTTTACTTTCATTAAATGTATGCTGCGACATCAAAATTGGGACCATTGCTATTATGATCATCAAATTTTCAAGTAGGATATTTCACATGGCAATTGTTTTATTTGGAAAGGTGATTATTTAACTTAAAAAATGAGGGGTCAACCATGTCTGTAGGCCAAAAATTAGCAAAGTTATGGGCAAATGTCTTTGTCCAAATTCTGTGACCATCATTGACTGTACCTTTATAATGAATTACTGTACAAAAAAGAAAGTAATGCAGCATTTTTCAGCACTGCGATCCATTTTACTCAAAAGCGATTTTATTAGAAAAAATCTTACTATCACTGTATGATAACTTTTGTATCAAGGTATACCAATTGACAGTTTGACTTTCTACATAAAGTTTCTGGTGTCCAAATTTCAAATTTTTGTACTTTCCTATATGGGGATTACACAGTTAAGCCATTTCTGTGGTCACAAGTTGGGTGTTGAAGGAGACCTCTATGATAGGCAATGTGGGCATGCCTACCATTGCAACAAATGACAAATGAGATGTCATAATGCCCAGAAAAAAAATCTGCTTTGAATGCATATCCAACATATGATTAACTGTTTTGGAATAATGGCCATTAATTAAAGGGGGCTGGGGTAATTACTTTTTGGTAGATGTTATAATGGCGTACACACATTTGGGGGCAGCACTTATACGCTCGTTGCGCATTCCGTAACTGGCACGGCGGGCACTATTATGTGAATTTACAAGATCATGATTGGGAGCCAAATAATTTTTGCCAATTATAAGCCGAACAGATTTGAATCCAATCTAGTCCAATTATTTTGGGATATAATAATTTTGATTAGATTTCCTGAAGTATAATACAAACTGAATGCAATGTTATTTAACTAGGTCATCAGACTCCAACAAATATAATGACTCAACAAGACACACATATACTTTTTTGTGAGTTGATTATTTAATTATTCTTCTTAAGCAGTTGTCAAAACACATAAAATCTTATGGAAGTGTTCATGTGTGGTTTCCAGATAATATCATATCGTTTCTTTTAAATACATCAAAGTTTGGAATAATATTCTTCTAATATGCTACAACACGTTCGTACAAAATTGATTCAAGTGTTATTTTTCCCTTCCCATATTAATTTACTCATTACATGTGACGGATAAAAGGCCTAACATGACATTCAAACACTGAAATAACTTGGTGACAACACTCTTTGATTATCTGATTTACATATCAAATAAAAAATATCAATAAACAAGAAATACATGCCTCAGTCAGTGACTCACTGCATAAAGACTCTATTTGCAAACGTTGCACTTTTTATACACACTTTATAACAGACTGGCAAAAGTTCTACACATCGACTTTGCAAATTCTATTGCAAATTCACTCTAAAAAACAAACTCTGAAAAATAGATAAATATCTTTGCAAATATAGTCTTTCATGCAATAATATTCTAAATGTACACACATCTGATGATAACCGTATCAATGGTGGACAACAATCAACTTAATAACTTTCGATGGAATGTTGTTACATGTATATACAAAAATAGATTCACCACTTTGCATTCTTCAATTACAATTTTTAAAAAAGGAAAAGAAAATTAACAAAAGTATCAATAAAAAAAAAAAATTGTCTTAAAATCACAAAAGTAGGTGAAGTGTTCATCAATGTTTTGAACAATTATCCATACTGGATTGTTACAAAATCCTTTTTGATTTTAAAGACTCGTTTTTAGTATAAAAGTTTGCACCAATTTTAAATGATAAAGAGTTACAGCTGTCTGTCCATTCTAGGTTCACAGGCAGGGTTGCCAAAAAATTTCAGCCTGAATCGCGGGTCAAATAATCGAAAAGTCGCCCAATTTTTCTCTTTACCATTGGTTTCTATGGGACATGAAACTATCGGAAGTCGCTGGAGCCAATGTTGAAAAGTCGCCCAATTTTTTTTTCTTAACCATTGGTTTCTATGGGACAGGAAATTGTCAAAAGTCATGGGAAAAATCTTCAAAAGTCGCTTAATTGGGCTACCAAATCGTGGATTTGGCAACCCTGGTGTTCTTTTGAATGCAAGATTGATTGTACAAAGCATTGGGCTATTCCATTTAAAATACTCACTACCCCTGTGGAAGATTTTGAAAATATCTTCCACAAGGGGAATATGAATTTCAAATGGAATGAACACATTAGGCAGCTCCATTTGAATTTCATACACCCTCTGAGAAAGATTCAACCTGACTCTTCAACAGAGGAAGGATGAGTTTCAAATGGAGCTGCATAAAGAGTTCATTCCATCTGAAATTCATTTCCCCCTGTGGAAGATATATCCAAAATCTTCCACAGTGGGAGTGTGGATTTTAAGTGGAATAACCCATTTGTGACCTTCTTGCATTCACTACCATTAATGTGAGTTACAGAAATAAATGTTCAAAATGTCATTTTGCAAGCATACTTGGTGTTCCCCATTTTTGGCATCAGACACTCAGGCATCAATAGAACATTAATCCATAAGCGGCACCAAAGTATGTTACCGAGTCAAATCCAAGGGACTCTTTGATCATGGACTTAAATTACTCAAGTAAGCTTAAATTGTATGTTCTATTAACTTACGATTGATCACCAATTGTATGGGAAATGGACCCCTATCTCATTTTACTATTGAATATGACACAAAGCCTGTGCTCGGTTTGCGAGTATGATCAACTGATCACGTTATCCACTTGACAATGGTGTTGTAACACTTCATCTTCTAGGTAAAAATAATTAAAAGAAAAAAAATGGTTTCAGACTCATTAATCACTATCATCAGAAGTAAGTTGAACTAAGCATGAACCTACTCCTGATTACAGAACAATACACAGCTATTTTTTTGGACTTAAAACAATATTTGTTTCACCAAATGAAACATAATTAAATCCTAATCCTTTAGTTAGTTCTAACTGGCAATAAATGTCAAATTTTATTATTTTTGCAATTTGAAGGGGAAATGGGCCCAAAACAGGCAATTTTGCATGTTTTCAATTGTAGTCACAATTTTCTAAGTCTTGGCATAAGTCTAACAATTCAAAATTTTGAGTCTAAGGCTATGAGTTAGCTCATAATTTTGATATTTTATGTTATTTTTGATAATGGTTATGAAAAAGATAACTTGAAATTAGTCTTTGTACAAGTCTTTGGGCTTGATTGTCATAGCATACAAAAAAAACCACCTAAAATGGTATGTTTCCAAAATTGACCAAATATTAAAATTTAACATTCATTGCCAGTTAGATCTTAAAAATTAGGATTTAGCTGTTTCATTTGGCAAAACAGGATAATATTTTTTAATCCAATAAAATTAGTGCTGTATTTTTCTGTAATAAGACTAAGTCAACATACAAATATTTTATATGTAGCGTAGTAGCGTACCCTGAATCCAATGATTTACAAAGCTGAATGCAAAATGTGAACAAATTTCAAAGTTTATCGTTCGCATAAACATGCACAAAATGAACCTATTGTCATGATGCCACAGAAATAGATCAAGTAGATTCAAAAGTCATTGTCATCTTTGCTCAAGCATTCAAGCATAGAGGAAAATCTGGGTGTATTTTTGTTGCTCAGAATGCGTTCCTGCTCTTTGCAACACTCGCAGACAAGGCTTAATTTGAAACACTGCATGGTATGACACGATCTCTGAATCAAAGAAATGATTATGTATTATCTATCATACGAGATATATTGATGTTTAAGAAACTCACAATTTTTTTTTCATTTGTTTCCATGAACCGAACACCCCCACATTTTCATCCCAATGCTAATGATACCATACAACAAAGTGGCACAATAAGTCCTAATCCTTGTGATCTATTTCCTTACAGCTTGATTCAATTGGCTGTGACAATAGATTAAGCCTGTGCTTTATTATGGGAATATCACACTACAAATCCACAGTTCACAATGTCAATATCAGAGTGCAATTGCAATGTTCACATTTTCCTTAAATATAACATGATGAGAGTATTTTATACAATGTGAAGGAGAACTATATCCATTTGACTTCCAAGAGTGCTACACTATCGTAAGTGCAGTTTGGACAGTTTTACAGGAGGAGCATTTTTGTGTTTAGCGTAGCCGTTTGTTTCCAGGTAGCCATAAAATTACATGGGAATGTAAAGCAATTTGATTTTAATAATATAAACTATATAAATGGTGTTAAAGTTAATAAATCGATGAATTATTTACTGATTTAGATGTCGTAAGTGCCACATACGATAGTGTTACACTCAAATAGAAATGAGTGTAGAGGCAACACTATCGTATGTGCCACATACTGATAGTGTTGCACTCAAATAGAAATAAGTGTAGAGTGCAACACTATCGTATGTGCCACATACTGATAGTGTAGCATGCATTGCTAAATTAGGATATGCGTGATCTCGGCTCAAATATCCAATATTTTGTCATTTTATGTTTCTTAACAAGTGTTAATTTATTTTGGCACATAATATTTACAATAGCAAGACACCTTTTGCCGTAATGTTATCTCTCAAGATTTATTACTGAATCTAAAACTAAAACACCGGATTTATCGTCTCTATTACCAGTCATGGGAGCTATGAACTTAGCCAGCATGGTGACAACGCATACAGCCTTCAACGTCACAGCCAGTGATGTGTTAGAGACTGTTTTGCACTTACGATGGTGTAGCATTCCGTGATTTTGTTGTTTAGGCGTATGTGGCAAATGAAAAACAAAATTGGCGTGCAAGACTATCGTAAGTGGCACATACGATAGTCTTGCATTCATTAATTAAAATTGCATTGCACTTACGATATTTTATTTTATTAACTAAAAATAATTAAGCAATTTTGAAACTTAAAACCTGGTTTAAAATGTGCGTTTTTATATGGCCTTCCATAATTCGTCAAAATCTCATTTTTGCCAAAAATGTCACTTACGATAGTGTAGCACTCTGGCGACGGAGTGTCTTTGGGTGATACACTGTAGGGCGCAGTCACTTTGTGCCACATCATGCGCTTTGCCCAACATTGCGCACTGCCTTTTTGCGGACGCTACTTTCTTGAGGGAGCCAAATGGACTATAGCCCTTGACCTCTTAAATATGTGAGGCGATCAAGCAAAATCAGTCGGAACTCGGAAATATTAAATTTTCAGTTTCTTTTAGGGTAGTACAAAGCATTTACAAATCTGGATTTGGAAGGAAACCCCATTAAAATTGAACAACCAGTTCCAAAGATATGAGCAATTTAAGAATTTCCGAAACAACAGGAAACAAAAGGAAATATTTCCTTTGTATGGCTATATCTCAAAATCAATATTACCGAGTTCCGACTGATTTTGCTTGATCGCATCACATATGTGTCTCGATTAAAATATGAAGTTGTTACTATAGTCTGTCCACATAGAAGTACAAAGTAAATAGACCTCGGAAACTGGAGGTATGAGAATAATTATTTCAGCGTAATGCTTCTTTGGCGCGCCAACTGCTGCGCGATTTGTACAGCACGCTCTTACGCGTCGCGTCGCGCGTGATGCAAAGCATCGACCCCGATGCCACAGATTTGGTTTGTACTTCTAAGTGGACAGACTGTACAGTAGAAATTTAATTTGAATGAACGCCCGCGTGCGCATAGCGTGGAAGTGAATCAAACCGTTCCAACTCGCTCATGATTGGTTAGTATTTTCATTATTATATCCACAGTCATGTGTTCATGTTGTACTTTGAAATGCATGACATACGATCACTCTCAATAGGTACAGCTACTGGCAGCTGTGTCCATTCAAATTAAATCTTTACTATAGTGAAATAGGTTTTTGTGTGATAACATTGAAGTTGCTGATAAAATAGCTAGTGTAATTCACTGCCAATTGATGTCTTGAATGGAATACACATTATATAAGGCAGTAGTACACCATGAGTAATCAAATGATCCACCATGTTACCATTTATCCAGACAGAGTATAAGACCTGTGCTAAAAGAGCAATCTGTCATTCTTGATTCAATCATGTAAACAAATGATCATTTCCAAACTCTGTTAAGGTCATGTGCTGCTTTGTGATACTTATTAAAACATGATGATTTTATCGTTCAAATTCATTGATTTGTGTATAAAATGTGTCATAATTTTTTTTCATTTTCATATTTATGTCATTAAATATAATTACAATACATTTTAAACATAAATAATTAATTTGACTGTAAAAAGCTGTATATTTCAAATAAGTATCACAGGGGAGCACATAGACCTACCATGGTTTGGAAATAAGCTGTTCTAATATGATGGCGATACTTTATGTTACCTGTGACTATGAAATACAAATAGACCATATTGGGCCATTCCCGTTTAAATCCATACACTCCATATGGAAGACATGGAGTGTAGATTTCAAATGGAGTCGCCCATTCAGGTAACCCCATTTGAAATTCACACTCCCTGTGAAGGTCATATCTTCCATCAGGGTTGTACAGACTTCAACTGGAATAACCCATTGCTGTGTAACTTTTCATAAACCCCACCCTAATTCCAAAACGTGCCATTCAAGAAATTTTCCAAACTCCCCCCAAAGAAGACAAAGTTAAATGGACATTTCCCATGGATGATTTCGCAAAATTGTATGCGATTTCACGAGCCACCCACAACATAACAGTGGGATTTCCCAGCCAAAACTTTAGGGTGCACATTTGGGAATTGGGATATCTATGCATTTACACAAAAAAGCTATCGGAATTGATAATTTTGTACATTCCGATGTGCATCTGAATGGGAAATGGGATGTTCTTTTGATATTTCATGATGGGAATTCCCAAATAATATTGAGGGGAAGGTGTGGGAAATCCCAATGTTATCTTGGGGTGGGTGGGGGTGGGGGATGGAAAATTTCTGGAACAGCCCAATATAACTCTTCACATAAGGCCTATACCCATCATACCAATCATACATGTGTTGAGATATATTACTACTTGCTAATATATCCAAATCAATTTCATTGAATAGTTACTACATTGCACATTAAACTGAGAATCACAATTTACCATTATTCATGTCACACAAAAAAAATACACTCTCATCCCCACAAAGTTCAACAGATTCATTACTCACAGATTGTAACATCACAAAAACTGACACCCCAGGATATAAAAATGACACCACAAGGGTCTGATTGGTTAAGTATATATCCACATAGGTATATGTTACTGGACTTATTAATAGAGGCAAAGAAGATATCTTACCCTTCCCAGAATCCTTTGCAACATAATAAAACAGGCCCATTCCATGTCAACTCCAGGGATGTGCACCGCAGCACCTCTTCAATTTTTTTTTTTTCTGTGTGGTGGTAGATATTGATGAGAAAGTAAAATCGAAAATTTGAGCTTCATACTCCATTTACGTTTTCCGTGGCATCAATTTGAAATTCAGAGGGTCAGCGTAAAAATGTGTCCATAGCGAAAAGCGATGTTGGAGGTCCATGAATGTATAAAGGGAACCATTTACAACTTTGAAAAGTATGTATCCTGGGGTACTTATTTGTGTAGAATTCAAATCTGGCATCAGAAAACTTGTAACTCCTTTACTTTAAAAGATATAGGGCCCTCAAAATGCCACTTCGTCCATCCGGGACCAACTTTGGGGGGGGGGGGGTCAAAACTCCAAAAGTAAAAATAATTTTTTGTCCATTTTTTTGCCAGTCGGAACCCTTTGGTAGGACATTACTCTTATCCAATTATCCTAATTGACTCAATATTGGATAAGAGTAATGTTACCAAAGGGCTCTGACTGGCAAAAAAAATGGACAAAAATTATTTTTACTTTTGGAGTTTTGACACCCCAAAGTTGGTCCTGATGGACGGTTCAGGTATTTTGAGGGCCCTGAGAGATATTGGCTTTGGGAAGTAAAAGAGTTTGCAAGTTTTCTGATGCCAGATTTGAATTCTACACAAATAAGTACCTCAGAATACATACTTTTCAAATTTGTAAATGGTTCCCTTTATACATTTATGGACATATCTTCAACAACCTGAAGTTGATTGGGGCAAAATGCTGACATTGGTTTTCAGGGGGTCAACATTTTACGCTGACCCCTAAATTTCAAATTGATGTAATGGAAGGGCTCTGACTGGCAAAAAATGGAGTATGAAGCTCAAATTTTAGACGAGTTGAATTTTACTTTCATCAATATCTACCACCACACACAAAAAAGTACCCCAAAAAATTGAAGAGGTGCTTTATGTGCACATCCCTGAGTTGACATGGAATGGGTCAACACCTCATTATAATGACATTCCCATTACTTTGTACAGCTTCCTTTTTTCATGTTGAGAATAGACTTGGTGAGTCGATAATCAAAAAATAAACATATTTTACATGATCTGGGTATGCTCTGTTCATTGCATCACTATCGACCCATGTTGCACTAGATAGCAAATCAGTTCAGAAAATTGAAATGTGAGAAATGCATTATGGGAAGTGTAAGATATCTTCTTTGTAATAGAGGTATGTGAGTATGGGAAGGAGACACTGACAGTGTATTCATCATAAAGACATTTGGCTTTAAGTGCTTCATATATAATATACATATAAACATACATGAAGCTTTAATTTCATTATGTACAAGTTTGTTCCTCTCTTTCATACAATACTTACAATGTATTTGAAACATTACAAAAACAATCAAATTAAGACAAATACTCTCGGAAACAAGATATATTTGTTACATTTTGACACCAACTCACTTTGAATGCACCAGGCAAACAGATGTTGGTTAAAAAAACACTTTTTTTAGTAGAAATGGAAAAGGAAAGTTTTAACCAAGCTTCATTGTGTGTCTATCCATGAATATCAATCATGATTTTCAAATCATAATAAGCAAGTACAGAAGAGGAATGGCCACAGAATTAGAGGAGAACCAGGACTCGACCGCCATCTTGATAGAGGCATGGAGCAAAAATTGGGGGTATTCGTTTTCCCTTGAAATGCCTTTGAGGCAATTGCTGGCATGCAAGCGCGACTTGGATGATGGGTGCATTTGAAAGATGCACTTGATGCGATCTGCACGTGATACCAAAACGCTTCAGATGAGATACAGAATCGTTTTCATTCGTTGTTGCCGCGGCGCACCGCCGGCAAGGACCTGAATTCCTTCAATTTTCTCCCCATAGCTGACAGCACTATCGGCTATTGTATATGGCGGTATTAGGGAGTCCAGGTTCTCCTTCCCTATTTCTTCAGGAATGGCACAAAACATGTTATCACAGGTTTTTGTAAAATCCAATTGGGTTTCAATAATTTCCACACAAATTTTTTTAAACTTTGATTGAATATTTCACCTGAAATTGAGATAGCAGTGTCATATTCCACATGAGGCGTGTGGATATTAAATGGAATAGCCCAATCACTTCAGAATTGATGAAGGCGACGAAAAAATTAAAACCTATTCTCCGAGAAAACAGTTTTTTTAAAGCAAGTGACTCTTAAAATGACCAAAATCTGTTAATGAATTACAAATTTTTATTTGCTTCACTAGCTTTTTTTTTTTTCAGCCAAAATAAATCTACTTGTTACATTTGCGCTGATTTTACACCAATCAGCAACTGGATCGGTTGGGCCTGTAGAACTAAATTATATTTTTAATTAAATTCTGCATTTCTGAAATTCATAAGATTGTTTTGGTCTGAATAAGAAGTCTTTTCCTTGTGCGTCATACAGGAAATGCTGTGTTGCAGTTTTTTGAGTGCCATTGTCACATTATTTATAGGTTGACTAAAGTTACAGATTTAATAACCTTTAAATAAGAACAAAGGTGTCGTATGTGATTGTGGCTCCTGAACATGTTTAAAACAAAATTGCCAAAAGGTTACATAGGAGGTTTTGCTTTAAACATGTTCAGGGGCCAATGACACACAGGAGGTTTTTCCTGCCCAACGACGTTATGACTGCAGTGTTTGATCAAGACAGATACAATGAAAGATGCAATGCGTTCATATTTATGGTGGATTTTGTCATTGACAACGAATGTCTGTCACAAAAGGTTTGAATGTCAACAATTTTGCTTATTTCACATTCTGCAAATAAGTCAAATACACATACAATTATCATTATATAATGCTAATATGTGTGCGACATATCCTGTTATTATACATTCCAGCTACAGTGACATCTTGTGAACGGACACAAGGCAAATTCCATTCATTGTCAGGAGGGAATGCAATGGAGGAAAAAGATTTGCAAACAATACAGCCAATTTGGGGGAAATACAATTTTTAAAAAACAAATTTGGGTTGACAGGAAAACTTGATTTCTCATATTTTTTTTAAATCTGGGTTGGTCAGGCCTGTAGAACAGGATTTTCCTTTTTCGTTGCCTTATATTCTAATACATCACACATAATTCTCGCTATTCGCAATAAGGCGCCGCCAGCGTTTTGCGATATGGCGTATGTATCGTGATGTATCATGGGGAAAAGGTCGACATCAAGTCCATAATCTGAATATTACCATGCTATTACATAGGAACACGTGACAATATTTTTTAGTTTGTCAATATAACGGTATTACACGCAAATCGATAGAGAAAAATTAATTGTGCACATTTCAAATCACATTATTAAGTATTATTGAGTATCGATTCGCGTGTAACACCTTTATTTTGACAAACTAAAAAATATTGTCACGTGTTCCTATGTAATAGCATGGTAATATTCAGATTATGGACTTGATGTCGAATTTTTCCCATGATACATCACGATTACATCGCAAACCGCTGGCGGCGCCCTTATTGCGTAATAGCAAGAATTAATCCCATTGACGATATGAATAACAGTGAGGTCATAAGAGTTTCCATTATTTGGTGTAAACTGTAAAACAGAAATTAAGTACATTGCATAAAAATTAAAACAAACATCAATACTGCAGGAGCCGTTCATAATTATGTTGCCTTTTACTTATCATTTGTAAGTACAAGCTTATCGCAAGCCATTGGGGTCAATACGTATTGTGACATTGCCTTTCTATTTCTACATTGCTAAATTGCTTTATAAAGCAACATGTTGCTATCATTGCTTTCAAGAAAAGCAATTGTTAAGACAGCCAATAGGAGTAGAGCTTTTGGCAATGTGTTGCTTTTGATAGGAACATCTTGTTTTTCGAAAGCAACACGTTGCTAAAAAATATATTCTGATTGGCCATCTTTTATGCGTTACTTTTTTGAAAGCAATGCATTGTCGCAATACGTATTGACCCCAATGGCTTGCTATACAACATGCAGTAGGGAACACTACTATAGTCTATCCAATCAGATTTGTACCCTTGTTAATAAAAAAATTATATTAACACAAACATAATATGCAATGCATCAGACATATGTGATGTGCCATGTCAAAAGGAGACACTTTTGGGCAGGTTATCAATTTTGAGGTTTTTACATATCTTAAACAAAGAGATATTTTGCTCCACAATGCTGTTTTCCCAAATGAAATCAGACATTCCTAAGCGAGATACTGAGTTAGTAGGTTATGGTATTATAAATTGGAAAATGAGATATCGGGTTTAAAAATATTATTGACAATGTTGAGAGTAGGAATTACCTTGAAAAATGTCTCAATAAATACAAGATGCCAGTTATATTCCAATCTGAAACCATCAGACAATATTTTAAACATTAATAACATCACAAATTCGCAACAAACCCAAATTGTGAAAAAATCACCTCCGGGCAGATTTTTGGCTATTTCTCCATTTAAGATCCTGCCCAAAAGTGTCTCCTTTTGACATGGGACGTCACATTTAGTCATCAGTCTGGAGCAGATGCCCTCTCCAAAAAGGTTCAAACTTGCATCGGATAGACTATAGAGTTTAACACTGATCAAGTCACTACATCTACGTTGAGATGGCACATTCAATTTTCTCATGGATAAAACAAATATATAATAAATCAATTTCAATCATAATAAAAAATAATCATCTGCATAATACAACAGGGTCGGAATATGCACCAAACTGCAAACCACTGATAAAATCTAAATAAACAATATCATAAACAATGATAATAACAAAAATGTACAACATCATGGCAAAATTATTATTAAAATACAAGCCAACATTCATTTTCTTTACTTTATGTTATAAAATAAGGTACCATCTGTAATTATTATAATTCTTTTTTATATACAAAAAATGATCAGCTCATACTTATCATTTACTATCATTATACACTTCATAACTTTGTAATTTTTATTTTTGGAGTATACCGTAAAACAGATATTTTTTTGCTGCACCTGTGTTAAGTTCACACTGTAAAACACATCATTTTTGAATTGAGGTTGATCAACAGTTTTTTTGAAATAAATTTTTTTGAATTTGACTTAATAAATAAACATGTCAAATTTGGATGCATATTTCAATCCTTCCCAGCCCCCACCACCAATTTGGAAATAAAACTGATAATAATTGGGGTCCTTTCCCATTTATAAAAGTGATTTTTTGTGTGTGTGTTTTGTACAACCTACCTTTAAGGGTGGTGTTAACCTTGGATTTATGGAAACTTTTTGGCCTCATAACTGCTAACTTAAATGGTCTAAAGTATATAAAAGTATACATATTTAGAATGGTAAAGACTCTGTGAATCCATCTGTGAGGTTAAATTTGGGTAAAAATACTCAGTTTTGGGGAAATCTCCCCCAATTTTTTTTGACCCAAAGTTTGTGGGTAAAAAAATAATTCTTTTTTATTAATTTTTAAAAACTAGATATAAATATCTAGGACCTGTTTTTTAAGATTTTAACCAACTTCAAAAACATTTTCACCAAAAATGGTCAAAAATGCTCAATTTAGCAAACAAATCATAAAAAAAAAAAGATTTTCACCCAAATGGGTCCCAGATATTTATATATATCTTTTTTTACTCAAAAATATTTTTGTTACATTTCCTGAAAACACAAAAAGGTTTTTAAGATTTTCTCTAAAACTGCATTTTTGGCAGTTATGAGGCCCAAAAATTTCCATAAATCCAGGGTTAAGACCAACTTTAACCTTTCTCATATCCAACTTTAATAATAATGGACATAGCTGCACAAAACTAAAGGAAGGTCACAATAATTGTTACAGTATATTACTTCCTTTCAAGGTGAGTAAATGTTGTGATAATATTCTCAGAAAAACATCTGCTATTCAAATTGAAATTGCTGCCAGTCAACAAATTTTTTCTGACTTTTTGACTTTTTTTTTCAAGAATTATGCCCAAGATTGTACAATGTAATATTATTTTCATGTTAGCAGCTAGCAAGCATTAACTATTTTGGTAAGAGGATGTTAATAATCCTTGGCTAAAACTGTCATCTTGTTCGAATGGGAGGGTTGATTTCAAAAATGTGAAAATATTACACCACAAAAATACAATGGTGAATACAGTAGCATGCAATGCTTTGATCTGACCACAAGATCAGGAAAAAGTGTGGCAGGGCATGATTAGAAGACCTAATTCTGAAGGCCATGAAGACCATGCATGAACTTGAAAGTTTATCTTTTTTGAGGCATGTGGCATTGGACTTTATGTAATTGATGAATCTCAAAATTATTGGCCATGCTCTTTTTCAATCTATACAGCTCTTGTGTTTAAACCTCATGAGCAAAGATGGTTTTACTTCTGCAGGCAGAGTTCAATAACCCATTATTAACAACACTAGCTCAAAATTTGACCTCAAGTTGTGGGTATGAGTTTTGGTACCCAAATATTCAAAGGTCATATTATGGATGTATGAGTATATTAGGGGTTAAGACTGTTCCCTGATGGATGAGCATCTCAGCTGATAGGCGTATCCCATCATGCTCTGTGGTACCATAGTACAACTGCACATGTCATAGAAAGTGTACACAAATACCTCACTTATACTCGCTTATATCAGAGGAGCTTAGACTTTTGTTTGCAAAACTATCCATAGCACTCAATATTTAAGTGGCTCTTACTTATGTTTTGTATGTATTTGCTATGGAGAAAGCAGATAGACTGCAAAGCATGATGGGATACTCCCTTCAGCTGCTGTGGATGAGCATACTTGGGATCCTGACTTTGCCTGTTTTCAAAGTATTCATACATGATGGTTATGTACCATCAGGGAAGTGAGAGCCTTGAAAATAAGGGCACATTTAAATGTAATTATCACATCTGCTTTTTGGGTGTTTTTGTAGCTTTTGGAAAGGTTAGGGTTGCTGCCAAGCAAGTTTGTTGACTTATGGGCCAATAGACAAATTACAAAGTTGTCACATGGCCTTCTTAACCTATTTTGAAGCTCCAGATTGATTCTAGAAATGCACTACTGCAATCTTTTCGCAAGTTTGAAATGGTGAAAGCCTGGGTGAAAGTTTTGATGCCAAACTATGCTAAAAGCCAGGACGTATGTGAAGCTTGATAACCACTGGGCTATTCCAGTTGAAATCCATACACTCCCTATATAAGACATGATCTTAATCTTCCACATAGGGAGTGTTTAATTTCAAATGGGGTTACTTGAATAGCTGGCTCCATTTGAAATTCACACCCCCTGTGTGGGAGATTAATGTCATGTCTTCCATAGGGGGTGTATAGATTTCAACTGGAATAACCCATTCAGCCCTATTGAATCCACTTGACCTGAATGTTAACACAACATTTTGAATCCAAGTCACTGATCAGTTATTTCAATAATTTTTGAACACATTATTATAAGTTAAAAAACATGAAAGCTGCACCAAATATCACATTATTCAAGTGCAATAACTTCTGTTGAGTATAATGTTATACATAATAATATCATGTATCAAAACATAGGTTACAGATCAAATTATTGATACCATACAAAAAGCATGACTTACGTTACTGTTCACAACTGATATTGATCATACTCATTATTTTATCAAAACATTTATCATGTTTACACTATGAGCCATATAACCTCATCCCTAATGGCATAGCTCAATGACCTCCATTAACAAACATAGCTCAAAATTTGACCTCAAGTTGTGGAGTATGAGGTTTTGTACCCAATACGATCATAGGTCATTCTATGCATGTAGAAGCCTATTGAGGTTAAAGAACTGCATATTGGCAGATGAGTATGTTTTGGATCCAAGTGTTAGGTAAGGTCTTGTTTTACAAAATAACAGTGCTCAATCATCTACTTACTCACTCATAAGAATGCAATCAACATTTTATGTCACTTATCGTTGTACCAACTCATCAAATTTTCCTTCCCCATTTTTTATCCGTCATATTACCTTAATTTTCATTATAATGATAAATAAAGTACATTCTGCAATCTACACAAGTCTGGTATAAAGTAATTTAGAGATGATAATCTTTCTATGTGTGTTCATTTCATTATGAATCATTCTTTCGAACATAAATAAATTATCAAAATAAAATACAATAAACATAATTTTTCACCAGGTTCGCTGTTTTTTTCAAAAATAAAATATATTCTAGAAAATGGTTGGCTCCCATTTAGGTAAACCTATTTAAATTTCACACTCACTGAGTGCAAGATTAAGGCCTTGTCTTCCATAGGGGGTGCATGGAATTCAACTGGAATAACCCTTTAGAACCAGTTTGCTCCCAAGTTACAGACCTGAATATACACTATGGACCACAATGGCCTCATCCCAATGGCATAGTTCAATAAAACCTCAATTAAACAATAATAGGGCAAAATTTAACATCAAGTTAGAGAGTATGAGTTATTGTACCCACATTTTCAAAGGTCATTCAATGAATGAACAAATGTATTAGGGTTAAAGAAATGTGCCCTGACTAAATGAGCATGTTGTGGATCCTAGTGATATTAGCTTTGTAGAGAAATGCTAATAATGCTAAAAAACCTGAAAAACAGTGTGAAATCATGGTAAAATAGCTCAAATTACACTGAAAATAAAATAAAATGTGTAAATTTGAACAACAGAAAAAGCTGAAATCAGCTGACAATTTTCAGGTCTGAAAGTTACAACATAGCAGATGATGTATTTGTTTTTATTTACGAGGCAAATGTTTCTGACTGCTTTTGTTACCTAGGTAAAATGTAATATTCTAGGAAGTAATTATCATAGCAAATGACTTGTTGGCGTGTGGATACCAGTCTTAACCTGCATTATAACAACAATCCGATGCATACATCACCGCCGTTAAACAATGAGGATTAACCCAATTAAACAGAGGTTTAACCCAGTTAAACAATGAGAGGTTTAACCCAAGAACATGTCATTCGTTTAGGCCTAAAAAAATTGTTTGATAGTGTAACTTAAAAAAAAAATTAGGGTAGGTAGGTAGGTAGGTAGGTAGGTATTTTTATTATTATTATTATTTTTACTTTTAAAGCTGTAAATTGCATTTGATAAAGCCTTGAAACTTTATTTCTTGGTTTTTTTTTATATTATATTATTTTTTATTATTTTGTTTATTTATTTATTTTATTTTTTTGCAAAAGAAAAGAAGTCAGGGTCGGGCCTAATTTTAGTGTAGGTCGGATTACGGCAATCAAACAATTTTTTAGGACTTATCATCTCATAAAATGTCTCATATAATTAATGTGTTCAATTAACTGTTTAGTATCGAGCAGAATTCAAGTAATCATTTGAAACATTGATTGATAATGCTTGAACCGCTATCATTCAATCCAACCTAATGATAGCTTTTAAATATTGAGAGGCTTTGAACTACAATATTTAATATGAAAGGGAATAAACATATTCATAATAAATTAATGACATGATATTAAGGTTTTTTAAACAAAGCTGAGGACCGCCTGAACATAAAATGATGTTATATGCTAGTGGTTTTAATTACAAAAATAAATAGTTGAGAGGAAAGGACTCCCCAATATAATTGGCTATTCTGTTTAAAATCCACACTATCCCTGTGGAAGATTTAGCTAAAGTCTACCACAGAGGGAGAATCAAGTTTGAATAGAATAGACAATTGGGTAACTTCCATTTGAAATACTCACTCCAGTTGTTGAAGATATAGGTAAAGCCATAATACAGGGGGAGTATGGGTTTCAAAATGATGAACTCTGGCCAATTACATTTGAAAAACATACTCCCTCTGTGGAAGATATTTCCAAAATCTACCACAGGGGGAATGTGGATTTCAACTGGAATAGCCAAATGCCACAGATTATAGTTGTGCTGTGCAGTGAGTATATCCAAAAAATTCACCCGAATAAGGAAATAAATTGTGATTGAGTATTTGAGTTACATGGAAAATAACAGAAATATTGCACTGTTTCAATATTTCACATCAAGATGAAATGTGATCAATCAAAACTGAATTTTTTTATCTATACCTCAAAAATAATTTTCACATAAAGAGACTTGTAGTTACAGCTGGGTGACCTTCTACACAACTTGGATTCGTCGCTTGCTTTCTGCCAAACCGAATTCAATTCAGATGTCACTCTTTGAATGAAAACCCTTTCAAATTATCTCCTATATTGAAAAGTTTTATTTAAAATCATGAAAAATGAAACCCCATTGAAATAACAGTACAATATAATCACTGAATGCCTGCCTGCCTGCTTGAACATGTGATAAATAGCATTTAATTACCACAAATTGAGTACATTTTTATGACTACATGGCACAGGCCAGTTCCATTTGTTGCTATAACATAATTTAGTTCAAATGAGTATATTAATCATGATGCTAAATGTTTAAAATGAATCTGCTAATAATTAATAATAATAGTAAAACATCAGGGGTTCTATGCAAATTTTGGTATAAGCCAAGGTCACATGCACTCTAGTCAAAGCATCTACGGGAAATTGCAGATGTTAATGACACTAATAATTTCAATGTTTTTTTTTTATGCAGAGGAAGACGCACATACTTGTAAACAATTTCCTTCTGACATTGACTTATCTGACCCCAGACAAGCAACACCCATCATACTGTCTCCAAAGTAATAATACAATACTTGCAAATATTGAGGGGTCAAAAGTACAAAAAATGCCATTTAATGATACACAATTTTCGTACTGGCCTTCATGCATTAGTGATACACTTAGAGCTTTACATTTTTGCTGATAACAGTTTCTGTGGCTATAGCTTCATTATGGCTATACAATCATAAGGTGCCCAGTGTTGTCAGAATTATTTTGGTACCAAAATCTCATTTTGGCCAAAAATGCACTTAGGGCCTTTTGGCTCTGACCCCATGCAGGATATCAATCCTGCCGGTGACCCCTTGATATTTGCAAGTACTGTATTATTGCTTTGGAGACAGTATGACTGGTGTTGCTTGTTTGGGGTCAGATAAGACAATGTCAGAAGGATTAGGATTAAACTTGGTGAAACATAATATTTTTTTAATTAAAAAAAATGCTACTGCTCCCAAAGTGAAAGACAGTACATCGTGGTAATTAATAAAGCAGGTACTAACTCCTGATTTGGGGGGTTTGTTATCAAAGTACACTGCAGAATCTACAAGTAAACCACACAGCAGATATTTCCTCTACATGGAGGATGGCAATTTATTTCTTGCATATTAGGCCCTAGCTACTATGGGCAATTTGCAGGGAGGAGATAAGATTAACTGACCACTTATAGGTTTGAATTTCAACCTGTCTAATCATGAAGCTCCTGTGGACCAGTGAGTAAGGCACAGGCCTCCTAAACCGGAGGTCTTGGGTTTGATTCCTAGGCAGGATCACTTTTTCTATTTGTCTCCTTTATTATATGTGACAGTGAACCTGGTGAAAAATTATGTTTATTACAGCAGATAATCCCTTTATACCCTATACTGCTCCAGCAGTAAAATACACTATCTGTTGTATTAACATTTTACATCCATCTGACTTGGGTGACCAGAATACCAGACCTTGTAGATTGCAAATCATTACATTATGTAACTATTCATGTACAGCTCATATTTCTACAGTAGCAGCACCAGAAAAATGGCTCATCTTCGACTTTACCCCAACCCATTTCCCCAGTCAAAATAAAAAATGCTTAATTTTAGAGAGTTTTGACTTTCCCCATTATTCTTTTCCCCACTTCTTCCCTCCCCAAGAACATAATTGCTAGTGTTGATAGTGCCCATCACTGCATTTCTAACTTCATAATTTGTAATTTTTGGAAAGGTTCATTTTATGAGTGTTCACATGAAAATCTAAATATTTACAATGTACAAAAAACAATTTCTTTTTGTTTTTCTTCCTTTTCTAATCAGTTACAACTGATCTTACTATGCGAGGCAAACTGGACTTAAATATATTTATATAAAACTTAAGGAAATTGGATTAAAAATCCAAAGTTTGGGTGCTTCTTTTCAACCCTAATAATAGAAATGTTACAACCTCACCTCCTGTGAACAAAGTTCAATACAACTTCAAATGTTACAGGAAGAAAGTGAACTCTAAATGTATAGACAGTTCTAGACAGCACTGGTCATCAATGGCTGTTCTGGGAATGAGACTACTTTAGCAGAGCTTTAAGCTCCGATATTATAATAAAAAATAAAACGTGTATAACTGCTGCTGACTGCATTCTTTTTTATCAAGCACCTTGAAAATAAATTTATAAAAAAATCTATTAAAATTATACGGTTTTCAGAAATTGTAAAACTAGATTAGCTAGAATGAGAATACATAAAATATGGAAGAAAAAGTTAAATTGGTAACGAGTGGGATATGCTGGTAAGACAGGAGTTTATGTGGGTGTGTGCATGTATGTGGGGTGTGTATGCCTTTGCCATCAATTGTGGACATTTGTATGAAAACACATCTTCAAACATAGACTCACACAATACCGCCAGCAGATGGTTCCAAACTTATATGCCATACACAACAAACACAATTACAGTTGCACATCCTCTTTTGGTTAGGCACATCTATGGTTGCCCTGTACTATTGCATCTATTTTGAATTGACAAAAATTAAGCACAAAAATTTGTGGCAAATGTCCTCTGTATGGCGAGTGAAAACAGTCTGCACTTGCATGCACACTGTGCATTGCACAGTCCTCATTTGATGGCAAACGTGTGCGGTGTTTGTTATTGTTTGTACATGCAATTGCAATTAAACATGAATGAAAATGTGTTATCGAACCAATTCAACCGCAGACTGTAGTTTACCTGTAGACTGTACATATATTTTCCAATTGAAATCCATACACCCCATGGAATACATGACCTTAATCTTCCACACAGGGGGTGTAGGTTTCAAACAGAGTCATTCATTCAGGCGACTCCATTTGAAGTTCACACTCCCTGTGTGGAAGATTAAGGTCATGTCTTTTACAGGGGGTGTATAAATTTCAACTGGAACAGCCCAATTGTTGGCAAGTGTGTGGGGTGTGTGTGTATCTGTGATATGTGGGTGTAATATTCATTCCGTTGTTTGTCCCCTTCACATATATGAGACACTCAAAATGATTATGGAACAATAGAAGTTATATTCTTCATGACATTTTTCAATAATCTTAACCTCCATGGGCACCATGGGAAAACAATGTGAACAATATTTCATACAAATCATGACCTCTTCATTCATTCATTCATTACTCATTGTTATTACTTTGTTATAAGTGGGGCGGGATATTCTTAGGTTCAACTTTGACATTATATCACTACACTATGAACACTCAGGAATGTTACCAACAAGATGACATAACTTGTTGTACTAGATCTACAGATTACAAATGGATGCTGATGTCAACTAGAACAATGGGTCCATTATTGGTCTAATAATTACAACCAATTTACTGTGTCAGTGGCCCACCATGGCCCTATTAGGTACCAGTGAGACCACCAACTGTACCCAATTTACTGTGTTAGTGACTGTCAGACTTGGTCATGAAAAACCTGTTGTTATCAGGGCACTAATTGGCTGCCTGCTGGCAGGTTGCACCATCATGGCCCCTACTAGGCCCAAGTGAAGCCACCCCACTATGGCCATTATAGGCCCAAGTGAGGTCGCCCCACGATGGCCCTACTAGGCCCAAGTGAGGTCACCCAACGATGGCCCTACTAAGCCCAAGTGAGGTCACCCAACGATGGCCCTACTAGGCCCAAGTGAGGTCACCCAACGATGGCCCTACTAGGCCCAAGTGAGGTCACCCAACGATGGCCATCCTTAGCCAAGTGAAACCCCCCCACTATGGCCATTATAGGCCCAAGTGAGGTCACACCACAATGATCCTACTAGGCCCAAGTGAGGTCACACCACAATGGTCCTACTAGGCCCAAGTGAGGACATTCCACTATGGCCCTACTAGGCCCACGCGAGGCCAACCTATTTGAGGACACCAACTTAGCCATGCTTTCTCTAACATATTTCACACAACACAAATTTAATTCATTATGGAAAGGCTTATTCAACATTTATCTTATAGAGAATCAAAAGTTGATGTATAAGGTCATTCAAATATTGCACACCCATCTCTGTTACACCAGTTCAGATTTTGAAGATCTAGCAGAATTATTTGGGAGCGATTGCCGAATAGGGTGCAACTCTACTAGTCTTATTACAAGACTGCCCTACCCCAACCCTAAACCCTAACCCTAAACTCCGTAAATGAGGACTGGACTCAAGTCTAGTAAGTTGCACCCTATTCGGTAATTGTACCATTATTTGAATGACCCTTGTATATTAAATTTTACTAACACTACCCACAGTTCTTAAAAAAACATCAACTCACTGACTGTAACAAGAACTGAATGAAAGCCCACTATATAAAAGGCAGAGTCGAGACCTACAAAAATTAACAGATTTTATATCTGGTAATAAGTTTACTACCATGTTTTTTTTTGTTAAGTACTTTCCAATTTATAGTAAAATTTGTCGCAACTGGACAGCACCCGATCAAATCACAAATGTATCAAATATAAGTTTATCACAACGAGGACAGAATGTGAAAAAATAGGGGAAGAGCGATGTTATCGATACAACAAGAAAGAAAGAGTTTGATTCTTGTCTTTAGGATTCATTCATTCATTCATATTTTGAATCTCATTTTTCTTGTTACATCAATTTTGATTGTCACACAGAAATTTTTTATTCATGATTCTTACATTGGACTATTCCAGTTAAAATCCATACAACCCCAAGTGTGATTTTCAAATCGGGTTACATGAATGGGTGATTCCCATTTGAAATCTACACCCCCTGTGTGGGAGATTAATTTCATGTCTTTCATCCATGTATAGGTGTATGAATTTCAACTGCAACAGCCCAATGGTTACCAAGCAATGTGGAAAAAGTAATTTCTTCCATTATGCTAGTTGTGTGGTGATAAAAAGAATAATTTCTTCATTGATTTTAGTCATTTATTGTTAAAAAAGGGAAAAGTAAGGTTTGGATTAGTTCTTTGGCAAAATAAAAGAATCTGCAGATTAATTTTTTAAAATTAGCCAGAAATAATAATAATTGTCTAACTCTATTTTTTATAACAAAAACAAGATGCAAATTGATGAATATAAAATGTGTCGCAAGCCATCGCATATCAAAATTAAAAGAGGAACCTTTTTCCACTCCGCTTTTATGATCTTACGGTCACTTCACGTAAGCTGACACAGAAAAAATGTCATCTTTAGTCATGAAGTAATACTAGAACAGCCACTCACAGTCTCTTCCCATACGCCAACAAGAATGAATGCCTTCATTAGTCATCGCGTAGTACCAGAACAGCCACTTACAGCCACCAGAACATCCACCAGAACAGCCACTTATGATCTCATGGTCTCTTCACATAAGACGACACAGAACGAATGCCTTCTTTAGTCATCATGTAAAACCAGAACAGCCAAGAGCCGACTCGTGCCCCCAGTTTGCCTCGCTCAACTAGTCATTGGATCACACAGAACTTCTTATAATCCGCTTCGATCTCGTCGTCGATTGACGCCGTGTCTGCTACCTTACCTTGAGTGTCGGGCACGAAGGATGCGTAGTTGAGTGATGTACGTTCATAGAAGAGCATGTACGCATTGTCAGTGTCGATCTCATCTTTAAGTTCCTGTAATGGTATAATGGTAATAAAAGGTGAAATAGTATGCTAGTAAACCCCCTGAGCACTACCTGCCGATCTACATGGCCTCGAGCTCTGATTGGTCGATTATGTGATATCACCGCTCAGAATGGAAATTATTCTAACAAAGTTGCTGATTGGTCCAATTGATAATGAAAACTTCTTTTTGACCAATAGGTAGGTAGTTCTCATGGGGTTAAGATGTGAATTGATTTAAACTCATGATTGAACATAACATATCCATAGATTTACCAAGCTTTGTAACATTTGCTGACAAGGACGCCCTCAATATTTTTCAAAATTCTATATGTACTTTAGTAAACTAACATCCCCTGCAAAAGTTCAAGGAAGGTTACGCTGCAAAAGTTTGACATAATAATGGGGACATCGCTGGCTATTTGGTGTGAAAAACATGTTTGTTTTTATGTTAGCACTTTGTTACCTTGGACAAAGGAGCCATATTAAGCTCAACAACAACAACAACAACAACAACAACAACAACAACAACAACAACAACAACAACAACAACAACAACAACAACAATCATCAATTTGATAAATAAAATCTGAAGTATCAAAACAAATACACTTACTTCAAAGCAAACAAAAGTTTAAAAAAAATTCTTATTTTCTGATACAACAAAGTAAGTTTGATTAAACAATTGGGAAGAAATACTTGATTTTGCAAGATTATCAAGGGCAAACAGCCTTTTCAAGTTCAATCTCCTGTTCCTATTTTGATAGACCTTGAAACAAAAACTTCCTACAATTAGACTTCCTACTTTCAATTTCACATCTGCTACTTATTATGCAAAAAAAAAAAAGAAGGAAATTGAGAGAATTAAGAAAAAAATGGCGGCGTTACCTTGACACTGCTGTCGTTGTAACAATACCACTTGTTGTTAGGATTCACTCCATAGGCAACGTAATGACCACCTCCAAGGATACCTGTATGACACTGTAAACAAAAACATTTAAATCAGAAATTTATTAATAGGTAACATAATGACCACTTGTATGCAGGCCGCGACAAATCGTCTTTCTGATAGCCCAGTGCAATCAATTTTTTTGTTGGGCAATTATAACTCTGTAGAGCTGTTAATCCTGTTCTAGAGTCCTAGTAAAGCTTACAGAGTATTTATATAAAACTTGGCATGATCACAGAAATAAATAAAAAACAGTCAAAAACTTCTTGAATCAGTACTCAAATATTTTGATGATGCCTTGCCGTTATGTGACGTATTGGTATATATGGTAGTTACGCCAATTATAGAATCTGTTTTGCGCATATATATTTAATGACATCAATGACGTCAGCTGTCTGTGATTTACATATATGTACGGATTGAGACATAAGTGGTTGGCAAAAATACGTAAATCGTGTGACTTTACTGACAAAATTTCACATAAATGTAAATTATTTTCCACAAGAAACAAACAGTAGTAAATAAAATGTTTATTTTTTGCAGTGCTTTTTATGAATACTCATTTATGTATCAACTTAACGGAGAAAAAGAATTGTTGACAATGCCGGGAATAGGAGCAATTTTGGGGCGATATCAGGCAACCAATTTTTGATTATTGCCTGCCTGATAGGGCAAGTTAAAAATTTAAATTTGTTGCGACCTGCCTGTATGACACTGTAAACAAAAACAGGTATATGAGAAATATATCAATAAATACAATTTTAAGGCGAGTGGGATGGCAGGAGCTTTATTTTTTAGCATTTAACTAAAAACTGTATTGTACTTCTTTATATTAATACATTGATCCTATAGATATAGTCACTGAAGTCAACAATCACATTTCTATATCCATAAGTCTTGCGGTTGTTGAGGCTAATAACACATCAAAACGTTTTATCATGTTTTGGGTGTTCCCCAAGAAAAATCATGCATATCAGCCTGAGGCAGAAATGATACCCCTTATATCAAACCCTTCAGATCTATTTTATGAAACCCATACAATTCCTCTTGTATGTCAGCTTTATTTCTCTCAATAGTAAACAAAATATACATGTATAAGTCTTCCAAAGAACCCAATACAGAATTGACTTACCACAACGGCATACAGGTTATATAAAGGCCTCTGATCGTCTTCATCACCGCACATCAACAGCGGGTGCGCATCTGTAGCATCAACGGGAGGACTTAGCTGCGACTTTGATCGTATCAGAGGAGGATGAGCTCTTCCTCCTTCAGCACCTTCCACAAATGAACCATCGTCTCCCTCGTCAAAGTCTGTCTTAATGTTCAGAGGCTCAGGGAGGGCACTTGGTCTTGACACTGACGACGTCACCATTTCTTCTGTTCTTTGGTTTTCATCTTCAATTTCTGATACCTCTTTCACTGTATCAGTTATTTCAGATTGTGCTGCTAGTTTTGTTCCTGAATTATCGTCATCAACGTCCATATCTACTTCGTCTGACGCACCAGCGTCTTCGTTGCATTTTTGCGATGAAGGTGAGCCTTGCTGCTCTGTTTGAGAATCATCTACTACTTTGATTGTGCTAATATTGATGCCTGATTTGGGCCCTAAACTATCGGCCTCTGATGTTTGAGTCTCTGTGTCCTTTTTCAACGGTGTTTGAATGCCCGCGGGGCTTACAATATTGCAGGTTACCCTTGGGGCCAGAAAGTTGGAAGGGTCAAAGTTGTGCTTTGGGAACTTGACTATCTTCTGGGATTTCACCCATCGACCATTCACAAACTGGAATCGCTTCATGTGGACAATCTGAAAACAGAAGAATATGAGTATAATATAAGGCTACACAATTTTATTCAACATAATGATTGGCGAAGTTAGCTCAATCGATACGGCGTTCCGACTATTCTGCGAGATGTTGCAGGTTTGAACCCTGATAGTGGTTAATACGCTCTCATGTAAAAATTGAGTTAACTTGAAATTCCCCTGGACAAGGAACTTGCTGCTAATTGTCTTGCTGTAACCCGTACGAAACTCGGGGAGCTGATCCTGGCTGCGAAGGACAACTGTGGAATGTCTAGGGTGTGCGCTTCTTTGCTTCAAGTCCCTAGGTGTTATTGTTTAATGGTCTATATGGAATAATATTGGGCCGTAGTAGTCAGCAACAACCGGTAATGTGTGCTGAGGCTTGTGGATCAAAGTCTACAAGTTAAATACAAAAGCCAATTTAACTGATTTAAAATGTAAAGCCTGGTTCACATGATTTTGGTGTGGACCAGGAGCCAAAGTGTTATGATCATTGAGTAAATGGCTCCTGGGTGCCTACTATTTCGAGGCTAGCTTACCAGCTAATGACATTTACAGAGCTAAAGGTTTAAGTTTTGCAAAACAAAATGTCAAATTGGTATCAGCAGATTTCATTGGCTACGAATGGTGGAATTAGTAATATTGCAAAAGCTTTAATATGTTTATTTTGCTTTATTTCATTGTTTTTTAGTCACCAAAACCAGACAAATACCAAATTTTACGTAGATGTTGACAATAAAAGTTCTTTCAGACAGACAGGCTGAAGGATATTTAAAAATAAATTGTAAGCTGTGCAGCTACATCCTAAACTGCATGCTAGCCATAGGCTTCAACATAAAAAATATGCAATTTTTGAGAGATTTTTCTCAAAATATCACGAGATATCTTAAGAACCACTGAATCAATACTAAGCTTGTTTGTACTCAATTTAATGCATTTTTCATGCTGATTTCAAATATGGTCATGAAAATTTACAATATTATTCTGAAATTTTTTGAATTAAAAAAAAATTGAAACTTGTCGTTGACACCCGCATAGAGAGGATTAAATATTCAATATCTTGACATGGTACATTATATTCTCACTCACCAGGATTGGCGGCAATCTCCAGATATCCAGTTTTTTGGCAGCTAGTCTGTGCTGTTTACACTTTGAACAATAGTAGAAATCTTCTTCGCCTAATTCCTCCTCCTTCGTAAACGCCCTCAGGCAGTCGTCCAGGTTGATGGGCTCCGTTTGTAGCCTGCGACTTTTCTCTACGCTTTCGTGTTCGGTTACCACCTAATGAAAACAAGTCACAGCATATATAACAGTCAGGATTCGTATATGGACACGGTTGTAGTACAGTGGGCAGCAGTGGGTGTTGCTACCCTGCACTCACTAATGCCATCCACCACTAAATGGTTATTTTAGTGTTGCTGCCCACCACTCAAAATTCCCAAAACATGATTGTGTGCATCACTTAAAATCATACGTACAGTTCTGATTTCTAAAAATTTGCCAAATGGTTCACTGAACTGAATTTAGTTCTTAACTTCTCTTCATTTTCCTTACCCTTTCTTGTGAAGACTGATAACGTAAGTGTAGAGCTGTTGGGTCCCAGTCTATTGCAAGGAATGCTGTCCCAGACCCAAAGGTTTCTTTATTACATGCTATCTCACACCCACGACAAAACCTGCAATAAAAAACAGGTGCAAATTATTACACATATACATGTACACATGCTTCCAAATAGTTGCTGCTGTTTAGATTGGCCTATTCCAGTTGAAACCCATACATATCGCCACTTTGGTTGTAAGCCATAGCGCCACTTTAGTTGTGTGCCATAGCGCCAATTTGGTTGTGCACAGCAGCATGACTGCCTATCGGTGCCTGTGTACCATGCCATTGTACCGTGCCGTTGTGACAAGATCGCACTCTGATGTTCTAAAAATATGTGTCCAAACAAACTTGGTCAAAAGGTCAATTTGGACACAACTGCACAGTCTCTGATCACCAGATTTTGATGGTAAATCTGACACTTTTTTTAACACACCAGTTTCTCAGTCGTCAACCCAGAAAGTTGATGAATGAGCGCAGCAGTCTACTACTTTCCATAATGGCGAGTGTTAGATGCCTTTCTTACAGAGTTTCTAGTCCACTGTCTGCTGTCTATATAATTCATAAATGTAAAACACTTACAGTCTCTTCTACATACCTGTACCATGGACACCATGCACACATGAGGCCATCCTTCTGCACAGCCTTGAGCACAAAGGGGTAGCTGTGTCGTGGACTGTCCCTGGCAAAGATAACGCACACATGAAAAAGTCATGATCACAGAAACTGTTGCCTGATTGCGACAGGAAGAGAAAGTGTCTTGCCTCTCAAAGGGGATAACAGAACAGTCAACACAGAAGCAAACAACATGCAAATTTGTTATGTACAGCTCCGTATTATCCAGGGATGTGATTCAAAGCTTGCGAAATATCAAGAAAATTGTAAAAAATCCAGAAAAAAAGCGTAAAATTGGACAAATATATCCTAAAACGGGCTGAAAGTCAATAAAATTGTGTAAATTTTGGTCAAAAAAAAAAAATCCTGAAAATCTGGAAAAATCCAGACAAATCACACCCCTAATTATCATAAATAAATGATTGAAAATAAATAAATAATTTCAAAAGGATGGTGCTGAAATTTTGATTGGGAAGTTTTGATAAAATACAGTTCCGCATTATCATAAATAAATGATTGAAAATAAATAAATAATTTCAAAACGGTGGTGCTGAAATTTTCATCGAGGAGTTTTGATAAACTTATAGGTATAATTAGACAAAATTATATGGAATTTTGGTTTTTATGAAAAAAAAAAGCAATTTTGAAAGATAAATGATCAAATGTAAACTCAGCAGACAAGGTCTTCATGTTCAGCACCACCTATTGTTTTCTTTGTTAACTGTATGTATAGTTTAAATACAAATGTGAAAACTATACTTGAAAGTTTTTAAGATTTTAAAGAAATGCTCCTGTAACCTTTAATTTCAACATTCTTGTTCTTTCAACTCTTCATCTGTGCAAAGAAAACTTAACATGTTGTTTTTTTTCTCATGAAATGTATCAGCAAATCAAAATTTGTATAATGCTGTCATTCTAAAACTCACTCTCAGAAGCAGATTACCTCAAACAATTATTTGATATTATCTGACAAAGAATTATAAACTTGTATTAAAAATTTCATCTGATAGAATATCTGAATATTATACAAATTAATCAATAATCCGTTATTGATCTTGGACTCCTATTTTTTTTTTTTTTAAAGCAAGCAAGCAAGCAAACATATATTGGGCTATTCCAGTTGAAATCCATAAACCCTCATGAAACACATGACCTTAATCTCCCACACAGGGGGGTGTAGACTTCAAATGGTGTCAGGAAACGCAATTTGAAATACCTACTCCCTGTGTGAAAGATTAAGGATATGTCTTCCATAGGGGGTGTATGGATTTTAACTCGAATAGCCCTTTGCAAGGCATGGAAATGAAAGCATGTAAAATAAAATCTAAAATAGAGGCAAGACAGAATAAACTAAAAACATAAATTATGATGATGCGTCCCACCACATATTGCAACTCAAAATTGTAAGCAACCATACAATAAAATCAGGTCTTTATGTGTTCTCTATGTGGTGGACACATCATGAATGGTAAGAAAAAGTATGTGCACAGAAGGCTAATGACATCCAAGATATCCATTTACCCCATTGGGTACTACTGGCCAAATTATCGCCATCTAAGAGCTATATTGATTGGTTACAAAGAAGCCTATATCATATATTGAGCCAATCAAAGACATGGTAAGAATGGTCAGTAGGGCTGCAGGGGCTTATGCTTTTAAATGATAAGAGATCTAAAAGCTTTATTTTGATTGGTTACTGAGATGATTATATCATATAATGAACCAATGAAAGGCATTGTAAGAAAGAAAGTAGTGCCCATGGAGTTCATTTTTAAGCATCTGTGGGCCTGAACAAGAAAAACCAGGTCAAAGTCCGTAATATCCAATGTTGAAATTTTCAGATATTATGCGCCAAATAATATCATATGCAGGTTGATCTACCTCCAAGCAAAATGGGGCTCATGGTCTACATTGCGTACAAACAGGTGTAACTCGATATTGCAGTGTAGCCAATGTGTAAAGGCTATGCTCTCTCGGAATGGCTTTTACTGCATTTTATAAAGCAACAAATAAGGTGCGCTTCCGTCAGATGATTCATGACGTAATTTCGTTGCTTTCAACACTTGCACTGTTACTACTGAAATATTGATAGCAAACACAATTAATTGATTTGAGACAAGACATCCTGGTCATCATTAGCCTTCTGTACAAAGTTTTGTCCAGCACAACATGCCACAAGACATTATTCCCTATATATCATATTGGTAACCATGCTCGTCTCCATACTTACATGGTTAACAATGGTTTTCTCTTTCATTTTATGCAAGTAACAATTTGATCTCTGATATTTATAAATATTGTCCATCATCCTTGTAACACAATATAAATGATACAACTTTGGAATTATTTTCTTTGTTACATTCAGAATCAATCCAGGTAAATAATTAAATGTTTCAATCTTTCTCAATCTATCTTCTCCTTTCCCTCCGTCCCTTTCACAAACAAACATCCCCTCCCTTTGTAAGGAGCAAATGTAACAAGAAACACTTTTATTAGAGGATTTCACCAACTGTCCTATTAGATTAGCCCCAACTTGTAAAAATCTTACAAAGGAAACCACTGCGCATGCATGCATTGCATGTGTCGGGTATGAGGCAATCAGCCTAAGTCACATATACCCAGGGAATCGCTGGCTGGGCCCACCAAACGCCCGTAGCTACAAGTCGTGCTCTTGTGTATGGCACCCAAGGGGTCTAAGGTTCAAATCCCGGGGGTGCCAAGTCAAAAATTTGTTCATCTTCTCTCCTTCTTCGTTCCTCCTTTCTGTTCCAATAGCCCAAAACCATGTTTAGCGTTAGGGCTATGCTCCATGTTGTTTTACACAAAAATGTGCTTGTTCTGTTTTGGTGTGCTTTATTTTGTTAAGTAAAGTAAGAAGCAGAATCCATTTTAGGTGTAGGAATATTTATGAACTGGGAGGGGCTTAATACTGTTGCCATCTATAGGCAGATCACGAGAGCCATCAATCAACAGCACTGCGTAATTACGTGTTGGGTGCATAAACTACACACATTTTGCTGCTTTGCAGTCTGACACCTGCATTAACAAGTGCCCTTAGAATCTTCGAGTTCATGGGATAACAACTAGCAACAGGACCTGACTAAATATCAACTAGATTCAGCTATGTAAAGGTTTCTTACATATAGTTTGTGTGGTATAGTAAGGCAACATATGTATACATGATACAGGGGAGAACATGGTTGTAACCACAGACTACTACAGACCATTCGCAACCAGTCAAAGTCCCTGTGTTTTGTATGCTATGAATTCTTGCATATTCATGAGGGATGATTGTTCCATTGTGTAGTGTCTAACAATCATGCCAGCATTGCATGCCTTTGCTTTTAAGTGATAGAGCTTTGTGTGTCTTCGCGTTTACGCGAAAGACCGTAAAACTATGCGGTATGTGCATAGCAGTTTCGCCTGTCGCCTTTCATGGAACAATCAGCCCTCAATATCGGGCGATGCTGAGACTTTGGCTGTTTGGAGTGTGTCTGTTATCTCTTTTGTCCATGGTTGTAACTCACCCATCCTCAGCATGATTCTTCTTGATAGTGGTACTCTCCCCTGGGGCAGGGGAACTGACTAGTCTAGCCACCTGCATCCAGACGGCTTTGTACAGTTCCTCATGAGCAGTGGTCGGTGTACAAGGAAGGATGAGTGGAATACCAAATAAACATGGCCGGCTCTTCTGCCATGACAGGAAGTACATGTCCATTCGAATCTGAAATTGAGAGGGGAAATGTTACATGAGCATGCAGTCCTATCTACAATCTGGAGTACTAATTAGAAAATAAAGGTATTGTTTTTAGCTGCTGTCATGCATCTATCGTCTCATATAACAAGGGCGACATCATTATTTTAAGTAAAACAATGAGGCAAAGCCAAGTTGTTTTACGCCAAATGTTTTGCGATAAATGCACAACAGTGCCTAAAAACAATACCTGTATTCTCATTTTTAAACACAATATCTCTTATTTCTGTGCAAACCATTTCCCCACATGACTGAGTATTGGCAGTTTCCTGTACCTGGAAACCACATATATAATAGGTCTCTAAAAAGACATCATTATGTGATACACATTGGCTATTCCCGTTGAAATCCATACAACCAATTGGAGACATGATCTTAATGTCCCACAAAGGGAGTGTGAATTTCAAATGAGGTCACCCGAATGAGTGATTCCATTTGAAATCTACACCCCTGTGCGGGAGATAACAGTCATGTCTTCCATAGGTGGTGTATGGAAATTGGGTTATTCCATTTCAAATCCACACTGTGGAAGATTTTGGAAATACTTGCCACAGGAGGAGTATGAATTTCAAATGGAAGGAACACATTAGGTAGCTCCATTTGAAACTCACCCTCCCTCTGTGGAAGATTCAGGTTGAATCTTTCTCAGAGGAGGAATGAAATTCAAATTTACCCATCACTCACCATTTTTCGATGCATTGCTACCACAAACCCATCAAAGCTATGACTACCAGGTTGGATAGGCCCCACGCTACTGGCACTGCTGGTGGTACTCGGATTCCTACTATGCGTCTTCATGGGGCTCCCTCGCCCTGGTATATCTCCATTAGGTCGCATTGCTTTACTAGCTGCCACAGACGGAATATCACCATTGGGTCTATTTGTATTGCCATCACCCTGGGGTGGTTCATTTTTAGGTGATACAGGGTTGTTGTTTGTTGTGTGGTTGATACCTCCGTTGGGGTGATTTATTGAGCTGTTAGATTCACTCCCACAATCTACTGGCGGTAAAGGTTGGATGTTAGGGGTATTTTCTGTAAAATGGATATAAATATAAACAAAATATCGTTAGCTGACAATAAATGAAATTTTATAGGAGATGCATTTCGTCGTTTGGCAGGAAAAACCTCCTATGTGTCATTGGCCCCTGAACATGTTTAAAGCAAAACATCTTATGTAACCTTTTGACAGTTTTGTTTTAAACATGTTCAGGGGCCATAATCACATAAGAGGTTTTTCCTGCCTTACAACGATTTTCAAATGGATGAACAATATAACATTAGCTACTTTGATAGACAAGGAAACCTCCCATTAAATTGTGAAAATTAGTCCATTTTTTGTTATTTATTGTCAATCATACCTAGGCAATAACACCTGAATTGGGGAGGTAATGCTGGTGAAACTTCAACCAGGCCAAATGACCTGGTGAAGAGGGTTGCCATAGATAGCGGGTCGGGCATATTTACAGGGCAGGCAAGTGTAGTCGATAATCGGGTATTAACCTGTTCGGGACCGACTGTAACAATATCTGTTATCATGGGTCATCTGAACTGCCTTTTCTAGATAAGCAGATTTGATTGTTAGATACTAGCAGCTAATTTCTATTTGATTTGATATTTTAAATCCTGGATCGGCGAACAAATTCTGAATCTGCCAGTCACTTGTGCCATGCGTGGAAGCCATGTTTGTTTTTACTACTGAATGCAAGACCACCCATGTTGCATGAAACAAGGGTAATACAGAATGCAGTGAAGGATGTATATACACACATATTCTGTTTAACAGTGATAAACATGATCATATTTAGCACATTGTGAGTAATAAGCTGTTCAGATTATTTGTAACATATGATCACTTCAAACCAATTTCTAAAATACCGAATCACAGGATATCAATTCAGCATTAAGTTGCACACTGGCTGTGAAATTTGTTGCACTTTTCCATTTTTACCCATACTGATGTAAATAACTTAGTTTTGCAACAAAAAGACACTTCTGACATTTCTAACTAAGTAAATAATACATGGCCTGCCCTTGAAATTAACTTGCTAATCACCCAATACTAACCTTGATTACAGTTGATTTGTGTCTGAGCTGACTTTGATGAATGCGTCAGACTCTCTACGCTAGCTAGGTGAATGGTTGGAGTAGGGATCTCATACGCATACAGCATCCCACCCAGTAATGTACGGATCTTCTGAGCATCTGAAGGGAAACTCTGTTGGTAGAATCAATAACTGTAAGATATTAGATATTATATCCTTCATTAATAGATTCTTGTTCATTGATTGGTTAAAAGTGTGTCACGTGATCAAAAATAAACACACTATTCTGGAAAGAAGTGGAAAAAGTACTATTTACGTCTGTAAATAGTACCTCCAAGCCGTAAATAGTACTTCTGGATATATACTATTTACGGATAGCAGCATACCCACATCGCAGTCCATAAAGCATAAAAATAACTTTGAACATCGACATTGACTATGAGAATATTTTGTCACTGCCGTAAAATGACAACACAAACATGGCGAAATATTAAATCAAGCTGGAGTGGCTGCTACTGCTGATTGCTGAAGAAGATTCACGATTTCAGCGGTTTAATTTGAACTTTTTTACCAGTTCTAGTGCAGGAATATTGTCCTCTTTCTGACTTTCGCCTACAAAAAAAGCCCAGGTCAAGATTACCAAATATGAATTGGTACTTTGTATATGAGCACCACAGACTACTACAGTCCATGTATCAACAGTTTAAGTCCCCGTGCATTGTATGCTGTAAATTCTCACATATCCAGGGCTAATTGTTCCAAGTCTAACAATCACACCAGTGTTGTGTGCTTTTGCGTATACGCGATAGAGCATTGCGTGACTTCACAAGTAACCATAATAATATACGGTAGGTGTGGAGCAGTTTCGACTGTCACGTTTCATGGAACAATCGGCCCTCATTATCGGATGATGCCGAGACTTTGACTGCTCGTACGCGGTATGTTATCTTTTTCGTCCATGATGAGCACACACAATGATGGAACAGAATCGTATTCTGAGTACAAACAAGTATAAACATTTATGGTCAAACAAACACACCTAAATATACAAAGAGCAAAAGAATTATGCTACCAGTTATATCCACCAGTGCATATCCTAAACAATGACAAATATGTCAAAATTAAAAGCAGCTGCCAATACCTGTCCCCTTTAGCTCTGATTTAAGACCTCGTGTATTGAAATATCAGTTGAGAATTAAAGAAACAGTGATCGAAACCCTAGAAAGGAAAAAATCAACAGTTGCATTTTAATGATTGAAAGCACAGACTTACAATGTAGAACTCTCAAAAGGGCAACAATAGAGCAATCTGCAACTTCTGAATTTGCATTTTCCTTCGGATTTTTGATCAATGTATCTTTATTTCTGGTCCAATTGCAACAAACAAGGTCTCAAATCTGAGATAAATGGCTAATTATGACACATGTCTTTGTTTAGGATATACAGGGGTGAAAATAACTGGTACCTTAAAGGAAGTGTCCGGCAATCACAACATTATGTCTTATATGTTAGAAAAATAATTATCAAGCACGAATCACATGGTTTTATTTAAAACAAAGTCATATTAACCATAAAACAAATAAAAATAGCAATCTCTCAACACGCGATATTCAAAATTCCCGCGCCGAAATTGTCTAGAGCAATGACGTCCTGATAATTCAATGAAATCTGACGACAAATGAGCACAAATAACCATGACGTCATTGCTCTAGAAAGTTTCGGCGCGGGAATTTTGAATATCGCGTGTTGAGAGATTGCTATTTTTATTTGTTTTTATGGTTAATATGACTTTGTTTTAAATAAAACCATGTGATTCATGCTTGATAATTATTTTTTCTAATATATAAGACATAATGTTGTGATTGCCGGACACTTCCTTTAATTCTTTTGCACATTGTATTTGTGGGGCAATGAGGCTAACTATTTTATAGGAAATCTCTGTGTGTCCCATTGAAGCCACATTGAACTACAAAAGAAGCAGATTTAAAAGACTACATAATTAAAATATCATTTCTAGTTGAACAAAACTTTAAGACAATCAGTTGAAGTGAGGTTTTGTCTCTACACATCTAGCTAGCTTACCCTGACCATTGCACCGCCAACTTCTACCAGCAGAAGTTGTTCTGGAGTTAACCCGCACAGATCGCCTAGCTGCTTCTTAAATACTTTATATTTGTCGTCCATGTTTAGTCGTAGACCGTACTTGATTGGCACTGTCCCGTCTAATCTTACCACTGAAATGGCAATAAAGAAATAAAATTAGTGAATCAGATATGTGCAGGTGAACACAGAATGCTACACCAAGCAGAAAGCACACTTGGTACATTGTGTTGTATCAAATCACTGCAGCACCAACGTATTATGCACTTGGGCAATGTACTTTACCTCACTTGCCTCACCCCACACAGGTGAAATGGGAAGCTGTTAAGCTGTAAGGGGATAATTACACTCTTATGTGCACAGACGAACTATGCTATAGTTTCACCCTTGTAGAAGTGGAATGAAGTTTGCTAGTACCTTATGGTGAAGTACATGTTAAATGCCCAACATTCATTTATTTTTATCTACCTCAGATGACACAGTGCTACATCATCAAGTGTGTTATTGAACTAATTAAGATACATTGGTTAAATAGAATTTATGTTTTTGTGTCATATTTATCACAGCGGGAAAAAGTGGGTAATTCGGTAATCTCATTACCGGGAAGCTTTTACTGCCAGCGGGAAATCTAGGGCAACTCACTGAACTTGGCCTGAAGTTGATGTGAATGGATAAGCTTATTAACCCATAGAAAATACGTACGCAAATTGCCCAGGCAGAACTCTCAATCCTATTTCCTGGTTCGTAGCTTTTACTGCCAGCGGGAAATCTAGGGCAACTTGGCCTGAAGTTGATGTGAATGGATATTAATTAAGCTTAAACCCATATAAAAATACGTACGCAAATTGCCCAGGCAGAATTCTCAATTCTACTTCCTGGTTCGTCATGTTCGTGGTTCCCACCGATCAAGTATTACATAGTGCGTAATGGGATGAATGAAAAAAACGGAAGCCAGCATTCGCACGTGTTAAATTATCGCAAGTTTGCAACATTCGCAATGATTTTTTTTACACGGCATATTTTTTCATGGCATTATTTTTTATTTAGACACATCTATTTCTGGGAATTGCTTTTAATGTGGGGTAGTTAAATTAAAATGATAAAGTTAAAAGTATTTACCGGTGTGATAAATGTTAAATTCTAGAACTAATTTTTCGATATTTTTTTACCAGGAAAAATAAGTTGATCTTGAAATTATAAAAAAATATAAATAATAGTCTTAATAATAATAGACAATAAATATTAATATGTTTCGCGAATGAAATCAATGAATTCATAAACGCGAAAATAAAAGCACACGAAAAATAGTGGGCAAATAGCCCAGACACAGCACGGAGGGTATCGGCAATTGAAACCGATGACGTAGTGTGGCCCGGGAGGGGTCACATAATTGCTTGTGATGATGTCACTCGGTAAAACGGCGCATGCGTACATTTAATTTCATACACGAGGTCGATGCATTTTTGTAGGGCGGTGCTCTGGGCTGGAAAAAAAGTTTAACATGGGCGGAGCTCAGAGTGGTAAACAAGTTCTGTTGCGAGTTGAATTTCCGAAACTGTTGTGACACTTTGATGGCTATATTTCGTGAGTAATTCATGTAACAAAGTGCTAATTGTGTTCATTTTTAAAGCTTATTTAGGCTCATTTATGACTTGTCATATAAAACGAAAAATCACAAAAATGTTGCACCAAATCGCGTCATTTAAGGTGTCATTTTTCAAAATTCTTCAACATCTGAGGGGGGCACATCCCCTCAGACTCCCCCCTCCGCCGCTTCCGCGGCGGCAAATCCGACTTCGTCGGATTTACATTACCGGGAAACTTTGCATTTTTACAGCCCTGATATTTATAAAGACCTCTGATAAGATACATTTGTACACTCCTATATCATAGCAGCCAATTAGAGAAGTGGTTAGAAAAGTATGCAGAGTGTATTGACAGTGCATAATGCACTCCACATACTAAGCTCGGTGCTTCCGAGTGCTTTGACGTCACATAGCACTAATTCCTTTCCATACGAATTGATGCATTTACATTTGCTAGTATTTAGTATTTTCCGTCACTTCTAGTGAAAATTTTGTTATAAGAATAGCAAAAATCATGAGATTTTTTTGTGTATAAACAGTTTAAAAACTATGTTCGCTTGTTGCTTGAAGAATTGCACAAAATAATGCACTTATACCGAAATATTGATGCATCTAATGCATGAGCTCAGCAAGGGGGAGTGCATTAAACACATCAACATCTCAGTACGCATGCATTATTTTGTATAATTATTTCCCTCTCAATAACTAATTTGCTGTTATTAAGGTTATTTACAGAGCACTGTCTGTTATTCCATATCCATATTTTCACCCAAACCTCTTGCAATTATACAACTTACCAACTATTTCTAGATGCATTGAGCTCTCCATAGGGAGAGGTAACGAAAGGAATGTGAACGGATCAAATTTAACGCTGACATGACCGCATGTCTTGCACCGAACCTGAGACTTAAGCTGTCCATGGAAGAGATCCACAATAATGGATTGATTGCGTAATAGATGGTTGTCCCATGCCTGCAAATATAAGCACAAATTAAGCCTTGATTTCATATACAGTAATATAGTAATATAATTCAACACCATTAAAATCAATGTCAGAATTTTTTTTGCTGGTGACATGCTATTTTCATTTGAAATCCAGTTCATTCTAAACAATGATAAATGTCAAAATTAAACCAGAAGCTAATACCTTTTGCTTAAAGGAGTATTTCGTGATCCTAGCATCCTCTTTTTATGACATTTTTCAGTACATATCCATGAAAAACGCCTATTCCCAAAATTTCAGTAGATTCCGATTTTGCGTTTGCGAGTTATGTATGATTATGTGTATTACACTGCTCCATAGACAATGCATTGTAATTTCGTTCTGGTGCACCAGAACGAAATTCAAATTTCACGATATCTTTGCAAAACGAATTTATCTGCAAGAAATATTTTGTACATAAACATTATGTAGCCAGAGGTTTCCAGTGATATAAAAATCTCAACTTTTTTTGAGAAAAGTGGGGGATGAGGCTGTGGATCACGAAATGCCCCTTTAATCCTCATTTGTTGAAATCTGTTGAGAATTAAAGAGACGGTGAACTAAAGCCTAAGGAAGTAACAAAATAAATAGTTGCATTTTAATGTTCTACTCAATGGAAACATACTTCTCTTGTTTGATAATGCTTAGTGTACAAAACAATAGAGCACCGAATGAACAATCTGCAACTTTTGATAATTTGCATCTTCCTTGGGATTTTGGATCATTGTGTCTTCATTTCTTGACCGATTTCAAGAAATGTGGTCATTTCACCAAATGTGGTTATTTTAACAAATGAGGTCATTTCAACAAAAGAGGTCATAAATCTGAGCTAAAAGATGCAACTATTGGCTGCTGGTTCTAATTATGACATATATGTCTTTGTTTAGGATATACAGGGGTGAGAATAACTGGTACCTTAATTCTTTTGCGATTTGTATAGACCTATAGAATCGATAAGCCTGATACATTAAAAAAAGAGATAAATTTCTCTTCTGCAATCTAAGGCTATTCATATCTGTGACTTCTCTCTAGTCCGAAGGGTCGCTAGTCCGAAGGTTCTCTAGTCCTAAGGGTCGCTAGTCCGAAAACCAAATTAAGTTTGCTAATCCGAAGGTTCTCTAGTCTGAATATAGAATAAGGGTTAATGTTAGGGATGAGGGTTAGCAAGTCTTATTCTATATTCGGACTAGATAACCTTATTTATTATTTGGACTAGCCAACCCAACGACTAGAGAACCTGATATTCGGACTAATGAACCTTTTTCAGAATTCAGACTAGCGAATAGTAAATTATGTATTCGGACTAGCGAACCTTTGGACTAAGAAGCCTTCGGACTAGGGAACCTTTGGACTAGAGAGTTGTCACCATTCATATCACACATCTTTGTCAAGTTTTGAAACTGTATTCCAAAGTCTAATATCTCACCTCTGTTGCAACAATATGATCCGGCCTTCCATCGCTGTCCTTGAGTTCTGTGTAAGGTTTCTCCTGGACTCTGTTAAGGTCTTCATGCAGACCATCCAGCAGGAAGGCAAGAAGTTCCTGTGAGTCTTGCTGTTGAAAACCGTTGAACTGTGAGGCATATTTGGCTATTGTCCACTGTGGTGTAAAATATACAGGGTTATATCAATTACTGCAAGGTTTGAAACTAGTTATGTCTACAGGTGTCTCGCAAAGATTAACCATGAGAACTACCTGCTGATTGGCCAAAAAGAAGTATTCATATCAATTGGCCCAATCACCAACATTGTTAGAATAATTTCTCCACGCAAAAAAAATTTGGGTGAATTATTTGCAAACCTCCATTCTGATTGGTGATTAAAGTGAAGATATCATGTAATTGACCAATCAGAGGCAATGTTAGATCAGGTAGTGCTCAGGGGATTAAGGTACAATAATTATTTATTGATGTACAATGGGCCATTCCATTTGAAATCTGTCATACCCCTGTAGATTTAAGAAATGTCTTCCACAGATGGTGTATATTTTTTGCATGGAATTAGCTAGGGTTATTATTTTGAAACCCTTACTCCCCCTGTATATGGCTTTACCTATATCTTCCACAACAGGAGTGAGTATTTTAACTGGAAGTTGCTAAATATTATCTATTCTATTTGGAGTCCATACGCCCTCTGTTCAAGATGTTAGCTAAATCTTCCACCACCGGGGGAATGTAGACTTAAAATGGAATAACATACTGTATTATGAGATTCAATACAACTTCTTGCAAATTCTTTTAAGGGAAATTGGCGCATACAAATTGCATGATTCTCTACAATTCGAAAGTCTCTATTTCAAAGTGTTTAGCCCAGTGGCAGCACTAATATTTTTTTTTGAGAGGGGCCATGGCGGGCAAAGTGAATTTCAGGGGAAGCATAATCCACTAATTTTGTGCAAAATGCTGCAAAAAGTGAAAAATTTGGGTAATTTTGGTTTTTTTACTGGGGGCATCTAGAGGGCAAGAGTTCTGACTGGAGGTCATCAGAAAGAATATGGCATATCAACAAACAAGCGTACTCACCCTTAGTTTAAGAGGTGCAATACTTTTGGCGTTTCCAGCCCATAGATCTTTTATTAATTCCCCATATCTTTTGGCTATATGACCTTTCATTCCTAGTGGGTTGGTTCTGTGATAGGAAACAAACAAGTAAACAAGAACATGTCAATGCTATATGTGATATATATTTGTTAAATCTCATACACATTCATAAACCTGAGGAAATCATATCAATTCCTTATGCATAATCCTTCGTCATTAATTAATTCACTATGCAATAATACTACCTCAAAACTTTGTTGAACCCATGGCTAATTGATAATTAGCCCTGGCTTCATATTATCAATTGGTAGGGAGTCAAAAATCACTCAAAGTTTCACTCAAAAAGCCTGAAACTGGTGAGAAAAACCTGTAAAAGCATGTGAATGCTGGCACAAAATGCCCAAAATCGGCTGAAAATGAATATAAACACATAAGAATTCGGACTCAAAAAAACCTGAATTCAGGCGAAAACCTGAAAAGTGTCAACTCTGGAGAAAGATAGAGAGTGACAGAAAAGCACAATGGATTAAAGAGTCAATTCAGATCAAAACTTAAGTTATTTCTGGTTCCATTAGAGTTAAATGCAAACCTTTTTAATGTTCCTACATTGACACACCAATTATCAATTTTGTACCTTTGCCAAGGTTTTCACATGTACACAAGAGTTAATTTGGTCCCCATGACTGACAAGCCAATAGGGCAGACTTCTGCATGGGTTTATATATTACCAAATCTCTGGTACGTGCTAATACTTACGGATTAAGTTCAAAGAGGTAGGAATCCATTTTGAAGTAGAGAGTGAGTGGCTGAGTGTTACTTATACACTGTACAGCTGCATTCATGAAACATGTATTGCCTAGGTTGCTCAGACCGGTCACACCGCATTCAGTCCGAACTACAACAAGAAAAATATAACATGTTTCATAACAAATTAGAATTCAACTAATTCTTGGGGTTTTCTTGACTTTTGCATGTCTTTTGTTTTTTTAGTTGATGGCACCAAAAAGTCTCTCTATGATTTGGAGGGCAAAATCTAAAGAAAAGGTAACAACAAAAATGGATGGTGCAGTGAAAATTATTGGTGGGCATGCTTATTGTGGTGCAAAAGTGAGTTTTTTTACCACACACACTCTAGGGTTGCGACTCAAGGATTTACGGTTAGGTTTGTTCTCCAGTAGTAGCGCTACTTGTTGACAATATCTCAAGTTTGTTAAAGCCATATTATAACATTTTCATATACAAGAGCACCAATGGCGCTGTGGCTCTGCGCTTTTTCCTAACAGTGAAAGTAATTGTTCTTGGAGTCGATTGTGCAATGTGACAAATCACATTCAATGGGTACATCTCATTTGCAGAGCATATAAGAATACATCAATCAATTTAGGGAATTACTATTTAGCGACATGAATCGAATCGGGTGGAATTGGATAGAAATGGGTCCAAATGGACTGAAACTGATCAAAATACATAGGCCAATGTCAAGAATAGTGTTGTCTGTTTATACTAATTTGATCTCAGTTGACCCCAGGTGACCCTGAAATGGCCTTCCAAAACTTTAGCTCTAAACAGTGACTACCCACCAGGTTTCATACATATTCAACAGTTTTTACTCATTTGACCTCAGATAACCCCTGGTGACCCCAAAATGACCTTCCAAAAATGTGACTGCAAATGTTGACTGCATCCACCAAGTTTCATGTCTGTCCAAAAGTTTTTACTAATTTTACCTCAGATGACCCCTGGTGACCGAAATGACCTTCCACAAATTTGACTCCAAATGTTGACTGTACCCACAAAGTTTCATGCCCATGTGACAGCTGTTACTAAATTGACCTCAGATGACCCATGGTGACCCTGAAATGACCTTCCATAAATTTGGCTCTAAATGTTAACTGTAGGCCCTACCTACCATGTTTCATGCTCATATAACAGTTTTTACTAATTTGACTTTAAATGACCCCTGGATGACCTCAGGTGACCCTGAAATGACCTTCCCAAAATTGGGCTCTAAATGGCGACTGTACCCGCCAAGATTCATGCCCATCCGACAGTTTTACTAAGTTGACCTCAGATGACCCCTGGTGACCCCAAAATGACCTCCAAAAAGTTTAACTCCAAATGTTGACTGTACCCACCAAGTTTCATGCTCATGAGACAGATTTTACTAATTTGACCTCAAATGACTCCTAGTGACCCCAAATGACCTTCCAAAAATTTGACTCTAAATGTTGACTGTACCCACCAAGTTTCATGCCCATCCGACAGTTGTTACTAATTTGACCTCAAATGACCCCTGGTGACCCCAAAATGACCTTCCAAAATTTGACTCAAAATGTTGACTGTACTCACCAAGTTTCATACCCATATGACAGTTTTTACTAATTAGACCTCAGATGACCCCAAAATGACCTTTTAATAATTTGACTCCCAAATGTTGACTATACCCACAAAGTTTCATGCCCATACGACAATTGTTACTAATTTGACCTCAGATGACCCATGGTGACCCTGAAATGACCTTCCAAAAATTTGACTCTGAATGTTGACTGCACCCACCAAGTTTCATGCACATACAACAGTTTTTACTAATTTGACCACAAACGACCCCTGGTGACCCCAAAATTACCTTCTTAAAATGTGGCTCTAAATGTTGACTACACCCACCAAGTTTCATACCCATACGAAAGTTTTTACTAATTTGACCTCAAATGACCCCTGGTAACCCCGAAATGACCTTCCCAATATTTGGCTCTAAATGTTGACTGCATCCACCAAGTTTCATGCCCATACGACAGTTTTTACTAATTTGACCTCAAATGACCCTTGGTGACCCCGAAATGACCTTCCCAAAATTTGACTCTAAATGTTGACTGTACCCACCAAGTTTCATGCCCATGCGACTGTTTTTACTAATTTGACCTCAAATGACCCCCGGTGACCCCGAAATGACCTTTCCAAAATTTGGCTCTAAATGTTGACTACACCCACCAAGTTTCATACCCATATGACAGTTTTTACTAATTTGACCTCAAATGACCCCTGGTGACCCCGAAATGACCTTCCCAATATTTGGCTCTAAATGTTGACTGCACCCACCAAGTTTCATGCCCATACGACAGTTTTTACTAATTTGACCTCAAATGACCCTTGGTGACCCCGAAATGACCTTCCCAAAATCTGGCTCTAAATGTTGACTGCACCCACCAAGTTTCATGCCCATACGACAGTTTTTACTAATTTGACCTCAAATGACCCCCGGTGACCCCGAAATGACCTTTCCAAAATGTGGCTCTAAATGTTGACTGCACCCACCAAGTTTCATGCCCATACGACAGTTTTTACTCATTTGACCTCAGATGTTGACCCCTGGTGACCCTGAAATAACCTTCCAAAAATTTGACTCCAAATGTTGACGGTAGCTACCAAGTTTCATGCCCATCCGACATTTTTTACTAATTCGACCTCAGATAACCCCTGGTGACCCCGAAATGACCTTCCAAATATTTGACTCCAAATGTTGACTGTATCCACCAAATTTCATGTCCATTCGGCAGTTTTTACTAATTTGACCTCAGATGACCTCTGGTGACCCCGAAATGACCTTCACAAAAATTGGCTATAAATGTTGATTGTACCCACCAAGTTTCATACCCATCCAACACTTTTTAATCATTTGACCTCAGATGACCCCTGGTGACCCCAAAATGACCTTCCAAAAATTTGACTCAAATGTTGACTGTACCCACCCCAGTTTCATGCCCTTACAACAGTTGTTACTAATTTCCGTAAGCAATCGGGTCAAATTATTATTTTTTTGGTAACTTTTTCTGATATTGGGGAATTTTTTTAAAAAGTGATTTCCCTTCCTCATCCACCCCCCGGCTGTCTTTGATTGCTTGACATTCCTTTTGATTTCTCTCAAAAACTTAGCTCATGATTAATATTCCACAGCCAGAGTAAAACATTAAACTTCGCAACTTTCAAACAACATGATCAATGATTTCTGAAACCACTAAGTTCAGTCACATTTGAATTCAATAATTATGTACATTTTATATTTCAACTTTTCTATTTCTGCCACCCCCCTTATGAATTATTCATTCATGGTGATGACCTTGGGACCGTCCAATCAGAATCAACATGATCAATCAATGCGCCTTTGTGTGGTGAAACCAAAATAAACAGTCAAAAATGGCGAGATTGGTCGGCACATAAACCGTGGTCTTGAATTTCTTAAGAAGTCCTGGCCTAAAAACTATGCTGTTTTTCAGGAGAAAACATATTAATCTTTGATATTCTGAAGTATAAAATTGTTGGGCAAAGTGGAACATCATTTATTTAGACTGTTTTTGCTATGGAAAAATACGAAAAATTTTCAATTTTGCGAAGAGGGTAAATCAAATTGAAAATATAATTTCTCCTCAGAATCATGTCCACAATATGGTTTAATTGACTGTTTCTAACAATTAAATCTACAAAGAGCGTGATGAAATACTGAAGAGCTTGCATGACTTTCGGTCCGTGTTCAGATAACAGGTGCACTTGACTTGACAAAGAAAAATAGTGCAATCCGTCTATTTCCGTCATCTTCTCGCAACATAAATTATACGGACCAAAATAATCTCTAGCACACACAGGGAACCAAGCAAAGGGATTGAAATTGCTCGTTTCTTATGACGATTTCGGACTTTTCTTTCATAAAATAACTACTTTCCCCACCTCATTTCAACCCAATATGGAGTGCAATCGATTGAAAAATAACTTATCGAAAGTTAGAACTCAATTTTAAAAGCACATATCGCACACAGAAATAACCTTAGCATAAAAAAGCACCATCGGAAGTGGCCGAAAAATGAAGCAAAATACACCGTCCACTTAGCGCGATCACGATGGCTCGTCAAGCAAGCTTGGAGCCAAAAATAGATTAGCATTTCTTTGCCATAAAATGTTAGTTTTTACTGTCAGATATATCACCTTTTATTTTAGCCGAACAACTACGGCAAAGCAAAACAAATTGGAATTTACTACCAACGCATATGTCGCCAATACGTACCACTCCTTCGGTCATGTTATGGTACGACCCTTTATTATGCAGATCACCGTCTCGCACGCCGTGTACGTACTGTGTGTTATGAACATCGTGTATGTGTTCGACTAATAATTCCATCGTAATAATAAAACGCCGGTTCCATTGTTTTATTCAAAATCTCGGATTTTGACAAAACTACAGCACCTAGAGTCTTGACTTTTGCAGGGTATATTGGTTAATAATGTACAATATAATCGTGTAAAAAATGAATTTAAAAAAATCAGTGAGGGCGTCCTCCTCAGCAAATGTTATAATATGGCTTTAATAGGGACATGGGTGTTTATTGGAATGGATATTGTACACATGCAATTAAGCAATCTTACATATTCCAATTTGTCCCTTCAAATCCCACTTTAGCCAAAACTGTCTTTTCTCTCTCTTTTTAATGAGCCAAATCTACAAACTTCATACTTACTTTGTCTTTGTTTATCCTGTTTTATTTTTGCTAATAGCGACATTTCCTCTGGCCAGCTCAAGTCTTTGTTGCGTACTTCAATAAGAATACTCTGGTCTTCTACGATACCAGCTTGCTCCATGGTAATGCTATCATCCTCAAGCAACACTGGGTTATTCTATGAACAGAACAGAATTTTAATTATGCATTATACTAGTGGTTTATAGCATGTTTCTGCTCAGGGATTTTGATTTTGGTCACTTTCTACTGAACCTGGATACCTGGTTGAGTAACGGCCGACACATTGAATAGAATTTGTTAGTAGAAAAACGCTTCATAATGGGGTTTTCCAGTTCAAATCCATACACCCCTCCTATCGAAGACATCGCCTTAATCTTCCCCACAGTGGGTGCGAATTTCAAATGGGGTTCCCTGAATGAATAAGAAATCTATTTGAAATCTACACCTCCTGTGTGGGAGATTAATGTCTTCCATAAGGGGTGTATACATTTCAATTGGAATAGCCCATTGCTCCAATATCAGAAAATCACTCGATCGAATCTTTCTTTATCCAGTGATCTCGTTTTTTGATGGCTTTATAATGCCTAGCTATAACAACTTGACTCTACGTCATGTCTTCAAACCTTCTGCACCCCCAAAAGAGATTTACTTATGCTAAAGACAACTGAGAGAAACTGCAACATGTGCATCTCACAAGGTGATGACAGTCATATTTTTCCTGCTGTGCGTATCCTAAGAAAATACTCAAAAAATTCAATTGAATGAACACAATGTTCCATTTTAGATGCCTGTGTAATCCCACAAATCTGCTGCGTCCACTAACTCCCTGTGAGTGCATTGTCGTGGTTGAGTCACTGAAACTTATGCTCATTTTGAATTCCTGAGAGTAAATGATAGGACCTGCTGTAATGCTTGCATCTTACTGAATGATGGTGTATATGTAAAGTGACTTACCTCATCTCTGAGATTCCATAGTCTCATTTCTTCTGTGCGTATCCTTAGCCTTGCCGATAAGAACTCGTAGACCTGTTGTAATGTATGCATCTTACTGAATGATGATGTATACGCAAGATAACGCTTTGGTGCAGCTGGGGTGTTGTTAGTTGTGTTGTTTGATTGCCCAAAACTAATACCACCTGAGCTGATTGAGACACTCCCTAGAAAAAATGAAAGGATACATAGAGACGATGTTAACAACACATTGTAGTATGCATATTACAGGGCCTTCACAAGATCCAAACAATTGAGGTTACCATAAGTATTAAGCACAGCTTTTCAGTAACATTATTGTCTGTAATAAATGCCCCCAGCCCACAATTTTTCATTGAAAAAGTGATCGAAATGCAAAAATGTCCATGCCATATTCTGAGAAAACTTAGGGTTAGTAACTATTTTCAACTGTTGTGATTTGGTTGTTCGCAGCATCCTGCGAATGGTAGCAAGCTTTGGCAAAAATTGCACTGATCATTTCATAGCGAGCATGTAGGATTCAAATATCACAGATATACTCTTGTAGGTCCTGTGGTTCTTGTGTGATGTTGTAAAGAGGGCTGAAACAACATCACCTGTAAAATGTACATAACTCATTAACAACAATAATCATGCAAGTTTTCAAGGTATATGATTTGTAAGCTGAACTTCTGCAAAACACCAAGGTGTTATTTTTCAATAATGTATTGATTTAGACAATGAAAATTGATCTTTTTGGCTACTTTGACCAACAATATTTAGATGACCCTTAACACACTACGCAGTACGCACACCCCTACATACTTACCGATATTAACTCCATTCCATGTATTCTGTCTCTGTTGATTGGTCTGATGTCTAAGTAATTTCACACTAATTGGATATAATTCTAACTGAGGTGTTGGGTCTCCTTGTGAAGGCACAATAACCTAAACAAAATAACAATAATAGATAAAACTTTTGATCATCACATTTGACAAACTTACATATGTACCATAGAATTCACACCATCTACTTTGAAGGTAGCCTGCAATCTTATCTTATCTAACCAAAATGAGAAAAAATTCAAATCAATATATCCTTAATGACTAGAAATTTGTATTGCCCTTTCCCGATCCACCCAAAAATCTGAACAAATAGTGTCACCGTCTTAGCTAGAAATTGAGATTTGCCCAGCATTATAAACCTGCCTGACCTGTAAAACATTTAACCAGACTTCAACAGCCCTGTCCTAATTTGACCTTTAAAACATTTACTAGACTTCTACAGCCCATTGGGGGTTCAAAGAGTTCAAATATGTGTTGCTATGGTCTTGTTTTGCAAATCTGGTGATCTGGTCTACTAAATATATCAATAGCATTTCTCAACACATGCAATTATAATGTAGCATCTGAAAGGCAATAATTTTGCTCATTCCAAACTCTCCATTTTAAATGATGGACAGACAGGCTAAGACATTGAATAGCTAAGACACTGAATAGGGTTTCATTTTTTTTGTTTCATAGATTTCCTTGTTTCATAGAATTCCTTGTTGTAGATTTCATAGAATATCCTAAGTAAATCCGCCTATACATTCAAGAGCTACAGAATCCATAGAGGTACAGATGGATGGGCTTTGCAAAAACAGTATACCTCACAGTTGACGAATAAAAACACCAAGATAACTAGGCACTAGTAGCTTGTTATTGACTCTATATGTACTCACATTTCTAGGTAACGCAGGACCACCAGCATACCACTGGGCTAAAGCTTTCCACACTGGGTCTGGCAAGATGTCATAGTCTCTGGTTCGAACCAAGGCTGGGTGTCTTTTTAATCTCCCACCTTCGTTAGTTAATGTGTTAACCTGTGGATGACAACATGTGAAAAAATGGTGAGGAAAAATATGTCGCATTGTTTTAAAAAGAACTGAGCATGGGGTTACATAGAAGATAGACCTTGCTGTCCAAAAAAATTGAAACAAGTTTCAGACCACCAGCCAGAGGACCAACGGTTTAACATCTCCTGTGAAGGATGGAGTACTTTCATGGTTCATTTTCATGGTTCATTTACGCAATTATAAATGAACCATGGGGAGAGCAGAAGTCTGAATTAAATCAACAGATGTTGACAATTAAATACAGGCATTCTTTCCCAAAGTCAAAATCCCAAAAAGTCATCACCACTGGGAATTGAACCAGGGACCTCGTACACAAAAGACAAGGACCTGAACCATTCTATCACACTCTCCCTAAAGTGTCAAGCTAGTAATAACGGTATTGATAAACAAATAGGCCGCCATTGGCATATATGTCACCTGTATCTGATTTCTTATTTGTATTATCCACCTACCTTTCTAGCATCAGGCATGATAAGTGGCGTGTTATCAATAGGACCTGGTTTAGATGGAACCGTTGGACCAACCATACTACTACTGCTTCCCTGCAGCCTCTTAGGCGATGATCGCGGACTGCCCAAGTTATTGTTTGCCGTCCTTGGTAGCGTTTCTGCCGAATTGGATATGTGATTCCGTCGTAACGAGAGTGGACTTCTAGGCTTGACGTCGCTCCAGGCTTGATTGCTGGAACGTGATGAACTGTGTGAAGGACTGGAGAAGGAGCTTGCTTTTTGGACGCCTGTATTAAACTGTGGATCAAGTCAACCAATAAATATATTAGAAGGTGTACATTTCAATTTATTAAGTCATTTATTTAAGTGAAGAATAAAGTCTCCACAATTTTCATCAGGCATTGTTGTAAACTGCCAAGCTGCCATCAATTGCCTGTTGTTGTAAATCATTGACTAAAATCTCAAATTATATCCTTTATGGACTGTCGCTTTCTGTCTTATAACAGATAATCTAAAATAAATTTGATACAAAAATGAAAAAAAAAATCTTGATTTTTTTTTTTTGGATATTTTTGGATTTTCTGATTTTGGCGCTTTCTTATTTAACAAATCACTGCTTTTAACCCTATGAGATCTGCCTTTCTTACATCGTTACTGATTGGTTGATATAATCATCTGAGTAACCAATCAAAATAGAGCTTTTAGACCTCTTAGCAAGTTTAAGTTTCAACCCTGCTGACTATTCTTAGGATATATCTGATTGGCTCAATACAAGATATAGCCCTCTTTGTAACCAATGAAAGTAGTTCTTTGAGGCTGAGTTTGATAATTCAACCAGCATTGATCCTAGAAAGGAGCTTTGCGGGTTCATAACTTTATCAAGTCATGTTTGTGACACTGTCATCTCTCTCTACTTAGTGGGCTGTACCAAAATGATTTGTACCCATCAATTTGATAATAGATGAGTCTGACACATCAAAATTCAACATGAGATCCAAATAATTTGTAAACTATACATTTTAAACATGTCAAGAGTATCCAATGCTGCATATGGAAGAGGCAGGCCTTTCAATAAATATAAAGATTGATGGGTACCAATCATTTTGATACAGCCTGTATATATTGCCATGTCTTTGTTAAGTATACTTACCTTACTATTAACATAATTGTTCCATTGTCTCCACCAAGGCATTGATATAAGATACCATGTTTGTGTAAGACGTAATCCTCGCCTCTTGTCCCTGTCCACCCAACCCATGATTATATCTCTTTCTTCCTCTTTGTTTGCCGGCCTTAGACCCAGTATAATGTGACAAATCTGAAAAAGAGTTTATTCATTATTAAAATCCATAAGAAATCAACTTTATGTGTTTCAATGAATATCATGGGATAAAGAAAGTGATTTTAAAAAGTTTTATAACTTTTGCCTTAAGCAACAAGTAATACAAACATTCATTTATGAGTATCATGACGGTAAACTAACAGATCTCAAAGAGCTTTTTTAGCTCTATATGAAATTGTGTTCACGTTTTCACAGTCATGTATCCCCCACACACACACCAGCATGTACACAACACATGCCCAGCCTTGCCATGAATGTTGTATGCACCCTCCCCCACAAACATTGTACTTACACACGTACACAAAAACATACAAAATAATCTCTCCTGTCCACATAAGTCCCATATTACACCTAAGAATCAACACAAGATGTCACATTTACGACACTCGCCACACACCCACATATGTACTGTACAGGCATGCACGTACGTACGCACCCCACACCTGTCCGCAACAAGCTAGGTCCACAGATTAAATCTAGTCTTTTGTGTGTCCTCAGTTGAAGGTAAACATGCACACACCCCCATAAACAAAAATCAATAATTAATACCGCTTTATTCCTCACCTGAAATAGTAGCTTATAGAAATCATCAGGAAGGCTATTCTTAACCGCCCAAACCTGAAACTCTTCCGCTGTAATAGCACCATCATTGTCGCCGTCGTGATGACTTAAGATGTCCGTCGCAATGGAGGCGGGGTTGAGGTTCTCCACGGCCTTGAAATCCTGTTGGGAGGATCCCGGGAATGGATTGTATGATGACTGCACATGAGTAGGGTGGGTTACAGAGGACTATAGAAATGCACATGCACACAGCAAATTGCATGGCAATGAGTGTTGCCATAAGGGATTGTGGAAGAGATTGATAAGTTGCCGTAGAAGAGATTGGCAAAATTAAAATTGAAGTATAGAAAGTGCACACAGCAAATTTATTGTTGGTTGGCATACATACAGAGTAGCCAATAGTGTAGTATTACATGTATGGCAATGAGAGTTGCCATAAGGGATTGTGGAAGAGATCAACAAGTTGTCGTAGAAAAGATTGGCAAAATCAAAATCAAAATTGAAGGGAAAATATTGACATAAAATAAAATTTGACATGCATTTTAGAGGAAACAACGTTGCAAGCGGATTGAGGAAATCCAATTTGAAATTAGATTTTGAAGTTAGAACAAGGGAAAGAGTTTATCATTGTAAGAAGGACAGTGTGTCAAGAAATGCATAGTTATTTGTGAGAGGAAGATTCATGCAAATGGAGGTGAATATAATGGGATATGATGTGATGATGGGGGTAAAAAGAGTGGGTATAATATGGATTAGAACACTTGAGTGACCTGTGTAAGATGGCAAAGTTACTGACTGTTACTTATCTGGTGACATGTAATTTGCACATTGTATGAGAGGGCTATGTGGTGCAGAGGTAAAGGGCTTAACTCATAATTAGTTTGGGATTGGGGTTAGAAACCTCAAGACAACCTAAATACTGCACACATTGGGCAAGGCAATTTCACTTGTCTCACCTCAACCAGGGGTCAAATATGCTATTCCAGTTGAAACCCTTACACCCCTTATGGAAGACATGACCTTAATCTCCCACACAGGGAGTGTAGATTTCAAATGGAGTTACCCATTCAGGTAACCCCATTTGAAATTCACATTCCCCTGTGTGGAAGATTACAGTCATGTGTTCCATAGAGGGTGTATGAATTTCAACTGGAAAAGTCCATTTCACTGACAGTTGTGATGTATAAGTTCTATACCCAATGTAGGTGCTAAACCATTTGTAACTCTTCCATACGTTTATATATTAGAACTATATGGGTTTGGAGTTACATGGAAAAAACAACTTTTGATGTATGAAAACTGTTAGTGAATCGACCCCTGGTGTAATGTGGAGCTAATAGGGGATAATCACTATCTTAAAGGGTCTGAAACACAGCAGTAGTAGAGGTAGTTGGAATAAAATCATTATTCTGTTTTTTTGCAGTGGCAGCAGCATGAACAGGGTTATAGGTAGCCTGATTATAGTGGTGGGCTCTAAATTGCTTAAGTCCATGAATGGTTCGGGACACAATCTTAAGTGAACGGGAGTGATCAGGGAATAAGCTCCAGGGGTATCACCCTCCCTAAAAAAATTTGTGTTTTGCTCTTCTACAACCCTGAGCATGAATTATTAAAGTGTCAAGAATGAGTCTAATGTTCTTTTCATGTTGAAGGGTGGAATCTACCAGAGGCACGCTACGTGATACAGTTAATAATCCATGTTAGTTTTCTATGCAGGTGCAAGTTAGAAGTAGGTCAGTCCTAAATTGATAAAAATTACATGGTATTTTTTCCTTCTATTCATTTTTCGATCAACTTTCGATGTTTGGTCGATCCTTATTATTTATGAAATCAATTAATTGACTATTGTTAATTGTGATAACATATGAATCTTAGTATGTATTGATATTGACCAATATAAATTTAGCATTAATTCTTATAAATTAGTTCATTAATAACATGCATTGAAGCAGCATCGACAGTCGATCCAAAGATCGAACAAATTTGGTTCTGGTGCCCAAGCTGTATGGTTTGTTATCATGTAAAGGGAATTAGAAGTAATCACTGAATTTAAAGGTCTGGCTATCTTGATTAAGTACATGATTAACCATTGAATGTAAAGCAAACAGAGTCTGTTAAATCAAATTGTAATATTTCTGGCTTCATGACACCGATTATAATCCGAGTTCAGTAAATGATGAGTTGTATCATGTTAGTGTGAATGTGACCAATGCACTCTCCATCTACATATCTATTATCTAAGTAATATAATGTTACTATTAATGAGATACCCAGTGCATCTAGTCACCATGATTTGAAAATTAGTAAAACACTTCAAAAGCATGATATATATTAATGATGTACTTGGTATGAAACCAAAGATACCCAAAGTGTATGAAAGAGAGAGTTTCAGGAAGTGAAATATGTCACCTGCTCCCACTCGCAAGTTGGGAGTTCCGAGACGTACCAACTGTTGAGTTGCTGTTCTTTGTTTGAAAACACCGATATTGGCAGTGGTTATGTCCTTTGTGAATACGGACAGAATTGAATACAGAGTAGAGCATAGTATCTTCCCATTCACAAAGGACATACCACTGACTATACAGGTGTCTTCAAACAAAGAACAGCAACTTAACAATTGGAAGGTTTTGAAACACAAACTTGCAACTTTATGCTCACTTCATGGGAGCAGGTCACATTATATGTGACACGATCTGGTCCATGGGGGCCAAAGGCGGCATTTTTGACAATTGAGTTACTATAATTATTACATTATACATACTATAATCATTTACTGAAAACACCAAAGGTCTAGCATACTTGGTTCTAAAGTTATGAAGTTTTTTTATGTCTATTTTCTTATGTATTTTATTGATTTTTACTCCATATTTTTACCTTTTATCTCAGTTTCAAATTTGCCGCCTTTGGCCCCCATGGACCAGATCGTGTCACATATACATTCATCTTTCTGTAGATCCTATGCTCACACATTTTACCAAATTTAAGTGAAAGGTTCACTCTCGCATTGAGTGGGCAATCTTATATACATTTGCAATTGAAGCAAATGCAAAGATTGGAAGACTGAAGCTTTCTTTCTTTACAAGAAGATAGTGTCTATAGTCTGTATACCTTCTCGAGTCAATAAAGAAAAATCAAATTTTGAGATTTTCTCAAAAACTGTTCATTTTTGCAGGAATCTGTTATGCTAGCGGGATTCCTTGCATCATTTCCTTTCTGAAAATGCATACTTTTATATACTTCTCATCTTAACATTTAGAGATATTTAGAGATCAATATCTATATTACTGATTAGAGAAAGGTATACAGACTATAGAGCCCAGGGTCTGGAGAGTTCCTCCCGATTTGTAGAGTTACTCTCAATGTGAAAATTACTCCCAACCAGGAGAGTTTACTCACTATTTCTGAACCAATTCTGTTTTCTCTGCGCACATTGATAAGTGCTTTCACCATTGTTTCCAATTCGGTCCTGTTTAGTAAACCGTCATGGTCAGCATCAAAAATCTTGAAGCAAACTACGGAAATGAAGAATAAATGAACGCAATCAACAACTGAAATATTATCAAGAAATGCACAGATACAATCACAAAATTGACAAACCACCTGTCTACTTCTGTGGGTAAATTCAATTAGTTAATTGCTTTTCAAATCTAAACATACATTTTAGTTAACATCTGAAATATAACAGGGCCTCAGATTCGACGAGAATCACAGAATAGACTCTCCTAATGATTCTCGTAATATTTGTTGCGAGGATAAACTTCTTTCATTGAATCATGCAGGAAGTAAAGTGACTCAGATGTTTTTAGATTCTCGCAAACTGGCACGAAACTGATGCCCTGTACAAATGCTACTATTAAGTAGTCCATTTTCCTTTCTGGGATCATGGAATGCTTATCCAGTGGTCCACCATAGGGAAACTAAGGACCTTCCCCCCCCCAAAAAAAAAAAGAGAAAGTAAAAAACAAGATGGGGAAAATTAGAAAGAAAAGAAATCAAAGAAACAACAAAAATATACATATGTTTTTTCCATCATCAATTACATCTAAGCAAATGTAATTTTAACCTTACAAACTCTGGACCCAATGGGATACTGTTTAGAATGAGACCCTAAAGTGGGGCTAAATATTTATCTACGAAACCCAATACAATGTTACTGCATATATCTCACAGTCAGTTCCAGAAAGAATAGGGGTTGGGGACATTATGCACCATAAATATCACTGACAAAGTGCTATTCTAGTTGAAATCTATGCACCCCCTATGAAAGACATGACCTTTTATTCTCCCAAACAGATTTCAAATGGAGTCACCCATTCAGATAACACTATTTGAAATTTACACTCCCTGTGTGGAAGATTAAGGTCATGTCTTCCATAGCGGTATGATTTCAACTGGAATAGCCCAATTCAACAAATATACAGAATAGTCGACTGCAGATCAGTTGGATAACGCTTTTTCAATGGGAAATGAACTTTGCTGCTTGGATGATGTCACAATGAGGTTAGCATTTATTCCGTATTGGAATGCATGTTCCGACGGATCTGCACTCGACCGGCCTCTATACATATACTCACATTTTTGCCTCTCAGCCTGTGGACCCCTACAACAAGCTGACAATCCACACGCCATCTCTTTTAAATCAATACATACATATACTCACATTTTTGCCTCTCAGCCTGTGGACCCCTACAACAAGCTGACAGTCCACACGCCATCTCTTTTAAATCAATACATACATATACTCACATTTCTGCCTCTCAGCCTGTGGACCCCTACAACAAGCTGACAGTCCACACGCCATCTCTTTTAAATCAATACATACATATACTCACATTTCTGCCTCTCAGCCTGTGGACCCCTACAACAAGCTGACAGTCCACACGCCATCTCTTTTAAATCAATACATACATATACTCACATTTCTGCCTCTCAGCCTGTGGACCCCTACAACAAGCTGACAGTCCACATGCCATCTCTTTTAAATCAATACATACATATACTCACATTTCTGCCTCTCAGCCTGTGGACCCCTACAACAAGCTGACAGTCCACATGCCATCTCTTTTAAATCAATACATACATATACTCACATTTTTGCCTCTCAGCCTGTGGACCCCTACAACAAGCTGACAGTCCACACGCCATCTCTTTTAACGCGGCTGTGTACTCTAGCCATTGTTTCTTTCTCAAAATTGAGTTTTTATGATATGTTTGTACCTTGTTATGTTTTTTATACATACAAGGAATGAAAATCCAGATTAGTAATCTCCAACTGCAATATTTTAAGGATTTTATTTCACTATTCCACTCGTGTTTGAAATTGAAAAGGAAAGAAAATCTTTGTTGTACCAGCAAGGTACACGCTACAACAACTCATCGCGTTATGTGTATCGCGCAATTTGTTAACGCACAAATACGCTGACGCTTAACGCGATGCTTATCTGCATCTTGGCGCATCTTATGGAAACACCACGGAAGCACTGATTTCACAAAAACCTAGTGGTCAAATGGCTCCGTTTTAGCTGATAAAATGTGGGGTTTTTCAAGTTCTTTCCCCAGATTTAAATATCAAGTTATGAATGGATTTAGCTCAAACTTCTCAAGGGGCTGTGGATTTAAACGATGTTCACGTAATATAAGTTACAAAAGCGAAAACTGTCGCATTCTCCTGTGAGATTCGATGAAAGTGCAAAATGTGACCACTTTAAACTTCAACGGCCATTATTTCAATGTTCATTTTCTCGGTAAAATGACAATTTAGGTACACGATAACTCAATAAATACAGCATCTATAGGTAAGCAAATATGATCATCGTAAAAAGCATGATCGACTCAAGAAACGGTTTTCTCATTTTTTTATATTTTGGTCTATTTCCGATTTTGGGCATCATTTTGTGCAAATAGGCGTTTTTGAATTTTAAAAAGTTCATTTTGATGCCTAATATGGTCAATATCTCAAAAATAAGGACAATAACAAAAAAATAAAAAAACCGTTTTTGGAATGGAGCCTCAAGATTGAGCTAAAAACAAAATAAAATATTTTGGAAAGAGTGTTTTTTGTTATGATGTACCTAACAAATATTGCCAAAAACTCACTTTTTGTGATTTTCTTCAAAATTGTTGTTTTTACCCCAAATCTGTATTTATATTAAGATTTATTGATGTCTTGCCTTCATAAAAATGTATACTTTTATATGTTTTTATGTGAATAATTACAAAGTTATTGCACCTTTACTACACGCATGTCTGAGAGTACACAGCCACCTTAAATCAATACATACATATACTCACATTTCTGCCTCTCAGCCTGTGGACCCCTACAACAAGGTGACAGTCCACACGCCATCTCTTTTAAATCAATACATACATATAATCACATTTCTGCCTCTCAGCTTGTGGACCCCTACAACAAGCTGACAGTCCACACGCCATCTCTTTTAAATCAATACATACATATACTCACATTTCTGCCTCTCAGCCTGTGGACCCCTACAACAAGCTGACAGTCCACATGCCATCTCTTTTAAATCAATACATACATATACTCACATTTCTGCCTCTCAGCCTGTGGACCCCTACAACAAGCTGACAGTCCACATGCCATCTCTTTTAAATCAATACATACATATACTCACATTTCTGCCTCTCAGCCTGTGGACCCCTACAACAAGCTGACAGTCCACATGCCATCTCTTTTAAATCAATACATACATATACTCACATTTCTGCCTCTCAGCCTGTGGACCCCTACAACAAGCTGACAGTCCACATGCCATCTCTTTTAAATCAATACATACATATACTCACATTTCTGCCTCTCAGCCTGTGGACCCCTACAACAAGCTGACAGTCCACATGCCATCTCTTTTAAATCAATATGATTGTCACAGTTCTCATCAAATGCATGGAATACACCTGTTGATTGAAATCAAATATAACAAATAATAATGACAGATTGATGATGCATTCATGAATATTTAAAAATGTACCGGCCAGCGGGGCGGGCAACTAGATTGCTAGACTACCCCGTAGTCCACTTGCCCATTGTGCATAGTCTGGATATTGTATTTAAGCTTAAAACTCTGATTTAATCAATGAGTGCACAATTGATAGATTTTCACATCTGATCTTTTCAGTCACCCTACTCCTTCTGTTTGTTAGCTTCCCAAGTGGACTACTGACTTTGCATTGCGGTTTGCATGCTTAACACGACTGTCTATGAGCTTCTATGGATGAGATTGTCGGAAATCTGGCCTACTAAAATTGGCCATGATGTAATGCATCTTTAAATGGATCTGGCTTGTGATTGGTCGCCCAGATCTCCTTATGGTTTAAATCCTCTGGGTACCTGTCATTACCATTAATAACTACATGGTACACAAGTATGCGGCCTTTGTGTTGTGTAATTGCATGAACATGAATTTGCTTGCGGTTAAATTTGATTGATAAACAAGTATGATTGACAGTGTGAGTGTAAGGGACTTTGCCCGTTCAAAATCCTGTTTAAAATTGAAAGTCGATTTTTAACCTGGCAGATTCTAAAATCAGAATTGTTCAGTACTGAAGTGCCAATACAATTATGACATTATGATATGTTGCATTCAATAATATAAGCCTACGTACACTTTACTTTTACTGTCACTAATATAATTATATAAACTTTTTCATAACAATTTTATACTAGTATTTTGATGTTATAAATATCAGTATAATTTCGAGTTCAACTGAATGCTTTCATCATGATTAACATTAATAACATGCTTTTATTTATCAAAAATCGACTATGGCATAGTCCACTAGATTGCTAGTCAGGAAAGTTACCGGCCCAGTCAAAAAGTTACAGCCAATGGCAGGCGGTTACTTTTTAGACTGCTGATATACCTACAAGTACAATTGCAAATTGGACACATGCAAGTTGAGTGCAAGATGGCTGATGACATATCACTATGACCATTTACTACCCAAAATGAGAAGAAAAGATGAATATCTCAAGGTATCAGTGTCTTATTTCATGATATAGTTGGGTGAAAAGGGTAAAAAGCTACCACAAATATCTTATTACAATGGCATATAGTAAAAATTACTTACCTTCACATAAATCTGATGGCATTGGTGGTGAGATGAGAGGAATAAATGTATCCAAATCAAAACGACCAGATTTAGATTGCGCTTGTAGCACCCAGTACTTCTTTTCAAGCTCAATAATATCAGCTTCTTCCACTGTAAAAAAAGAGATGAAATGACATGAAAAGTTGTCATAAGGTAACATTCTACTGCTTTCATGGTGAATCATTTGATATACCATCATGACGAAATTGAAAAATTGGAAATTTGGGAGGACAAAAATGGACAATCAAAGGCTGTCAGTCCCTTGAATATAGAATTTGATAAGGTAACTGATCAAATGCAATTTGTCAAGGACACCTAGGCAATTACATAACTTGGATTGGCTTGAGAACAGCTGGGTCACCCAGGCACTACCAGAGCAATGGCTCATTCAGCGGCACAAAAAATATGTCCCATAACAGCTGTGAGTAAGATTGCCTGTGGTATGTATGAGTTCACTCAATATACATATGCATTGACCATACACATCACAGCCAATCATATATACACATACATGCAGCAGCAAATTAACATAGGTCTTTCTGCTACTGACCCATCCACAAGTATATTATTGATAATTCATTTTGGGTGGTCTTTTTTTTAATACTTATTTTACAATCAGAAAATCCTAAACTACATTGTATCCCTTCCTTAAGGGGGTACTACACCCATTGATTTTGTTTTGCATTTTTTGCATTTTGTGAAGAAATTACAAAAAAAAATTGGACAAAGTGGTATGCAAAATGAAGGGGCAAATCTTCTCGTTTTATTGGTGGCATCGGTATCAACGTAGCTTACATGCTTTTAAAAGTAGAAGCCAAAAGGTGGTACATCACTGATGATTTAAATTCACTTCATTTTGGAAAGCTTAATATCAACGGATTTCGTTAAAATTTTGGATATGTGTTGCTAACACGTTAGGGAAATAAAGTTGATATGTAAAATGGGAATAAGTGGTTCCTGATTTCTTTTATGACTTCATGAACTTGGTGCTCCACAACTATCAAAAAGGAACTGGTTAAAATGCTTCTATTTTCAATGTTGAGCTATATTTTGTATTTTTAACTTGCGACATTATTTCACTGAAACTTAATTAAGCCATAGGTAACAGGTTACCACAACCATACTACAGCAATGTTGAAAAAAATTGTATTTCTTGTCACCTATACCACCATATTGGGTAGTTTTCCGTAAGCTTAGCTTTTGTGATTTTGGTAACTATTTTATATTTATTTGTGAAATCCATCTCAACTAGGCATTCTAAATTGTACTCACCATTTACATCCCAAGGTATATTAGTATATCCACCTTGCACTTCTCGATATATATCCAGTTAAAGACAGAATAGTCCCAAACAAAAATGTTTGGTAGACTCATAACCGGTGCGATCTTACCTTTCCGATGTTGATTAAGATACTTCTTGCATCGATCCCGAGATGCGGAAAAACCAATAGTCATTTTGTCCCACATAAATGAATAAATAACAAAAACCCCGATCCCCGGTGGACTCACCCAAAAGGTGACGTCACACCATATGATAAATCCCTTATCCGACATGGGATCCCCTACTCGGACCAAACTTGTAGGGGTGGCGGGTCCGGGATAATCAACATCGAAAGGTAAGATCGCACGGTTATGAGTCTACCAAACATTTTTGTTTGGGACTAGACTCAGTACACCGGTCGATCTTACCGTTTCCGATGTTGATTAAGATACTTCTTGCATCAACATCTGAAAGATCGATCTAGCAAGTAACCGACGGATGGAGGTACAAGATTGGTCAGCATCTGATCAGGGATCGGGAGCGGTAACGATGGTTTTCGCGAGGTCAGAAAATATTTTCCCCAGCGGTCGGGAAAACAAAAAAGACCACGCGATCACAGACATAAACCTCCTTACTTAATAAGTTTGGTGGTTAAGAATAGCGACACTGGTTCTTACCATGCTGAGTATTCTGTATAGTCTGAAAACCTGGTACCCGTACACCACCGTATTATGATCGCCCGAACAATGTCCGGTAAACCTCCGCCCGTCTCTGATTACTAACGTAAGCGGAAGTATCGTGAGAGAGAAGGCGAAGGTGGCTTCGGGACACCGCCTGCTAGATCTCCTCAAGGGACAACCGAGCGGTATACCCAAGATGATGAGATAGCTCGTGTCGAGTGGGTCGTGGGACGCGAAACCTTCGCGATCCCCGGACCCCACCAACACCTGGACCAGCCATTGCGACAGCGGCTGGACCGAAAAGGCTCTGTAAGGGTGATGAATGCGGTCGTGAGTCCTCGCAAGGCTTGTGTTCGGAAGAAATAGTGCTGCAGCGCCTTATCGGACACCCCAGCCTATCTTTGGCTTCAGCCGAACCTTGCCCAACCCTGGGGATTGGAGAGGGACGAATGTCGGTATGCACCGCGCCCGTTCGAAGTCACGAGAACAGAGCGCCGAAACAGTGTCGCTCCAGTGTTTGTGAACACGGAAGCTAACCTCGAGACCGTGTGCAACTCAGCACCGCCGTCCCGAAGCCAACGCCAAACCGGAAAGCCATCTTGAGAGTTACGTATTTAAGCGTCGCTTTTGGACGGAAGGTCAAAAGGTGACCCTTAAAGTAATCTAAGACTGTGTTGGGATCCCTTAGGAGGATCACTTTCCTTTTGGTAGACACTCGTTGAACATACGGTCGAGGCTTAAACAAATAAGGTAACCATCGGCTATGATAGTCGACACGTCTCGAAACCTCGGTGAATGGAGAGGACAGCTGACTTATAGCTGGCCCCAGTGGCCCGCTGAAGTCTTGCTTGGAACTTTTCTGTCAGAAACTCCGGCACTAGCAGCACAGAGGCTCTAGCGGGGGAGCTATTTGTCTCATTGCACCAAGCGTAGTATGGAGCCAGACTCTGGCTATACGTACGGAGGATAGACTTTCGTCTAGCCCCGGCGATGAGAAAAACAGCTTCTGATGAAAAGTATCCCTCCGCTGCGCGTTCCCTGGTAAGGGCCATGCAGCTAACTGCAGGTGCTCTAGTGATAGACTGGGTACCTCCGCTCCGGGCATCCGGGGTAGATCTGGTACCTCGGGGAGTGCCCGCGGCCTTGCCGCTAGCAGAATGACAATGCAGTCTTCCCACCCGATCTTGGCCACCACCCTCATGAGTAGTGAGATCGGAGGGACTGCATAAGCTGTCATCCTCCCCAGTCTATGGACAGAGCGTCCACGGTGAATGCTTGGGGTCCGCGACCCTTGAGCAGTACACCGGCAGTGGATGATTGCGATGAGATGCGAACAGATCTTTCGTGGGGTGGTACATCCCTTGAAGATCGTCTGAGCGACCTCATGCGAACAAGGGACCATTCTGCTGGTCCCGACACCCTTCCTCGTGACAGATTGTGCGCGAGGATGCTGGTGACGCCGCGATGTGTATCACTCTCATCGTAATCTGCCTGAACTTGCACCACCCTATCAGGTGTCGTGCATACAGGCTCAATCGTGGTGGCCCGGAGTCCCCTTGTCTGTTGGGGTAGGCTACCACGGTTGTGTTATCCGTCAGGACAACGGTATGTGATTCCACGATCACCTCCTCGTAGCGCAGGGAGGTTGATGTGAAACTCTGTCTCTATGGCCCCCATAGGCCCGAGGCGGAGTCTCCGTGGATGTGGACCCCCAGCCCGTTTTGGCTATGGTCGTCACCACGTGACATACCGGGGTGCAGGAAACCTGACACCCTGGGTCAAATTGGGCTGATGGGTCCACCACCAGAGTTCCTCTCGCGCGATCTCCGACAACGGAACGCGAGGGATATTGGTGACGACTGGGCCTGCAAGCAGGCTAGAAGGTGTAGTTGGGTAAGCCTAACGTAGAAACGGCAGTACAGTACGAGGTCTACCATACTGGCCATTAGGCCTACCACCTTCATCCATGCCACAGCGGGTTTTGCCCGAGACTCGGCCAAGAGTCAGGCACACCGCACCATGTTCGTCACCCGCTCGGGTGAGAGCACCGCGAACCCCTCCGTGAGGGTGATCTGGGCCCCTACAAATAGTGGTGTCTGCGTCGGGACCACGCTGGACTTTTTTTGAGCTGATCAAAAATCCAGGGTCCCGCACCCACGGACTATCAACCCCATGAGACCCGTAGTCTTCAGTGGAGTGCGTCCGTATATGAGCCAAACGTCCAGGTAGCAACTGATGTTGACACCCCTGTGCTTCAGGTACGCTGCCACCGCTCTGACCGAGAGTGTTAAACACCCTGGGAGAGATGGACAGGCCGGATGGCCGGTATCAAACTGGTAATTTTGATCCTGTACCTAGAAGCGCAGATGCCTCCGATCTTGAGAGGCGATTGGCATATGCAGATAGGCGTCCGAGAGATCTAGCGATGCTGTTCCCATGCCCCTGATGGGGCAGGCTAGCACCGAGGCGAGAGTCCCCATTCTGAACCTCTTGGGCCTGAAGAGCGTGTTCAACAGCCTGCGGTTCCGTATGGGGCTCCCGTCGCCGGTCTTCCTTGGAGCCAATGGCTCCAAGATCACCGTAGAACGGGGGTAGACCGGGACAATCGCCCGCCGTGAGAAGCTGTGTGATCCCTGTCAGTAGTGCCCGACGCTGGGGGCCGTCTGACGGCACTACTGTGGACCTCTGAAATGTGCAGGCGAATGTGGGGAGACTGGGTTGCCAGTCTGTAACCTCCACTCACCACTGACCATACCCAGGCGCTCAAAGAGATGGTTTCCCACCTCTGGGTGAAAGCCATAAGCGGTCGAATCCACTGGGAGATCCCCTGTGGAAAACGCTGAGCCCCCAGGAATGCTCTGCCTAGCTTCCCTTGGAAGAGCGCTTGCTCTTCTTCGGGGCTTGCCAGCTGTTCCTGTGCTACCCTTGCGCCTCCCAGAAATGGGTGCTGCAGAGGTAGTGGGCTCGGGTACTGTTGGTGGTGCACGGCCTGCTGAAGTCGGAGCTCCTACCCATGGTAAGGGCAGTTTCCGACTTCTTCAGAGTGCTCCCGTTGGTAGCTTCTTTGCACGGTCGTGCCCCGTAGCGCAGAAGCATAAAAAGAGAAAAAGGACCATGCCTTTCCATCGCGTTGAGCGATTGGAGTGGCAGGCCCCACCCGGCGCTGAGTGGACACCCTATGGGCTAGGCCCATGGAGCTCTCGTTGAGGCTAGCTGTTAGCACCGCTAATAGGCTCACCTCGCGGAAGAGCTCAGATGTTGTCTGGCGCCGCTTGCGACATCTGGGTCCCTCTCGGATCCCCTCAGGTAGGTCCCGTGGTCCTCCGTGTTACACGCAGAGGAAGCGTGCAAGCACGCGGCGTCATAGCTCTACTGAGCTCGACAGCCCACGATATCTACCCGTGAGGTTTGCGGGAATGAGAGTGCAGGCGTCCCCTGTGAGGAAGCAGCAGCTGAGCATCCTACTGAAAGGATCCCTGGTCCTCCTCCATGGACTCCCCTTAGGGGTGTCCGGAGGAAGATCAGTGCTGTTGCTCCCCTCGCGGGGCAGCGGGGGAAGGAGATTGTAGTGATGTCACTACCTGACTCAGCTTTCGACTCCTTTCCCTCGCCCACAGTATCCGTATCATGCTCCGATGATGACGGTAACTGAGGACGGGCATCTGAAAGCGGGTAAGAAGGCATAACCACTGTGTGGCTCGCCGACTACCTGCCAGCAGAAGAGGAGTACTCCCGCAAGACCCTGAGGTATCCGCCATGGCACCACTGGGTCCGCATGCTCTCGCAGCCGTCGTCCTAAGCGCTAGCAGCACGGGCCTACCCTGATCAAGATCTGGGTTAGCCCCATGCCGGCTGGCCTGGTCAACAGCTGATGTTGGTACTGCGTGGCCATCGCTAGGCGACACGCGCCACGGAGCTAGGCCGTGGAAGAAACACCCCGCGGCGGGTACCACGGGGCATACCCAGCCGGCAGCTGACCCTGAAAGGATCCGCCACCAGGGTAACCCCATGGTACTGCAGTACCAGCACCGCCTCCCCCTTGTTGCCACAGAGACTGTGGCGACTAAAGCGGTGCTGCGGTACCGATCGCGGTATCAGCGTGGGTACCCGTGAGGGTTCCCGGCTGTGTGCCGCTGTATGCATGGTTCCAGCGTAGGTGCCCGTGAGGGCTCCGGCTGTGTACCACTGTACCCCTGCCTCACTGCGTTCCCCGCAAGAGATCAAGCCGTGTGTATGGGTACCCGCTATACCGGCTGTCCCTTGGCTAGAGGGAGCTTGCCTAGTACCACGGGTAGCTGAGCGTGCATACCCCCGATCAATCATCTCGCCACCTGAATAGGCAGCGTCAATCAATGGAGCTATGCCCTGTTGATTTGACAGTGATCGATCAAGAGAGGGTAATTGACCCATTGACGATAATGGATCACCCACGCTCCGCTGGCTCTCGAGGACATAAGTGGGTTGTTGATCAGCTAGGCTGTTCAAGCTACTTACTGTACCCTCTAGAGCTTCGCCCAAAAGGTCGCTGTGTGTGGCGGACCACTCCACGGCAGCTATGGGCGGGTGCATAGCGGCTACCACTGAAGTCAAGCCGTAGCTCGTCTTTGTAGCTGCCACCGAATGCACCTGGGTCGCTGTCTTGGAGAGACTGTGAGCCCAACCCCTGAATAATCGCCAGCCAGTCCCTGTGGACAGCCAGCAGCTATTCTAGGGCCCAGGGTATCACTCGGCGGTCCCGCCATGGAACGCTGCCGTGTGACAACCCCAGTTGGTTCTGCTAAGACTACACCCACAGCGTTAGCCGCGGTATCGTCTCTGCTGAACCCATGCATGCTAGGGTTCAACCCAGGCACGCCCGGGGTACCCTTGCATGCTGCCCGTCGCTGGCTACTACTGTGGCTGTTTGAGCCCGTAGCCCTGCCTGCAACAGACGGGTGTCCTCCTGCTAAAAACCCGTGAGGATTTTTGCTAGAGGACTGGTATCCTCCTGCTACAAAACCCGCTAGGGTTTTCGCTGGTGGTTACCGCTCTGCTGCCTGCTACTTTGCTCCGACGTATAGTCAGTGCTTTCGCTGGCTGCTGAGCCTTTGGACGCGCTTAGCAGTCCCGAAGGAACCGCCTGCTTGTCCGGGGACGGAGCCCCTTAAGCAGACCTGCCATGACCCATAGGGGCTGTCACAGCAGAATCTACCGTGTCGACTGGTATCCTCCTGCTGCAAAACCCGCTAGGGTTTTCGCTGGTGGTTACCGCTCTGCTGCCTGCTACTTTGCTCCGACGTATAGTCAGTGCTTTCGCTGGCTGCTGAGCCTTTGGAAGCGCTATCAGTCCCCTAAGGAACCGCCTGCTTGTCCGGGGACCGGCGCCCCCTTCAGCAGACCTGCCATGACCCATAGGGGCTGTCACAGCAGAATCCACCGTATCGACCTTACCAGTGCCCTTGGTAGATTTCTTCTTCGTCTTATGGCGATGACGGAGCCTATCCCAATCGTCAAGCTGGAACTCGGAGAGTCCTAAGCAAAAGAAAGACATCTAGAAGATCGTGAGCACTCCCTGTGGGTGAAACAGAGCGGGTGTGGGTCCCGCTCTGTCACCAGGGAAGGGCAAGCCCGACAGGGCCGAGGCGAAGCGAGGAGATAAGGGAGGGGGCACTACCCCCCCCCAACACGCGACTCAAGCCCAGTAAGCAAACCTGAGCACGGAGGCTGGTCGCTAACGTTAGTGGTAAAGTAAGGACTGGCTAACTTTATTACTAAAATGTCAGACGGGTCCCTACCAATCCCCACCGTATGAATATCTGATTAACTCGTCTTATCGGACGGTAATGAAGACATAACGATAGAGTAATCACCCTAACATAGCAACAATAACCTACCGTACATGAAATACAATGTGTATGTACAAACATCTATTGTAACTTACAGGCTGCAATGGTTGTTTTACGTGGGAAACAAAATGAATGGCGCCAACGAGCGGCCATTTTGAATTGCTCGTGTGTCCCGTGATACAAACGGAGGCACGATATGTAGCTAAGTTTTGGATCGTTTTTTGTCACTTTTTCGCCAGAAAATGCCGTCAAAACTATCCTCAGCCGAACAATACCGGTTTGGTTTTACCTAAGGTGTGAAACTACAACCGTATATCTCGCCTTTGGTCGAGAAATTGATACACAGTGCTATGAACAATCGATAGGCACGTCTGTGTCAGTCGGAGACCAAGGAGGATAAGGGACGATCATATGGTGTGGCGTCACCTTTTGGGTGAGTCCACCGGGGATCGGGGGTTTTGTTATTTATTCATTTATGTGGGACAAAATGACTATTGGTTTTTCCGCATCTCGGGATCGATGCAAGAAGTATCTTAATCAACATCGGAAGCGGTAAGATCGACCGGTGTACTGAGTCTATCAAAATTATTCCTCATTATGATACATTTTGTATCACAGACTCTCACATGTGTATTCAAAATTGATGCTTAAATTTGACCTGAACCAATTGACCTATAACCTGACATACGGTGACATAATAGCCTTTTCTTCTGCTAACAACACATCAATAACAACATCAATATCAAATTGACTAATGACTATGCATCTATTGTGTAAGTGTTTATTTAATTTATTCAGTGTTATATATTTTGCAAGCACCACTAGATTTTCTATAGAGAGTATAACAAAGGATTTAATGTATTCTATTCATGTACCCTACTTGAACATGTTGAAAAGAATAAATTATGATTTGTTATGAAACACGCATCTGAGTTACCAGGATACGGTAAACAAAAAATATATAGGGCTAAAATGACTTACTATACAATGGTTTAAAAACACCTTTTTTATTTATTTTTTTTTTTTTTTCTTAATTTCAGATGATCCTTGCATATATCGCATATATATAAATGAAAAAATATTTTTTAGACCAATCAAACCAATATATGGGTGTAGTATGCCCTTAAGGTGCCATTAATTGACAAGATCCTTCATGACCGTTCTCTTTGCTTATATATATGGGGACCTTGGCATAATATGGTATGAAGAAACATATAAATTAATAAAATGTTTACATCCAAGACGGAAGACAGAGCTCTAAATTAATTTTTAAGTTCACATCACCTTCTTTCATCCATCCGTTTCAAAAATAGAAACTTCTGTGCCTGATTAACTTTGAATTCCATTGGGTCCCCTATGCCCCCCCCCCCCGAAAAAAGTCCCAGCTACGCCACTATCTCTACAACAATTGATGAGGACCCCACACTAGGGCTCTAGAGATTTGTTCATCCATTATTCTATTTACTTACAGTGTGTCACACCAGCTAAAGTCTGATAAAATGTAGGTGTTTCACTCTCGTCCGATAACCTGAGTCCGGCTTTGTTGACGTCTTGTAGTAACCATGCCGACAGCTTCATCACATGACTGTGTTTAATCAACCATGCGCAGAACTGCTCATAGGATACTTTATCCACCTGTGATTGAACAAAACAATGATAATGGGTTATTTTATTTGAAATCCATACATCCTCTTATGGAAGACATGACCTTAATCTTCAACACTGGGATCTGGCACCCATTCTGGTATTCTAACACCATTTGAAATTCACACTCCCTGTGCAGAAGATTAAGAACATGTCTTCCATGGGGTGTATGGATTTCAACTGGAATAGCCTAGCATCCATAACAAACATCTAAACATTCTGGGAATTGCGCTCAAACCAAACATGATTAGGAAAATGTCATAAAAGTTGTTTTTGATTTTAAGACTGATAAAGTTGCATAAAAATAAACAGTTGAATCCAGTTTCAACCCATCAGGAAGATAAAATATTTTATTTCACAAAAATGATTTTCTACTTCCAGGTGCATGTATGCAATACATGTAAGGCGAGGTTGTTTAGCAAACAAACCAAAAGGTTGATGATGTCCTTTCATTATTAGGACACTGACCCCTCCCTCCCTGTAACGTACGTAAGTGTAAAATGTTGAAAATAAAACCAGAAAGATGATCTTTGACCGATATTTTAGTTAGTTTTTACTAAGACTTTTTGACTGCCTCCCTCTAGTGAAAGGACTTTCATTTATTTATAGGACGCCATTGAACTTTTGGTTTGTACGACCATTATTTCTAAAGTTAGTCTTTGGCTGATTTCTGTCTTACCTCTCTGAACAGCACCGCTACCTCTTGCGACGGAGGACTGCCATCACAAGCCGAGATGAAGTTTTCCAAGTCATCTCGGCTAATGTACATCCCGTTGTCATGACTGGCACATAGTGCAAATATGACTGCAACAAAATATGCAGAAAAATGGTTAGAAATACATGAATTATATCAACATTTACATAAACTAGGCTTGAGATTGTTGCGTTCAGCCGCCCATTTCTGAAAAGATAAAATTTGGGGCGGATTTTGGTAAATTTGTACAACATTTTAAGTGTTGTGTCTCCAAAATGGGCTGAAATTTGTGACAACCTTGATACTTAACAACCTGAATAACATTGTTTTACCCAGCGCACACTGAACCTTCTTGTTTGGTCTTTTAAGTACTCAAGCAGGAGTTCATATGAAAATATTAAGAAACCCTTGGAATTTTTGACAGAATGATTCAATTACATTCATTAAAATAAAACCCTCTCCACCTTCTTGTGCCTATAAAAATCAATTGGGCTTCCATATAAATGTTTCAATACTGTATAGCCTCAATTTTGTGGCTTTATTTTTGCATATTTCCCAGTTTGATATACGCCCGCGAATTCAACATCCACCAATGCGCCCAATAATGAAACTTGATTACTACGCTAATTACTGAAAAATTTATAACTGCAAAATCATCAATCTGCGACAACGCTAGTGAATCTCACAACCGCAAAAATATCTGTACGCAAAAATATTGGCTTTATACAGTACATGTACTGTAAAAGTGGATATTTAAAAATAAAAACACACAAATAGGTCTATATAAGAAACTCAAAATTGGGAAATTAAAACAAGCAATGAAGTTCAAAATAAGCAAAGCGCAAAAAATTACACATGCAAAAATTACCACTTTTACAGAATTAAATTCTTCTACTTTAATTCTGATCAAAAGGAAACAGACTGAAACACCCACAAACCTACTCATGTGCCAAATCACACACCTAACACACCCACACAAATCATTACACCACACATTTCTACCATAATAATACCAAACATTTGAAATCAAACATTTATTATTTATTTTGATATGCGCTACTTGACAAAACTGACACTTGCTGTATTTGATTACATACATCAATAGTATGATCTGGTTCTTACACATACAAGCAACTAAGCAAGGTCATTTTCATCCTTTTAACACTACTGATGTGATGTGATCAAGCAAAATGAGTAGTTTCTTGAGGAAAATCAATGTGTTTCAAAATTCATTTTATGTGTCATTTTTTGAGCTTATTTTGCTGAAAACTCCATCAAAATTGGACTTCCAGTTTCAATTGTAAAAATTTGGGATTGGAAGGAAATTTAAAGTTTGAAAATGAAGAAATTTATGTACATAACAAATTGAATGGAAATTCTATCTTCTTGGAGGGAAAAAATTGAGTTTATAGTTTGTGAAAATTCACATTTTCAGCTCTGATTTGACCTACACATCACAAGAATCATTACCTCAACCCACCCTGTTAAATGCAATGACTACAACATACTATTCGCCAACAGGAAAATTCCATAATTCCATGCAGTGCAATAGATGCAGCTGCTTCGCACATACCACATAAATAGTCTCTTGTGCAAACGCAAAGACACACATAATGCGAAGGGACACAACGCTGTAATTTACTAGACATGCATGATCAAACGATTGGTCCTAATGAATATGCAAGAATTTACAGCATACAAAGCATGGGGACTTTGGTTGTTGGCGAATAGTCTGTACTCTACAGTTTTTGTCAGAAGAACAGCATTTGTTTATATTTTGAGAGCGTGTAGAGCGTAAACACAGAAGTGGGGTTCTGATTGGCTGATTCAATCGTCTGACAATCATAACAATAAACCGATAATCTGATTGGGCGATTACACATCAAAACGTTGGTCGGCACAGTTTGGTGCTCTTAAAGAGAACACACAGCTCTGTGTTGGTCGCTCATTAACAGGGCGCTTGCATCAATCTGAGCAAGGGACTGCCGTTCTTCTCTGAAACCCAGTGTAGTAGTCTGTAGTTATAGTATATTGACACTTACATTTGAGTTTTTCTGTTTGTGTTCCTTTAGTAAGTAAGACAAGGCCGCTAAATAAGTCTCTGAATACCATTCCCCTATTAGTACCACCAAATGCGTAATATAGATGCTGTAATCAGAGAAACAAGAAAAAAAGATAAAGAAAATCAGTTAATTACATGTTAAATATCAATCATTCTATTTCAGGATCAAGATCAGAAATAAAAAATAAATATTTCATTAGAACAAGCACATAACCTTGAACATTTACAAATTGATGCGGGGAGCAGTGGCAGGGCCGTAGCAAGCGGGTGGCCGGGGATGCCATGGCCGCTCCACTTTTTGAGAAATTTGTTATGTTTTTCTTTATATCTTTATTTCAATATTGGCATATATTTGTATTTTGGCCGCCCCACATTTGTGATGGCCTCCCCACATTTTTCAACCTTGCTATGGCCCTGAGCAGTGGCATAGCCAGTGGCAGTTTCCTCCCTGTGGAATATCATGTACCCCTCTTGCCCCTGAAAGTCACCTCCGGCCCCCTTGAAAAAGATCCTGACTACAATGTATGCTACTAGCAGGGAGACAGTTAACTAGTTTTTCCTTTTGCCTATACCTAGATGTCTCATGCTTTACAGGTATGTGACATTTGAGCTATAGACTTGTTCAGTCTGTAAACATGTAGACCTAGAAATGCAAATTACAGATTCTCCTACATGACCATCCATCTAAAATGGGCTGTAATGTTAGCTTTTCACTTTTTGAGATATTTGACAGGCAAATGCTCCTTTACAAATGATAGATTACTGTTGCTTGTTTGTAAGTTAGTAATTAATCAGTAAAATAATTGGGAAATCTTTTTACTGTTTTTTGAGAAAAAACAAATGCTCTACCAACATTACAGACCATTCATTTGGTTATTTTAGACCTGATATGCCGAAGGTGGCTGAAAAAAATACAAAATAAAATAACACCTGCAATGTAGTTGTCATTTTCTATCGCGTGTGGACCGTGGTAAGCTTACTTGTAAGATAGTATGGAAATTTCAGGATTTATTGGGGGCATTTAATAGAAGGAGGAGACTAAAGGTCCGTTCATACTACTACCGCATTTGCGATGCGTTGCTTTGCGATGCGGTGCGTTGTCGCACCGCATCTGCTGCATTGCGATATCGCAATAAAGTTAAATACATTTTAACCTGGAAATGCGACGAGTTGCGGAGTTGCGGCAAAAGTAATCAATATATCGGCATCGCAAAGCAACGCATCGCAAATGCGGTGGTAGTATGAACGAACCTTAATACAGTAAATATGGTATCTAAGATGTACATAATATTATTATCAATCCTACACCTTGTCTAAGTGACACACACATTACCAGATGTAACCAAGTGTAAAATAAGATTGGACTCATTTAGAGCATGAAATAGGTGCAATTAGACAGCATCAGTTCCGGCCATACTCATTACTCATAAATTTAACTTAGCCATGTACCTTTGAACAATTATTATATTCTTATTCTAATCTCATATTCAGAGCGACAGCATGTCGCATTCATTTTTCTTGGGAAAGGCTGGGGGGTACTCACATACAAACGCTATACAGGGATGTGCCGCCCAAATAGGTAGGTTTTCCACAAAAAAACCCTTAGACATGGGTCTATGTTTTGAAGAAAAAATCCTTCTGTGAAAAACATGGGGGAAACATGTTGCTTTTAGTATTTGTAAGCTCAAATCCTTAGATATGGTCCTTATTTCCTGAAAATCCTTAGATATGGGTCCCTATTTTCGGTTACCCTTCAAAATAATCCAGTACCCCCCCCACTCTCGGGGGATTGACACCTTTCCAAAACCCATGCACTGTTCTGAGTCAAATCGAATCAATCATGTTGTTTTTTCATATTTTGACATATAAATTACAATCATGGAGAATGAGGACTGAAGAGGGAGAACTACTACATGGATTTGCAGTACTTCACATATGTAGAAAATGAGAAAAACATGTGCCTAAGATTTGAAGTGAATGAAGAGAAAAAAACTGCAAGAAAAATAAAATAAATTTACAATGACATTTCAATTTAAATGAGGCCAATAACATGGAAATAATATAATATAGTTTTACCAAATTAGGATTTAAAAGCAGAGCTACAAAAGCATAAACTTGGTAATATTGGTATTACATACAATGTCATACATACGTGTACAGGCTGTTCCTAACTCTTTGAATGTACCATTTCCTTACTCCAAATCAATGATATCTTTAATTTTAAGATCAATTGTACCATATGAATGAACTGGTAACCACTTCAAATTTTGGTTTACAGAAAAAAAAAATACAAAAAAATACAAAATAACCAGACCGACCGACCCTACTTGATTGGTCCATGTGCCCATAGAACAGGGTGGTATTTTTAAATACCGTCCCAAATTAGCGAGATCTTTGGCCACAGTACCATGAACACATTAAGTATTTTGCCACTGGGTGTAAACTTGGTGTAATCGTCTCATGGATGTCCAGAATTCTTTGCTCTACTATTAAAGTAATCGATTTATCATCATCACACTGAAGTTATCTATATATCTTAAGATATCATACTCATGTGAACATTGCTTTTATCACCTTTAGATCTGTCCTTGAGAACATTCCACACGTTCCTCATCACATGACAAATACAAATGTAGTCATATTTTCCTATATTAAAACACATTGAGACATATGCATTTTTCTGATAATGACACAATATCTGAATGGGCAGCTTACGCTATATATAGAAAAACAATATCATCACAAAACAATAACAGAAGGTTTATAATATTATATCCTGTTTTAACATATCATTTCTCTTTCTGACTCATAAGTCATAACCACCAAACAATTACCACTCAGCCTACACAACATTGATATCTTCATAATTTAGCATGCCAAACGAGCAAGGTTTCATCAACACACAACATGCTGGGACAATATCAAAATTGCAATATTTTTCAATTCCTCATTAAAGTTAATTAGCCGATGGAAGAAGTGGGAGGAATATGCGAAGACATTATAATCCGACTCATCAGACTGTCAATTATTACCTAGATGGAATTGTAGAATTATATAGCCCTATGTAAATAGGAATCCACTTGACAAATAGAACATTAGCCTTTATGTCAATAATTAAATATGTATCAAACCATGTACAAGGGGTTTACAATGTACTTCCACTTTTGTATCCTGAACATTTTATGTCATGCTTTTTTAAGTCAATTTGGCTTCATTCTTTCCCCATAAATATTTAAGTTACACAAAGTACATGTATGTTAAAACATAATGGACAAAAAATATTTGTTTTTAATATATTACACTACATTATGGAACTGTACATTACAAAGGGGTTTCTAAACTATCACACTTTTTCTATATATTTAAAATTGGATGACTTGCTTGCAACTAGCAGACTTGATGATGAACAATTTGGGACGAAGATAAGTCTCAATTTGGGATAAAAGCCTCAATTTGGGATAAAGACTTCCATTTCAGATGAAGACCTTTAATTTGCATTGAAGACCCCAATACGGGGGGGGTAGGGGGACTCATGTTTTAAAGCTGTAAGCATCCGTGTGAATTGACTTTCAAAAATGACCCTAAGCTAGGATGTCGAAAATGTGTCAAACTAACCCTAAACATGGATTTTACTCACATAAAAACACCCTAAGCGAGGAATTAGTTTGATATTTGCCCCTAAACAAGGATAGACACAATAAGAACATCCTAAGCAAGGAATTGGTTTGAAATTTGCCCCTAAACAAGGATAGACATTGCGTGTGTGCTGGTATGAGTGTCATTCATCAGGGATTTGGGATAAGTTCTCAATTTGGGATGAAGACTTCCATTTCGGATGAAGACCTCTATTTTGCATTAAGACCTTTAAAATATGAGATGAAGACCCCAATTTTAACTGATTAAATGGCAACTGATTCCAAACCAACAAACAAGCAACAAAATGACAGGTTGCAACCTGCCAAGTAATAAACCCTTACCTATGCCCTTACAAAAACACTGTAAACACAGTACTATCCTGACAAGCACAATTTGTCATTCACTGCACACACTACATCTCCATGCAGTCTAGGATTGCTATCAAGTCCATTAGTTGCACAATATTGGGCTACTTTCAGAGCAGCTCTTAGTCAGAGCCCTTGCTATGTCAGAGAAGGTCCAGTGAATGGCCTCTGAAAACCAATATCACTTCAGAACCATGCCATTCTTGCAAGAAATGATGAACATTGAACAATTTGGGAAAATTGATCCTCATAGAACTGATTCTCACTTACATGTAAATTCATCTTACGATCAAGCCTGGAAATAAGCAGGCGCGAGGAGCAAATTTGCCCTCATAAAGCCACCAATTGCTCCTAGTTCTTGTCAAATTCACATTGATGAACCAGGAGCAATTTATTTTAGAAAATTGCTCCTGGTTTCAGTTTTTCCACTTGATGGAATTGCTGGAATGCTATATACTGTATGTGCAGAAATGGATTTACTATTTGGAAATTGCTCCTGTTTCTTCAAATATTGCTCCTGGTGTTTGTAAAATCCCAGTGAACAAAGAAGCAATGTTCAAAAACAAATTGCTACTGGTTCCAGTCTGCTTATTTCCAGGCTTGCTTACAATCTCATCTCTCTTACTGTGTTGGTGGAATCTGCATGATTTTAGGAGGATCAATTTTGATTCTCTCAAACTAAGTTTAGGAGAATTGTTGCATGAATCAATTCTCTAATTATCACCAAGTTTACAGCCCTGCCAAGGTAAGTTTAGGATAATCGTTGCATGAATCAATTCTCTGACCAAGTTTACAGCCCTGCCAAGGCTGCCATGTCTCACAAAATATTAGTGCTTTTTTTAAGTTGAGCTACTTGCAAGTAATCAAAGCTCGGTGGTTTGCTAAATTGTCATTTACTTTACTACCTGAACAGGTATTTGTTGCTAAGCTACTTACTTAAAATGTGTTTTGTAATTTTTTTATTAATTCACATACGGTACCTCATATTCACAGAGCATCAATGAATTAAAATACTGAAACTGTAACTGGAACTTAATTGCCCAATTTCATCGTTTCATAAAAGTGAAAGTGCCCTTTACAAATAAGGCCACACAATTGTTATGCCTCAAAAGCTGAGCACTGCATGCATTCATTTGCTTTTTGCATTTGTCTCGGAGAAAGCGACCAATTTAATTTCCCCCCATTTTTTAAAATAAAAATATGTTGGTAAAATATGTTTTAAAAAGTATTTGCCGCAAGAATTATGTAATTTTATAAGCACTTTAAATTATTGAAAATATTTCATTATGTGTTTTAGAATGTAAATTTCAACTGAGTAAGAGTTAGAGTCGGGGGGTAAAGAACACATTCTGCTTTAGATTTTGAATCAAGCCCTCAAAAGGCTAGTACACTGATTGTGCTAGGAAAATTTTCCCCCAATTTTCACAAAATAGCTCTCTGTGAATATTCAACAGTGAAGGGCTACTTTTCATAATATGATCTGAAAAATAGCCCAAAGTGAAAGTTGTAATCAAAATAATATTTCAAATCCTGACCCAATTTGGGATGTCGTTTTTTCCTATGACAGGAAAGTGGGCTACCTGAGCGTCACCCATCGTCACCTTGACGTAATACTTGCCACGCTTTCCGTTACTGGCAACCCTGCATCTAGTGTAAATTCCTGCCACTCAACCTGCTTACCTATCCAGGGTTGCCAAACATTTTCAGCCCGAATCACACATCAACTAGTCGAAAAGGCACCCAATTTTTTTTCTCCATTGGTTTGTAGAGGACAGGAAACTTACAGAAGTCACAGGAGCCAATGTTGAAAAGTCACCCAATTTTTTTCTTAGCTATTGGAAAGGAATCGTTCAGAAGTCGCAGGTAAAATCTTCAAGAGTAGCCCAATTGGGCTACCAAATCGCAGGTTTGGCAACCCTGTTATCTAACCTGAGCAGGTTCGCAATTCACATTGATCACAACAATGCCCCAACACCGTCATTTTCCATGTTTTTTTCTTAGCATGTTTTTTGCTTACAAATCAATGCTATTTTTATTTTATTCCAATAAATAAGCCTTTCAGGTATCATGCTATATTGGGCACAATTTTCAACCAGCAAAAACACAGAAACATTAATATATCCGGTTAATAAATTTATGCTTTGCAAAAAAAAAAGTGAATAAAATAAATACGCAAGATAGTGCTGTGAATAGACAGTATTTGGTTAAGTACTTTGCCCAGGCAGAAGAAGTGTGTGTGTGACATACATAATAGTAATGTATTCCCAGACCGGACTGTGTAAGCTTATCCTCTCATTGTAGGAGGGAGGGAGGCTTCTTCTATCTAGTACTATATGTAGGTCATGCAATAGGTTATAGGAGTATTAGTTGGGTGCAATTTGAAACTGCTGATACTTTGTAATTTTTAAACCAATATGTACTTGTATTGCTTTTAGCCTAAGAATCTCTGCTTTTCACAAGTTTCCGATATATATGGGATATGTTTACTAATTACAATCCGAAATTTAATTTAAATGCAAGGCTTCAGATTGTCATTTAAGTGCAACTTGAGAATATCACCTGAAATATACACCTTTAATAAGACCATCTTTAAAATTTAATGGTTTGTCTCAAAGCCTTTCCCAAGTTGAATTTAATCTAATGCGGTCGTTTTGTTTTGTTTTTGTTTTTTTTTGGATTTTTACTGTAATTTTTTTTAGTAAACGTTTGACGTTTGACAAGAATAGATCATCTTTCAAGGATTGAAATTTTTAAAAATTACAAGGAAATTTGAATTTGTGCTGTCTTTTACGTCTTGTGTGTTGGGGATTTGGGAAAAAAAAAACCAAAATGCAAAAAAAAAGTAATTTTCACTTAAATCCAGAATATTATCCAGCCAATCATGGCCAAATAAAAAAAAGCAGTTGTATTGTACATAATAAAAATAAATGTAAGTAAATTTATGATTAAATATATGTGATTAAAGAAATAAAATAAATATTTTAGATCTTCTGCTGTATGCATTTAACCTTTTCAGTTATGCACTGTAGTTAAATATTTTTTATGCTTGTTGCGATCGTGGAAATGAACCATTTTCTGAGTAAAATCAATGTTTATACTTCATTTAATATTCATACCATTTACTAAATGTACATTGTTAATTGGAAGCTAATAAAACAAGCAACAACATGGTGACAATTGGACGCTGCATCTCAGAGATAATTATGCTAAGATGCAGAAAATAAGGAATTAAATTCTTCTCAAACTCGAAAGCGATAAATGGATAATTTTGCTAGGATCATGTCACAAACATAAAGTTATGAATGAGACATGACATTGTAGGGATATTAATTTATCCGCTCTTGCCATTTTGTCTCAGCATGTTCTCTTTTTAACAGTGCTCACTTAAAGATGATTTATGAATATTTGACAGAAGTCCATTAAGCCATCTTCTCTCCCGGAAGCGTGCAATTCTTAATTTCAGAATTTGTTTTAACTGCAGCATATTCAGGCAAATAAATGGATGAGAGATTTAAGACCCCAACCTATACCCAAGTGTACATGCATGTATTTCTGGGAACATACAAACAATTTACCACCAAAATTGCACACATTTTTCACTATTCAATTTCCCTCCAAATGGCAAAATGATTTTGTTGCAGTGCAAATGGCAAAAATCAATGCAAGCACCCTCTAATTTTTTAACCGGGGTCATGCATTGTAATGTGAATAAATTAAGTCGTAAGTGCATTGATTTTTGTCATTTGAACGTCGACAAAATCGCTGCCATTGGTTCATTGCCTCACCCACTGTTTATGAACTCCTTTTACACCATGTGGTTGTGGAATTCTGTGCCAGCACCAACACACCTAAAAATTATATTTCATGACCAATTTCAGCACAAAATATTGTCTATTGAGAGTAGAACATCACAAGTGACATTCACATGATCTGCTTCTGAAGTTTTATATTTACTATAAAAACTTGTATTACTTCAAAAATATTCATACATGTACATGTACAAACAGACGACTATATGGCATCTGCAGTTGGTTGTTTTTGTAATCAACAGTGAGTGAATAATAACATACAAATTTGCAGGGGTACAAAACATACAATTTTACAGAAGTGCTTATTTTTTCCATACCTTAATTTTCAAGAGATGTTTAACTGTCCATGACTTGACAATTGACATGTATTTCATTGGGTAAAAGGTCTTTTCTTTCAATAACTTCCAAAAGTGCTTATTTTTCCAAGATACAAAGTAAGAAATTGTCAAGATTATATATACCGGTACCCCTGCAAATTTGACTTAGACTATGAAACAAAGTTGTGTGCATACAAAGAATATAGGAAGGAATTACATTACATTAATTGATTAGATATCCTGCATATAAAATTAGGTAAGCCTCAATCTTCAATGAGAGGTAGTCATCAGTATGCACACAGGTATTGTCCTTGTGCTTTGTTTACATGACTGTGATAGTGAAAATATTTATGAGGTAGCGGAATAATAAAACAAAATACACTGTACAACATGTTTATGGTCGGGAAAGTAGTGACAACTGCTGTATCTTCTTGAGTCAGTAATTTAAATATTGTTTTTTTTTTATTGCAGGGACTGTCATTTGGAATTTGCAGCAGAGCATTAAATAGCTCTTTTGGGGCCTTCAAGGAAAGCTGTTTAAGCATTCACATGTACAATAGAATGTAATTATAAGGAGAGAATGGTCAACTAAGGAGAGCTAAAAATCACTCTCCCATATCAGATTTAAGGAGAGCAGTAGAGTGATTGCTCTCGCTCTCCTCAAAATGTAATGATGAGAAGTATATATTCAGAAAGGAAATGATGCAAGGAATCCAAATCACATTCGACTTGATCTTAGATCAGTTTTTGGAATAGATATGGGCCATTAGAACTTGTTTGTTTGTTTGTTTTTTATTTGGCAACTCCACCTTTGCCCAAACTACGCGCAGCAGAATGAACATTTGTGACATGCTCTGGTCCATTCCATGGAGGCCAAAGGCGGAAAATTTGAAATCGATATAAAGGCAAAAATATGGAGTAAATAAACAATAAAATACATAGAAAATAGACAAAACTTCCTAACTTTAGAACCAAGTATGCTAGACATTTGGTGTTTTCAGAAATGACAACTTAATGTATGTTTTCAAAAATGCCTCCTTTGGTCTGCAACCCTCCATGGACCACATCGTGTCACATTTTAAGTTTTAATAAAATATTTTACTGTACATGTAACAGCACAAACAACAACTGCATACCATGGATTCAGTGGCAAATTTAAGGAAAAGGGCCCTGTCAGCAAAATAGCCCAGGGGCCCTATTCTTTTAAATATTGCAGTCAAGATATTGAAGACACACTGCGATACATGGATTTATTGTGCCACGCAGACGGCTGATATACTGGAGCAGTGGAGCACATTTCATGTTTACATGCTAACCAACAACAAAGACAAAATTTAGATCTAGATCAGCCACTCGTCAAAAATCAAGGGAACAAATTAATAGTTTTAAACATTGTGCCTACAATCAGATGTTGACTTACCTCTCCCAGTTTAGCTGGCATGCTATCACCCAAGACATCTTTAATAAATATGGGTCTACTCATGTACCCTGCTGGTGTAGAGTATCTCTTGAAGGCCTCTCTAAGTCTCTTGAATTCATCATCAGAAACTGTGGAATAACAATAACAGAAGTCACAAAATGAGTATTATCATGAAGGGCCAAAACCAATGCCTTCAACTCACTGGTCATACCGTGCCAATGGCTTCTCTGCACACATTGTACTCGCCATCAACCAGTGGCCAGCCATCTAGTTGTCATGATGCTTGATCAGCCAATCACTTTTACAGGCCACTTGGCTACATACAGTATTAAAGCATTTAATTTGTTTTTTTATTTCAATGTAAAATTAGCATTATATATGTAGTACCGTAGTATATAGTTTTCGGTCTTTTCCACCAGTGCTTGAGAAAAATGAGGAGACTCTTTTTATTTCTTTTTTTCAAATGTGAGAATCTGAAGGATAAACCTCCTAGTGTACCACAAATAGACTTGAAAGTAATCCTTGTTCTCTAATAAACTTATCTATCTAGATATATAAAGCCGGATTGGTGGTTGGTGCTAATGGCTGTATTTACTTCTGAACTTCCACTGCTTTTTACAGTGTCATGCTTCATGATTTCTACTAGATTTCACTACCATAGCAAAGGATTTTAACCTCTAATGTTATCAGTAACCATGGTAAGTCGAACCCTGAAAAAGTTGTTCAAATGAGACATCGGCAAACTGTTAGCAATTAGCATGCCTGGTTAGTCTGAAGACACGCAGATAAGTCATAAAATAAATTTCAGTAACATTAATTCTTCACACAGAATGCGTTTGAAAATTGACAATTAAGTTACTCAAGGAGCTATCTACTATGTACTATCTACACCTGTAACTATCGGTTTGGCATGAATAGTAGATGGATTTCTCAAACTCAGCCATCTCATCCAAGCTCCAATAATTGAATCTCTAGTGCTATGTCCTGGAGTTTCAATACGTAAGTACTGCACAGTAGATATCAAGCTGTGTGGGCCCACAACACAAAGAAATCTTGGCTCTACAAATGATTGGAAAAAGGACACTCATTTTCACCATAAAATCTGATGAACACACAGAGGAAAGCAATATATAGATAGGATTTGAAGATTTGGCTGTACTTGTTTGGGGTGCTTTATAAAGTATTATAATATTGTTGATGCTTTGTGTGTGGTCACTATATGATATCCTCTTGTTGACTGTCAATGACCAGTGGATCTTCATACTGCCATACATTGTAATACAGTAACTGACTCAGTCACAGAATTAGTTCCAGTAACTGTAACTCAGTAATCTTTATTTAACATTATGACATTATCTGATTACTGAGTCACAGATCGGTCTATTCGTATCATTTTCGCAAAGAAGCTTATTCTGGCCAATACCACATGATTACCGGTTGCCGAAAACTTCTTTCTCTAAATCATATAAATAACTTACGCAAATGTAGTCCAATATGTGAACTTCAGACACTCCGGCGAACTATCCGCATATGGATGTCTTGATATTTTCACTTATAACACTGTAATTTGATGGTTTTTTTTCGGACTTTCCACATTTCGTTTCACACTGTTTACATGGTGTGAATTTTGTGACGTCACTTCCGACCAGGGTTGCCAAAACTTTTTAGCCCAAGTCGCGGGTAATAGCCGTGAAATGTCGCCCAATAGCCAAACAATCGGCCAAAATTTTAAAGTGGAAATAAGGGAGGCTCTACATCCCTTTTATTTTGAAATTTTCATATATTTTTTACAGCCAAGGTTTAATTCAACTTTTATCCAGAACACTCGTTACTGTCACTCACCGCTTGGAGGTAGATATAGGACTTTGGGAGCATTATTACATAAATATACCGTACTATTGTAAAACCACGTCCATGCTGTTCTGACACAGCCCAAGGTGTAAGTTTGTAAACACGCCACACGTGTTGACAAATTTGACCTTTAACCACACTTCCTCTCGACAACTTTCTACTTAGAATATACATGTAACGGGACCAAAAAGTGCTCCTGAAATAATTGCTTTTACAAGAAAATGAAGAATACAGTGAAGTGTTAACAACAGCGTATGGAAAGCTTGTAGTTTAGAGGTAAATATTAGACATGATGTAGGTGTTTATTTTTTATATAACATATTTTATGGGGCGATGAAGAAGGCGAATTTATTTGCGAAACGGATGCCAATCAACCGCAGCATGTCGAACGGGCCCAGTAAACAGTGTCCGAAATAAGGAAAATATGGAGGTTGTCCCGAGGACAACCAAAGCATAAATTCTGCTTGTCCTCAAAACATTTTGATTGTCCCCAAAATGTGTCGTATTTAAGAGGTAAAATATAGTGGTTGTCCGGGGGATAAGTACATATCTCAATATGGTTGTCCCCAGTGACTTTTTGGACAAGAGGACAAGAGGATAAGTGCTTATTTCGAACACTGCCAGTAAATGTCAGTAGGCCTATGTTGAAGGATAGGACTGAAGACATGCAGGCAGGTCTATCACAGAATCAGTAACTAGTCAACTTAACTGCAACCAAAATCTTCAAACAAAGACCAAGACTTATACTTCAGCCACAGTCTACTAAGAAAGCAACAACGGTGCGAGTAATCAACTCCCCGTGCCCTCTAGTTGTAGTAACTACAAATTTCGAACGTTACTGTGCCTCCAGGATTTAATTTTGGCAAGTTTGCATTAGTGTATCTAGTAAAATATTCACTTTAGAAACCTGTGTCCCTGATGTATGTCATCTGTGATCGCTCAACTTATTCCACGCATCAGCTTTAGTCAAAAGAAATATTTAAAAAGACGATTTATGAGTGACTTTTATGAGCAGCGAAAAGTCCACCCACGACTATGTACATGTGAATATGGCGATGAATGCACACTAAATCGCTGTGACACATACACATAGCCCTTGGAACTCACAGTCGGAGCCGTGTCGTGAGTTCCAATATAATTGGCTATGTGCCCTCACATCCCTTCGCGCTTGGCTTCTACAAAAGCGTTGTGAGTATATACTCTCAAAGTCAAGTCAAAAAATGATTCTTATTTAATTTTAACTGTTAAAAGAGACCACATAATGATAATATCATGCATGTGCATTCAGAGCAGTGCATGCATGTATGACACAACCCACAACTTGCACAAGTGACATCACACATACATGTATCACATCGACATTCCAAGAAATTGGTTCATTAAAATACAACATTGAACAGGATGGCAAAGCAATAAATGCAATGCATGCCATGTAGGCTACACAAATAACAACACCATGATTCATAGTACATGTTTTATTATCATGTATTTTATTTTACGCATATTCAGTGATGGGATTTGTCATGTTTGTACACACTGTCACTGCAGTGACTGTACTGCTGCATAGCACTTCACCGTGTATTGAAATAGGCGACATCACTGAACTGCGCAACAGCTTTTTTTCTCCACGCTCTCACAAATACTTGCCTTTTCTGACTGCATCTTCGTAAGGAATAATCGACGGCCTTGATTCCTTATTCCCCATTTTTATACTTAAATTCTGCAAACGACAATCACATTACCAAATAAACCAGTTTGTTCTCTCGGTTGTCAGGAAATATTTTCTCACACCTATAGCCGCCATATTGTCAATGTTGTCACCTGACACATTTCGCTGCTTCCAAGAACTATTGGGGGATTCCGCATCGACATCACGTGTTTGTAAAGGAGTATTTTCAACACACGGAACAATTAAAAAACCGCAAGGAAAAGTCATCGAATTGAAGTTGGAAAGCTTCATTGATGGAAACTGGGGATGGAGATGGTTTTGATTGATTTTAGGCTACTATCTGTTCAATATTTAAAGCGCAGATTATCGAATTTTTAAGATATTAAAAAAAAAAATTGTGGTCAAAGTCATCTGAGACTAGTAGGCCTATACCTTTGTAAATGCTGTGTGCTGTACGTGTGGGTGCTCTCTCTGAAGTCTCCAGCTTTCATCCGAAATATATCATTTTTTTGACATATTTCAATACTAAATTTTATATCATCTTCAAGGGTTTTACACCAGGATTATTCTGATGTGCTTTGTCTACAATAAATCTGCATATTTACTGAAATATTAATGAAAATAGAACCAAATATTGCTGTTATATCTCAGTATATTGACTGTGTAGTTTTATCATCAAGCATCTTCCTGCCACTTGAACTTCCTGCTGTGCAACATCAATAGATAACAATGGAAATATTGAACAATACAATGGGAGCTATGAGTCATGTTTGGTCAAGAATGAGCACTAGCTTAATGGAGAGATCTTCCTTCACTGGATTTAACAATGAAGAAGTTTTTGGCTCTTCATTATGGAAAATTAAAGAAAACTCTCAATCAACAACGGTGTATGTGAACCCACAGAAATTCCATCTAGTGACAGATGAACTTACAAATTTATATGGATGCCCAGTGAACAAGGGTAGACATGGACTGATCTACAAATGCAACATGGAACATGAAAATGGAACCCCAGCTGTTGTCACCATAACATGTTACAGCTCCTCCAAGTTGCTTCATGTTCAAGGATGTTTTCATGAATCCTGGATTGGTTCTACTCTGGACATTATTGAACAGAAAATCAGTCCACATGATGATGACCATGAACTTTCTGTTTCCTTTGAAGATCAACCAGCACCTACATGCACATCAACACCAATTGCACCACACCACCAGTCTACATCCCCCTACTATCAACCTAGTACAGTTCAACATGCTGGCTGCCAAATTAGCCCCTCAGTTTGTGATAGAGCAACACAAACTCCTGTTCAACTAGATGAGACCCTAAGCTGAAGGATGTGATATCATCTTTGACATCAAAAGTTGAAGACTACAAGATACAGCTGGCCCAATTCCAAGAGGTACGCAGTAACTTTGCCCACCTTACATCAGCATATCGAGAACTGAGTGATCGCAATTGTGTCCTGGAAGCTAAGCTCTCCAGCCTGATCAAGCAAGAAACATGTTTGAACTTTGAAATACCAGTTGCTACATCATCACCCCCAAAACATGTGTCTGCCCCCAGCCTGATTCTGCCATATCAACGTCACCGAATCCATTCAATCTTCCTACGGATGAACTGACAAATTTGGAACCAGCGCCAGCAGTCCCAAGTGCACCTAACATGTCCCTGATGACACCACCTAAACAACAGACATCTACACGTAAACCTCGTCGCAATCCCCCCAAACCCACTAGTACTCCTAAGCCACAAATGGATCAGCAACTTAGTAAGCCCCCAACCAAAGAAGACTCCAAAGCTGACATTGTAATCTTCAGCAATTCTATATGTGCAAGAATTGTTGAACAGCGTTTCTACAGAGGTAAGAACACAAAAGTTTATCACAAAGGCGGTGCCAGTATAAAGGATGTAGAGAAGCTAGTTGCAGACTCCAAAGAAACTTCACCTGCAATTGTCATTCTCCAAGCTTGGACAAATAACACTACGCGACAAACCCCTGATGAATGCCACAAAGATGCAACAGAACTGATCAACGCGACTATGGTGAAATTCCCCACAGCTCATGTGATCATCTCGGGTGTTCTGCCAAGACTATGCCCCTTGCATAAGAATATGCCAAATCGCGTTGCCTATGAACTCAACAGTATGTTTGCCAGGAACTCAATGAACAACCCCAATGTCTCATTTGTAGACAATGCCACATCTTTTGTAACACAGACAGGAGATATCTTACAGGAACTATATTGGGATGACGTTCATATGAATTACAAGGGCTTAAGTAGACTTGTAATCAACCTACGCACGGCTATTACAACTGTTTTTCCTTGTTGGAGCCCTCACTTCCCAAAGACTTAGACTCTGTTACCAATAATGAATTTGTTCATCCACATGAAATTGATGCGATAGATGCAAAAAGTGTAAATGATATGAATGATACATGTATTGATGAAGAAATTATGAATGATAATGTAAATAGTGTAAATAATGATGTTTTAGTTGGTACATGTACTTCTGTTATGAAAATTGTTAATGAAAATTATTCTCAAGATGTTCAAGTCAATGGTGCAAACAATGTTAATGACTTTGATGATGAAGATAGTGTAAATGAAACTAAAATTGTAAGAAGAAATGCTCATTTCGGAAATGATAATGTAGAGAATAATCATGATGGTGCTGTAAATTTAACTTCATTAAATGACGATAAAAGTAGTCATGTTAATGTTATTGACAATCAAATACCAGAAGATACATGTACAAATTTGGTAAATCATGAGATTAATAATCCTTATAGTGTTTTGCATTCAAATGGTACAATTATTGCTCAACTAAATATCTGTAGTTTAGTTGACAATTTTGATGAGCTTAACAACATTTTAAACGATAATCCCATTGATGTATTGGGACTTACTGAAACATTTCTGTCTGATGTTATAAGTGATAACAATGTAAATATTGATAATTACTTCCTGTACAGAAAGGATAGAAAATTCTTAAATGTCAATAGACGTGGAGGTGTAGCCTTTTATGTAAATCAAGCATGTAACCATAAAATTAGAGATGATCTAAATACAGATAAACTTGAGCTCTTAACAATAGAAATAATGCCATCGAAGAGGAAGCCAATCATTGTTGTATTATGGTATAGAGTACCTGGTTCCTCTATTGATTTATTTGTTCATTTTCAAAATCTTTTACAGGTCATTGAATCTGAAGGAAAGGATTATATTCTTATGGGTGATCTTAATTGTGATCTCTTGACAACCACACCCCACTGTTATACAATTAAACTTAAAGAAATTTGTGATAATTTCAACCTTAAACAAGTTATATCTGAACCAACAAGGATAACTAAAAATAGTAAAACTTTAATTGATGTAATATATTGTTCTGATATTAACAAGATAAGCAAATCAGGTGTTATTCATACTGGAATTAGTGACCACTCACTCACTTATGCATTAATTTGGGGTAAGACTAAATCTAGTAATACTGATAGCAAAGATGATAACCATGCACAGAAGCAAAATCACAAGTTTAAAAAGTCTCGTAATTATAAAAAATTCAATGAACAGATATTTTTGAATGATTTAGCAAATACTGATTGGAAGGTTGTTTTAAATAGCAGTGATGTTGACAAAGGTGCTGAGTTATTTGAGAAAATACTTCTTCGTATAATTGACAGGCATGCACCTTATAAGAAGCGTAGAACACGAAAGAAAACTGCCCCTTGGTTAAATGATGATGTTTTAAATGCAATGCGCAAACGAGATAAACTTAAAGTTATTGCAATCAAATCAGGAAATAATCACACTTGTTGGGAAACCTACCGCAAGGCAAGGAATGAAACTAACAAAATGATCAAAGATAACAAGAGAAAATTCCTAAATCAAGGTCTTAATGAACACAAAAATAATATCAAAAAGACTTGGGAACATTTGAAACATGTCATTCCTTCAAAAAGTAAAGGTACAAAAATGTCTTTTATTAAGACTGAAAAAGGTTCGCTTACAGAGCCAAAAGAAAAGGCTAATGAACTAAATAATTTCTTTTCTAAAATTGGTCCTCAACTTGCAGATACTATTAGTGATAATGATTTTTGTAACTATAACCATGAAAACAGCCAAAATTTTGAAGGACCTACTTTTGATTTTATTCCTGTTACTTATGACTATGTTTTTAATCAACTTTGTAAATTATCTGATAATAAAGCAACTGGTTTAGACAATATTCCTTCAAAGCTGCTCAAATTGGCAGCACCTATCATTACACCAATTATAACTCATTTAATCAATCACTCCTTCACAACAAGTAAATTTCCAACATGCTGGAAAAGAGCTAAAGTCATTCCTGTTTTTAAGGCTGGTGACCCTAGTGACACCAGTAACTATAGGCCCATTTCCATACTTGTTGTAATTTCAAAAATAGCTGAAAGGGCAGTGTTTGACCAACTGTACAACTATTTAAATACTAATGGATTAATTAATATCAACCAGTCAGGGTTCAGACCATCTCATTCAACCTGTTCTGCTCTTGTTAACATAACTGAAGACTGGTATGATGAAATTGACAAAGGTAATATGGTAGGACTTTGTATGTTAGATTTAAAAAAAGCATTTGATACAGTAAATCATGAAATTTTTCTTAAAAATTGAAAATATATGGCTTAAGTAATTATTGTATTAAATGGTTTGAAAGCTATCTTACTGGTCGCACCCAATGTACTTCTGTAGATGGTGTACTCTCTGATCAATGTGAAATAGTATGTGGCATGCCACAAGGATCAATTGATGGCCCTCTTGCCTTTCTAATTTATATCAATGATCTTCCTAATTATGTAACACATTGTAAAGTAAGTATGTATGCCGATGATACTGTAATATATTATTCTTCTAATGAAATTAATGATATTTTTAGCAGTATAAATAATGATCTTAACACCATCAACAAATGGCTTCAAAGTAATAAACTTAGTCTAAACACTGACAAAACAGAATTCATGTTAATAGGCTCAAGACAAAGGTTACATTCAGTAAGAGAAGATATTAATAATGCAGATGTCCATGTTCATATAAATGGTGTTAATATTAAGAGGGTGCCAGAGAGCAAACACCTTGGTGTTATTATTGATGATACTTTGTCTTGGAACCAACAAATTGATACTGTGCGTAAAAAAGCTCTCAAAGGAATGTTCATGCTAAAAAAATGTAGATCTAATTTCCTCATTGAAGATATTTTGAAGATAGTTTATAATTCAATTGTTCTGCCTCATCTAGAATATTGTAACATTGTTTGGGGAAATTGTAGTATTTCTGTAGCAAAACGTCTACAAATTATCCAAAACAGGGCTGCACGTATAATTTGTAACGCTAAATGGGACACATCTAGTAATATAGTTCTTGATCAACTTGGTTGGAAACCAGTTTCAAATAGGCAGCAGTACAATTGTTCTGTTTTAACATATAAGATTTTGAATAACTTGTCACCTCCGTACTTAACTCACATATTTTCAATTCCAGAGAATCATTACAACTTTCGCCAGAGTAAATTTAATGTTAAGATCCCTCAACCGAGGACAGATTATAAGAAACGTAGTTTATCATATAGAGGTGGAATCATCTGGAACAATTTAGATGAAACTATTCAAAAATCCATGACCTTACATATTTTCAAACATAATGCTAAAAGTGTATATTTTTAACTGTTGTTTAAATCTATCAATTTTATGATGATGTAAATTTTATTTGTACTTTGTTTATTTATATTTTGTATGTTATGTTATGTCCACGGCCCCAAGGAAGAACAACTTTGTTGATTTGGGCCTCCGTGGTGAAATAAAGCTTCCTATCCTATCCTATCCTATCCTACCTAGTCTCAGAAGTCATTAAAATAAAAGTGTTAGCACATTCTCACTTTTCCTAGTCACGTTTCCAAGTTTACTACTCTGCAGGCCTATCGAGCCTTTAAAACCATTATAAAAAGAGTGAAAACCACTCTAAAAGAGTGAATTGTAACTCTTTCAAGGAGTTAAATGAAGGACATTAACTCTAAAAACGTGTTGTCCTTCAATCATTTAGGCCATAACTCAGTGACGAGTTAAAATTCACTCTTTGAGTGGTTTTCACTCTTTTTTTCAAGAGTGGTTAAAAAAAAAACACATTTCACTCTCATCAATTATTTGTAAGCGCTCTTTAGCAAAGTCATAGTTCTTTGAATTTGCAGTTGTATGACAAAATAGGCGAAAATAGTAACCTTTTGCACAAGATTTGCAATTTAATGAGAGAATTTGCCATTGCTATAAATTGTGTCTATCTTTCATTTAAGGGGGCCGGGGGTACTACAGCCCTGCCCAATTTTGGAAAAGGGGTATAATCCTTCTTGTCTTCCATTAGCAACCGCGTCACGGGTATAATCCTCCTTCCAGGAGCAACCACTGTGCATGATTGACGGGCTATTCCATTGCTCGTAATAGGGTAGTGTATTTTAGCGGGACAATGCTGGATGGTGCACGCGCGCGTGCACGATGTGCAAGGTAGACTTTCGCCAAGACTTGGCATGTGGTTGTTGGTGTAGGGGTGTGGGGGGTGTGTGTGTTGGGGGAGGGGGCGTGTTGTCCGAGATATTAGGAATTATTTAATTATAGTTATTAATATTGGAAGAATGTTTTAAACTTTAATTTAAGGCATCATACGATTTTATACTATTTTAGATTTTCAATTAATAACAAAATAATAAAATCATATTAATAGGCCTATTTATTATCGCACGCCATGGTAACAATTAAAAAAAATGGCACACTTTCCGATAAAAATTTGGGAAACAAATTAATTTAAAAATAAATAAATAAAAACAATCTTTCTTAAACCAAATTTTCATGAAATTGAGGGCCATCAATAAACCAAAATGCACCCCGAATCTGTCACACATCCCCGTAGTAGGCCTACCCTCCTTTCCACCCCGTTGCCCTAAACTAGACGTGTAATATAACCGCCAAGAGTTTTTTTTTACCTGTAGGCAAGCTCACCCCTACAGTCGCAATAGTTCTAGCCCAGATAGCTTTTAACTCACGCCTACTAATAACGTACTTTCATCAAGTGATGGCGCTATAAGGTTTACCACGGAAGCTGTTTGGTTTACCGTGGAAGAAGATTATACCCTATATGCAATTTTGTGCCTATTTGTGCATTTTTCCCAAAAATTATAGCGCATCGGTGACAAGTAAGATATGTAGGCCTATATTAGGCCTATAGGGGCAAGGACTACAACTACTGCACTTGAAATTTTATTTCAACACCAACAACAGTTGTGGTGTTACAGTCAAAAATTAGGGAAAACCAATATTTGATCAATATGAACTACTTGCCTTGAGTTGCTGAATTCTCAGTGCAGTAGTTGTAGTCCTTGCCCCTTTAATACACATATCTTAGGCCTACTTGTCACCAATGCGCTATAATTTTTGAGAAAAATGCAAAAATGGGCAAAAAATTGGCCAGGGGTGTAGTACCCCCTTAATGACAAAAAATTTGCAAACTATTGTTAGGAACAATTGAGGTTTTGACTTGTAAAACCTACATAATGATAGGTAGTTAAGTTTTCAACAGATTTACCACATTCGCCTTGCTATAAACATTGAATTGCGTTATCAGTTGACCTATTAATGAAAAAAAAGTGTTTTTAGGGGGAAGTGTTACTGTTAACTTTCATTCATATACAAAAATTCAACGTGACATTTATAGGCCTACACTCTAAATTTCAAGTAGGCCTATTTATTAATCCTAAAGGATTGTGATTTAAAATTAAATCTTAAAAATTTAAAATTAAGTCTTTAAAATTTAAAATTCAAATCTATAAGATTAATTTTAAATCTAAAATTGATTGGTCCCTAATTACAATCCTTAAGGATTTATTTTTAAATCCTTGTAATTTAGAGTGTAGGCCTACATTAATGAACCTTTTCGAAGTCATTTTAGCTTCTTAACTAGGCCTATAGGTCTATTGATTATTGACAAAAACAAGGCTAAAACAATAAGATATGACATTATAAGAAAATAAAAATTGATGTAGGCCCTATATGAAAACTCACGGTGCGCGGTGTGTCCGCTTCAAATGCTTCAAACAAATCAAAAACTATTAGGCCAATAGGCCCATGCAAAGTCGCGAAATAATCAAACAAGTTTGTGGATGTCGCTTGAATTTCTCCGGGGAATTTCTATTGAGAGCAATAATATTTTTGACTGCATTTTGCGTTTTTATTTGCGAAATCCCGAAAAAATACATTTTCCTGATAAAAATAATAATGGTTTTTTTCTTATAGGGCCTATATAGGGGCCTACATATTGTTTATAGCAATAGGCCTAATAGGACATCACTAAATAGCCTGCATGAGTTATAATTATTTCACAGCCCCTAACATGTTATTGAGGATCACATGATTGATTGGGCTATTCCAGATAATAAACGACACCCCCCTATGGAGGGCAAACTTTTTTTTTGAAAAAAAATCTGGAATTCCAAATTCGTTTTGGAAAAAATATCCCAACCCAACCTCCGCAAAAAGTATGGAATTCCAGGCACATTCCACTGGAACCCCTATAGAGGGCAAACTTTATTTTCTACAAAAAAGTCTGGAATTCCAGAAATTAAAAGTAAAAAAGTTTGGAATTCTGACGCGTTGGAGGAAAAAGTCTGGAATTCTGATGCTTTGGGGGGAAAAAGTCTGGAATTCCGACGCCCTCTATAGGTTTGGAGTATATGACTGTGAAGGAGTTTTTGGGAAAAAAGTCTGGAATTCCAGACCAAAGTACATACAAAAAGAGTATGGAATTCCAGTGCCCTCTATAGGGGGTGGTTGATTATTTTCTGGAACAGCCCATTTCATGAGTGTAATAAGTATTTACATCTAACTGTTATGACCTGCATCCGTTTGGCATCCAAGCTATATCCTCCACACTGATTTGGAAAATAAAATAAATTAAAGGCATAGGCTCAAGGGCCTATGTTACCGCATCGATGAGGGGGGGGCGCACTGGATTTTAGAAGCGAAGTTTTATATTAAAGATTTTTAGAGAGTTTTATTTAAAATGCCAAAACTTGCTTTCCCCCTTGCCAAAAATTGCTTTCCCAATAAAATATGATACGCCCCCACTTTTTAGGCAAAAAAAATCACACAAGTTTTCACTTTTTGCGACCATTCTGTGCAAAATTGGTTGATTGGCGGGGGAGAAAAAAAGCGCCGCCACTGCATTTTACGCTCATCATTTAATATTGCAGTAAGGCCCCTAGCCTCTATATGTGTAGGCCTAATAGCTCCTAATAGCTTACGGTCGCCGATAGCACCGTGCTGGCGGGCTTGCTGGTAACACTTTCTTTCAATGCTTCATCGTAGCTTGTCTTTCGAGTCACATTTTAAAGCCATACCTCAGATTTTGCTCAAGCCCTGAGCCCCCGGGCCCTGAGCTTTGGCCCCCAGTAGGCCCTATTATACTGTCTGTGCCTAGTCTATGCCTAGGGAGCTCTAGGGCTGGTGCCCAGGTCTATGCCCGTAGGCCCTATGTGTAACAGCGCCACCTCTATTTTCAGTCTTCAAACTATTTCTGATTTAAAAGAAAAATGAGAGGGCTCACTTTCCTCATGAAATCGAATTATACAGACCTGGAATTATTGGTTTTCATGTCTCATGTCTACTGAAGATAGCACAGGACAGGACATTATACCACTTTATGCTGCACTTATACTCGTATAGTGGGAACACTGATACTCTCCATGTTAGGTTTATTATCATTACGATCATTTTGTATTTTAATTGGAACATTGAATTTGAAGCTTCAGAGAGAAATTATGGTTAGTGTGTATAGGCCTACTAAAAAAACCCAAAACAAAACAAAAACAACAACAATAACAACAACAACAACAACAAAATTACAACAATCATGATATGCATTATTTCTGTTTTGCCTGTATAAGTAGTGCAAGTGTTCTATTACCCGAACATTATTACAATGTTGATGCTGTTTTATTTTTGGAAAATGCTAATAAATTATGTGATCAGTAGGCCCTATAGTATTTTGAGCAATAGGCCATTGGCCTTTTGGTTGTGGACATAATAAGGCTATAATACTAGTTCATTGTTTTACCCGGACTTAAGGGTAGACAAGGTAGGCCTACTGTTGGTCGAAGCAGCCAAAGAGTATCGATTTTCATTATGTAAATCAATAATATTATTGAAAAATAACACTTTGATGTTTTGCAAAAGTTCATTCTACAAACCATATACTTTCAAACCTTGCTTGATTTACCGTTGTTAATGAGTTATGTACGTTTATGTAATTGTTGCAGGTGTTTCAGCCCTCCTACAACATAACTCAAGAACCACAGGACCTACAAAAGTATATCTGTGATATTTGAAATCTTCTACACACTCGCTATGAAATGAGCAATGCGATTTTTGCCAAAGCTGACTACCATTCGCAAGATGCTGTGAACTACCAAATCGCAACACTTTAAAATAGTGTCAAATTATGTCTGAACTTGCAAGCCTTGCAATTAGGCATAGGCATTAATATTATCTGCATGGTTGGCGCCAAGTTGTTTGCATCACTTTCACTATCTGCCTTTCAGTGAATTTCAGTGAATTTAAGGTGGTACTACACCCCTTGATAAATTTGTGACTATTTTTATATTTTTCTCAAAAAATAATAACACACTGGTAACAAGAGTTATGTAGATTATAGGGCCAAGGAATCCAGTTACTGCACTGGAATTTCAGTGACTCAAGACAAGCGGTACGGTACGTTATTTATGTTAAGAAAAGAAGTACCGCTAGAATGTACCTCATTTCTTAACATACATAATGAACCACTTGTCTTGAAATCACTGAAATTTCAGTGAAGTAATTGGATTCCTTGCCCCAATATGCATAACTTTTGTTATGTAGTTATTTTTGAGAAAAATGCAAAATTAGTCACAAAATTTATCAGGGGGTGTATAGTACCACCTTTTAAAGACGACATATCATATCAGTGAGTGAGTTTATACGGTTGCCATGAGCAATTATTATTAAAATACAGCAAAATACCACAATGTTTTATTTTCAGCAGGCCTATTTAAAAATAATGTGATCAATTCATGAACTATGCAAATTAAAATACGGTAAAATACCACGCGTTTGCACAATACTTTTGCAATCAATTTAGCTTGACATGCAAAAGCGCAAGAACATTGCGAAAGTGATTCAACTCGTTTTCGTTTTATTATTCCCAAATCCAGACATTAGACAATGGTTCAATATAGATGTCTCCGACTTTTAACCGCAATTTATAGCTTTTGAAGGCTCCAGTGATAAATAATTCATTTCTCCCATGGGTTTGATTTCGGAATATCTAATGTTGGAAATGAGAGCTGTAATTTCATGGTCAATTTTGGTACGTTATTTTGAGTATAGGTGGGTCATTTGGTGTTTTTCCCCCGAAAAAATAGCCCACTTTTTTTTTTTTATCATTGTTTGCACTCTGCCCGTTTGTGTACAATCTGGTCCCTGGATATGGTCTCAGAATAATAATTTTTAACTAGGCCTATAGGAGCTTATAATTATAACTATAGCTATAATCCCGGTTAAATAGTTGCAACACTTGTGTAAAATTATACATTATAGAACTGTTTTAAACCGTATTTCCGATTCCGTTATATATTTGAAATGCTTGGTATGAAGTCTGACTCTGAAAAAACTGTAACAGACAGAAAGCAGAAACGACAGAAAAGGCAGAAAAGACAGAAAAGAATATGAACTAGAGCGTTGACATGATGTTTGAATTAGTGTTTAAGGGCGCATGTTCCCGTAATTGATGGTGTGTGCCGCGAATAGGCAAGGTCATCCGAGTGTAAGTTGTTGGATTGTCATCAAAATTGGTCATGTGATCATCACTGTGTGCCATAACTGATCTATATCATGTCAAGGTTATCCATCTAAGATCAATTGTCATCAAACTCGATGAATGTGATCACCATTGAGCGCCAAAAATGTTCAAGGTCATATCAAGGTCGTCTGGTGGATTGTCATAAAACTTGGTGATGTGATCACCATTAAGCACCAAAAGTTAAAGGTCATATCAAAGTCATTAGAGGTCATCTGATATAGATTGTTTTATCACCATGGATTGCCAAAAATGGTTATACCAAGGTCACCTGAGTATAGATTGTTGGATTGTCGTCAAATTTGATCAATTAATTAGTCACTGAATTTGGTTACTTTTGGAGAGCGATGTCGCGCATTCCGGGAACCAATGGATTCCGACAAATGTGGCTACTTTTAAATCAATGTGCTGAATCTAAAAAATCCAACATTACTATGCTCAGATTACCTGAACAGCTTTGGCGCTCGATGGTGATCACATCAACCAAGTCTGATGACAATCCAACAACTATACTCAGATGACCTTGACATGACCTTACACGTTTTCGGCGCTCGCTTGTATTATGAATTTAAATTGGGGAATTAGTCATGGGAAGGAAGAGCGAGGTACCAGATTTGGAGTCCCAAGGGATGAGGGAATGAACGGAAACGGGAATGACAATCTCTAAATGAACAAGGTGAAACAGAAATTACGTATCATAGAATTTATTATGAATTTACGTTAAACTGATCAAAATACAAGGTGTATGAATTAATATAAAACCTTACCAGAGTTACATCACATAAGTAGTATAATTTAATATGAATCACGTGCAAGACATGATGACATTAGAATCGTCATCATGTCACCAGTCTAACTATTCATCGTGAACCAAAGTTGAGTAGATGTGCATCAGTCGCAAGGCTAGCAAGGAGTGACGAATTTATTAACGGAGAAACAAATCATTGGTTCACTCAGTGCAATTGATGCACGGAATCGGATATAAAAACGTTCACTTGATGAATGGTTATTCATGGCTTTCTGCCCTATGATCAATAATCAATTGTTGACTGAATTATCGTCACAACACTTGCAAGCACATCCACCTAGTTTGATGACAATCGAACAATATCCGTTCAGTTGACTGTAGATGACCGTGAACATATCGGCACTTGATTTAGATCACAACCACCAAGTTTGATGACAATCCAACAATCAGATAACCTTGATATAACCTTGATATGACCTTGAACATTTTTGACACTCACATGCAACAAGTTTCATGACTATCCAACAGATTATCAATTAATGGCAAAATGCAACCCAAACATTTTAACTCCCATAGCTTCTTGTCAACTCTCTAATTCATAACTCCAAATATTTCTGTCGTTTCTGCCTTTCCTTTCGTTATGTTTTCTGTCTGTTTACAGCTACTCCCTCCTGTCCCGGCCCGTGACAAGCAATATTGGGTGTATATATACTAGGAGGCATGACCCCGGGGGCAGGGCCAAATAAACAACTGGCAACTTTGAACGGGGAGGGCCGGAGGGACGGGGCATATTGAAGTACCCATGTCAAAGTCTTCCAACAATAAGGATTAGATATACCGAAGGGTCCCAATTTTCTTGGTAAATTGAATAATATAGCGATGGGTCTCTGCTCTAAACTGTCATAATTAAGTCAACACAATTGGAGCAAATAATAAAGTGAGAGTTTTTATTTTACTAGAATCTAGTCAAATCAACAAGACCAGGCCTGTATCCCTCCTCCTCACCCCATCCAGCAAAAGGTTAACTGCAATGTGTACATTATGTTAACATGTGCCCCAAAATGTCTTTATTTGGCATGTTTGGGAAGAAAAAATCACATAAAGTTCACTTTAAAAAAATAAGTAAAAACAGAAAATGTTCAAAAAAGAAACCGGAAGTCCGCTGTGGGCTTTAAGCCCAAGCGGAGTTCTTTTCTTCGTAGTAAATTGATTGAGCGTTTTTCTCAAATCGGTATTGATTGTTATGAAACCACGTACGTAACTTTCACTCTAGTAGTAGTATTATTTATTGAGAAGCAAATTATTAGTATTGAAAATTAATCTAAAGCTTTCATTTTCTATTTTGGTGTCAAATAAGAAAGTAACACAGATAAAATAAAGTAAAATAAAACGAACATCAGAATGAAACAAAAGAGAATAAAATAAAATAGAATGAAATAAAGATAATAACTTGGGAAAAAACACGCATCTGACTAAACTTATTAGGCTGTTCAAAAAATTATAACACGTTATAATAATATTTTTTTATTAAAGGGGCATTTCGTGATCCACAGCCTTTTTCTGAGATTTTTACAACACTGGAAATCTGGCTACATAATGTTTATGTACAAAATATTTCTTGCAGAAATTCGATTTACGTTCTGGTTAAGGGCTGGGGTATGAACGTTTGGACAGTATTTATTGTGGGACATTAGAGCACATCAGACATATCGAATTGCATTCTGAATACGAAGAATGTCATTCTGATATCAAATAATTTTGATTTTTGAAATTCGCAATTTAATACACATTTTATGGCAAATCATTAAAAATTGATATTTTTGATATTTAACAGTACTTGAAGTAAACTTTATAAATCTGATGATTTATACTTAAAGTGTATGTAGGTGGGATGAAAAGCCGACGATCAATTGAAAATGTTGACCTTTCGTATTGAAGATATGGATTTTTTTCCCAAAACACCAAAAAAATTAGGTCTTTTTGGGAAAAAATCCATATCTTCAATATGAAAGGTCAACATTTTCAATTGACCGTCGGCTTTTCCTCCCTGCTACATACACTTTAAGAATATGTCATTAGATTTATATAATTTACTTCGAGGACTGTTATATATCAAAAATTTGAAAAATATCAAATTTTTATAATTTGTCATAAAATTTGTATTATATTGTGATTTAAAAAAATTAAAATTATTTGATATCAGAAAGACATGCTTCGTATTCAGAATGCAATTCGATAGGTCTGAGGTGCTCTCATGTCCCACAAAAAATACTGTCGAAATGCAATAAACGCTCATTTTAGATCCCTTAACGGAACGAAATTGAATTAGGCCTACAACATACGGTAGTGGCTTTATGGAGCAGTGTAATACATAATATTTAACCATGCATATTACTCGGCGCAAAATCGGAACCAACTGAAATTTTGGGACAATTTTTTTTTCGTGGATGTCTGCTGACAAATGTCATAAAAAGAGGATTATGTTGTTTTACCCGGGGATTTGCTTTTAAAAGTGCAAGATGGGGATGTGTGGACACCATCAAAACTAGGGGTCTTACCGGTATTAAGAGATCATTGACACCAAAAAAGGGGGTTATAGGGTGTGAAGGAGACTGGAAAATGTGGCCAGTGGGGTTGTATAACTGAATCAATTTGTTTAAAAAGTGTATAGACCTTCACCTTTCACATGATTTCAAATAAAAATGTGACTTTTGTTGTTGATTATTTGGCTTTCATTTTTTGTTTCTCATTTTACCACGAAATATTCAAAGATTATGAAATGATGATTTATATATAATTCAAAAAATGAGTTAGGCCTACCATAATGGTTGATTCACAGGCTGAATGAACAAAAATAATTGGTATTTGGACAGATGCCAGTGACATGTTAACAGCGATCCTTATCATGCTTATACTTTCCTTTTGCACAAATTGCTGCATGATATTAATTATGACATAGTTTATGGAAACCAATTAAGTTAGGTCTGCAATGGATCATTGATTTTGTATGACGGTGATATTTTATGGAAATCATTTGTTCTCTGTACTCTGACGTTTAAACACTTTATGCCTTTAGGGTTCATACCACTAAATCCGCGTGTGAAGCGGTTTCCGGTAAAAGTTTATCACGACTATAGTCCCAACTTTGCATAAAAAATGTGCAAAATCGGTACCATATTAACAATTTTAGTGTTTCAAATCGTGTTTTGCTAGAACTTGTGAATGTGATCTCTACTAATTTGAACAGAAAACGCGAAAATTTGAGTGATGTTTACGATGATGAGCGCATGAACACACGAGGTCAAAACGCGGTTAGCAGTCAGACGTAAACACGGGAAAATCGGGTCTTTTTATATAGCGCTATTTTTCTCAAAAAGTAGACCTAAAATATGGTGTCATTTTCAGATATGTTATGCAGAATTTTGTTCTGATTAAAATGATATCAAATATATATTTCAAAGTAAGACGTAACTCGACTTATAGCCTAAAACGTGACCCCTGTTTTGCACGTAAAGTCTATGGAAAGCTATTTGGTGGCATGTACCCTTATTTAAAGGCCCTTTCAGTGATTTCACAGGAACATTAAAAAAAATGGAAATTTGTCAGAGTTGCTTAGAAATAAAGAATAAGTCTACAGAATTTCATTAAACCACTTTTCCCTGAATACATCGACAAATTAGTCAAAAACAGAAGTTTTAGAAAGGTTTTCTACTTCAACTCAGATCGACTCGAGAAAATCGAGATTTTCGTACAGTGCGCCACCAATCGACTGGAAAAACTTCCTAGTCCAGTGTTTCTAACACGGGGGAAGTAGAGTCTAAATTGATTTAAAACAGACGCTTAATTTTTGTAGTAGAAAACAAAATAAGCAATTAAACGTCACCGAGGCAAACTAACGGTCAATTCAAATATGAAAAACAGTTAAAATTGTGTATTTTGTTTAAAATAGTAGCTACTGATGTAATAAGTAGTAGAAACAATACGCAACGCGTGTTGGTACGTGGAGAGTGAGCTTCTTTCGATCTCGAGTCGGACTTTTTGTACTGTCAGTATCAAAAGTCCAGAATCCTGCAAATGCTTTATTTTGTCTAAAATACACGGCTTTCGACCGAACCACTAGCAGGCTATGTTAGCACATCTATGCCAATTACAAAGGTACCAAAATCTGAATTTTGATGATTTTTACGATCGTCCGGATGAGCAAATCACTGAATGGGCCTTTAAGGAGCAATTCCATGCGTTTTTCGCGCGTCTTTATCTATTTAAAATGCACGCGAAGAAATGAGGAAGGACATCAACAAGCGCGTGCATGGACGCCGCCATGTTTTTCGCTGTACGTGCGTTTTCCGCGAATAGGCTTACTTTTATTTCCAATTTAATAAAAGTTCCGATTTTGGTAGAAGTTTGAAACCTTTTGATATGAATAAAGAAGAGTTTCAAAATATTGAAAACATTGTTTATTGGTGTTTAAATTACAAAGAAGTTTTTCAATTTCATTGTTATTTTTTAACCAATTTTTTTGTCATTTAAACTCAAGTTTTGGCCTTCAATTTTAATAAAATTACATAAAAAATTAGATTTAAGATATTTAAGTTTCTAGTTTGCTTTATTTATACCACTGTCCAGTATTTTAAATTGTTATAACATTCAAAGTTTAAGTTATATTAATATTTAATTTAAAATAGCCATTCATTACATTTGCTTTTTGGACAAAACGGGTTAAAAGTGACGATGGAGGGGGGGGGGGTAGGCCTACTTGATTGACATTTCTTGTCTTTTTAAATATTCTGCAGGTACTGAGAATGTTTTAATTTTGAAGTTATGCACTTGCAAAAGATGTTCAAAGAACGTTTACTATTAACATCAATTAATATCTTCATGAAAATAGCAAATCAGCAACCATTGTGCATTCATGTGCATCAAAATGACGAAAAATGGCAATTGTCGGCTATCATGCTTGTGCTTGAAATCGGCATCCTGTCTAAAGTATGAAAGAAAATAACCCAAAATTTCTTACAATTAATTCAAAATGTAGTGAAAAAGATAACAAAATCATTTTCAAGGCCTAAAAACGATGTTTTAGCCTCTTCAAGGGTTCATACCACTAAATCCGCGTGTGAAGCGGTTTCCGGTAAAAGTTTATCACGACTATAGTCCCAACTTTGCATACAAAATGTGCAAAATCGGTACAATATTAACAATTTTAGTGTTTCAAATCGTGTTTTGCTAGAACTTGTGAATGTGATCTCTACTAATTTGAACAGAAAACGCGAAAATTTGAGTGATGTTTACGATGATGAGCGCATGAACACACGAGGTCAAAACGCGGTTAGCAGTCAGACGTAAACACGGGAAAATCGGGTCTTTTTATATAGCGCTATTTTTCTCAAAAAGTAGACCTAAAATATGGTGTCATTTTCAGATATGTTATGCAGAATTTGTTCTGATTAAAATGATATCAAATATATATTTCAAAGTAAGACGTAACTCGACTTATAGCCTAAAACGTGACCCCTGTTTTGCACGTAAAGTCTATGGAAAGCTATTTGGTGGCATGTACCCTTTATGACACGCGGCACGTGATGTACGAGGCTGACGAAACTACAAGGCTGACACCCTGTTCAAAATAAACGGTTAGCAGTTACATATTGAAAAAGCAACATACTTACCATGCTTACAGCGGGTTACTTTGTCGCATCTCAACGGTTTTAGAATAACATAATTTTGCTTTGACACCACATTTAGAATTGTTTGTGTAGATTTCAAAAAAAAAAAAAAATGGGGATATCGTAGTCCGACCCGACCCCCCCCCCCGTGAATCTAACTGAAGGCCACCACACATGCCACACGGTGATATTGCACTGTCAGTAGCCTATTGATTTTATGCTATGATGTTACGTAATCAAGTATGTACAGGGTGTCCCAAAAAAAGAGGCCCCTCATTGCGCCCTCTTTTCTCCTATTTCTGAAAAGTTGATCAAATATATTTTGGTATGTAAAAAACCTTGAGTCGTTAGCTTTAATAAACCAAAACAATTATATCAATCGGCTCACAACTCTTTTAAAGAAATGTACCCGTTTTTCACTCTGTCCACGGAGAAGGTTTGGGTACTTCAAAGATTGAAAAGGAGTACACATACCATGCATGAATATCAAACATTCCTCAATGATAACTTTATAAAATAACTTTATTTATGGAATGGGCTTTACCGGTGGGTTTATGGGCAATGGATTTTGTTAATAATGTCATTAATTTGTGGGTAAAATGGATGCCGAATGGGACTTCTTTTGCTTTACTTGCAATTACTTATTTTTTCTTGGCCTTTTTGTTTTATTATGTTTCTTACTCTCCTACTTTGTTGTTTCTTGCTTTTTTTATTTTTTATTTATAACATAAGTCATTTCTCTTTTTAGGATAAAAGGTAGACCTAAAAGGCTGTTTGGTTTGTCTTTGGTTCTTCTGAAGTGAGTTTACTGTGCTGCTCTGCCCTCTACCTGGTTGCCCCCTTGGCGAATACAGGTTTCAGCCCTGGTTCTCATTGCATCAATTGCGTTGCATGCGTACCATCCTTGTGCGCCGGATACTTGCAAATGAATCCAGTAATACGTTTGCGAAGATCTTGGATTTTGCCACAAAGGGAAAAAAAAACAAGTGGTGTGAGGTCTGGTGATCGTGCAGGCCATCCACAGCATGATCCATCCCAACCATTCTGATTGCTATCCGTGGACAGAGTGCAAAACGGGTACTTTTATTCAAAAGGGCATATCTTCAAAAGTTGTGAGCCGATGGAAATAATTGTTTTGGTTTATTAAAGCTAAAGATAACGAGTTCTTTACATACCAAAATATATTTAATCAACTTTTCAGAAATAGGAGAAAAAGAGGGCGCAATGAGGGGCCTCTTTTTTTTGGGACACCCTGTAGTATCATTATTTACACGTGTGGTTTTAAAGACTAAAGCAGTATGCAGACTCCGAGTATTAGACGTAATATGTTACGTATAATATCTGGTAGAACTATATTATCGATTTTATGTCACCAAACATTCGTTAGAACTTAAACATTACTGGAAATAGAATGGCAATAGATTAAATAACGTAGATATGTTACATAAAAAATTGTACGTCTAATAAAAAGTCTGCATAGGCTACTGCTATGCTTAAGGTTCAGTCTCATGTGAAATTTCATCAAAACAATCCATACATGTGTGATGTAAACATCAAAGGACATTTGTATCTTGCAATTAATATCAACTGAGCACTACTCCAGAACAATAAACTGCATTTGATACAAAAATAAATGTATTCCAAGCTTTTGTCTTTGACTGTATTATTAAGACCCCTGGTTGACGTAAGAGAGCAGGCAGCTATGCCACATAAAATGCTGAAAGAGTATGTTGAAAGAAGTGACAGTGGCATTTCAAAACCTGTGTGTACAGTGAAACATGCTAATAATGTAGATAAATATGTCGATGTAGACAAACTCGCCATTGTAGACAAGAGAAAAGATGACGACAATTCTGATATCACATTTGACCAGGAAAATGAGGTGAAACAATGTAAAACTAAATGATTCTGATGTGCTTTAACTTGGATCAAAAGTAAGGGCATCTTTCTCAAGACCAGCAAAGTCAAATTCCAAATTTGATTCAAAAATTTGACAATATATTTCTTAATACGCCACGTATAACAAATACTGCACTTCATGATGTCGCTGTTGGTTACAAAACCAATTAAGCAGCATCCACACAAGTCAATCCATTGGAAATGGAACATCTTAAAAATGAGATAAATAAAATGGCTAGACAATAATATCATAGAACCAATTTTTAGTGAATGGAGTTCACCATGAATCCTTGTTCCCAAGCCTGATGGTTCATACAGGTTAGTCGCAGACATACGAGCTGCGAATGATTATACAAAGATAGACTATAGTATCCTATTCCAAGACTTGATTGCATAGACAAAATTGGGAATGCAAAATTTGTTAGCAAATTTGATCTTTTGAAAGGGTACCGACAGGTTCCACTCACAGACTGTGCCAAAGACATTTATGCTTTTTGTACACCATTTGGTCTTTACTAGTACAAGGTTACGCCATTCGGCTTGAAAATGCGCCTGCAACTTTCCAAAGAATGGTAAACCAAATTGTGGCAGACATAGAGGGTTGGGACGCGTCGCGTATGTGAATGACTTAATTGTTTACAGTCAAACTTGGAAAGAACATATGGAACAACTCCATCCATTGTTCAAGTTAAGAAATTGTCTGAGGTATTGACAGTCAAGTGAGTTTTGCCATTGCACTGTCACATACGGGTGACGTTTGACCATGCAAGAGTACAATAAGGACATATATAAGACACATTAAAGGAAAAGACAATGTCATGGCTGATGGCAATTGAGAAACAAACACAACTTCTTTGTGTGTGACAAGTATTATTATAGTCACTGTGTAATATCATAAAGAGTTAAAGGGAGCGGCAGGTTTCTTTTTCATCTACATTTTCAACCCAGAGTCCTGATGCTATTGTTCTTAGTGTTTGGTCATGGCGCCAGTTGTACCTTCCATTCTCAAGCGAGTAGCTGCAACAATTCAGGATGTGGAGCAGGGTACAGTTACGGTAATGGTAGAGTTGTCACAATCCAAGATTGGGTTTCCCCCAGTTGCAGATTAGCAGGTGAACGAAGTTGGTCATGGATGGCGTTGATATGGAAAGACAGGAGCTCTGGTGTCCAGACATATAGGAGCTTCTTCCATGAGGTGTCAGTCTGCATGGCCGAGTCCCATCTCAACCACTATCCTTGTATTAGCACATCCGTAGAGGTAAACTAGCATATCTTCTTCATTCACTTCTTTCATCAGATTAGTGAGGCATTTTCAGTACTCTTTCTGGCTCTTTTGGGTTTTCTTGAAAGGCAGTCCTGCCCGGTCAGTTTGACCTTGACTCATCTCATTAAGATGAGGTGGCGCCCTCTCTGTTCGAGTTCTTTAACCCCATTCCACCTGTTCTTGGTTTTCTTAATTCTTAAATTAACGTATTTTGTTGATTGTATGTTTGTTTATGTGTAAGATATTGTCCAATCATCCTCTACTTTTCATTAAGATTCTAATTTTTGTAAACTCAAACAAACAGTGTGTTTTGTTGTGCTTTCTGAAGTGAATTCGGATAAAAGGTGATTTTGGCCTTGAGTCTTTCCGACTCGTTAAATCTTCAGCGGGGTGTCCGTCTACTTCAAACCTACCAAAACACTTCGCTCGGCACTGGTTGCGCATAAGGACATGGTTCCCCTGGTAAATGTTGGGGGTTGGGATGTTATGATTTTTGTGACTCAAGCCAGTTGCTGAAAGTATTTTAAGCAGCTAATAAGCATTAATTACGATTTTGAGTAATTAGATAGGTATAATTTTGATCACCCTGTATGGTATAAGCAAGCATCGCACTATACATTTTCCGCTGATCATTTTCAACAAGCCCTGTTTGATTTTGAACCCCTCATATTGTGAAAATGCTCCTGAAAAGAAAAAGCAATTTAAAACTATACAACATGTTCATTAAAAAGTTAATTGGTACACCCTGTATATTTTCCTCGCACACCCTGAATATTGATGTCAAGTTTAGGTCCTCGTAATTAGAGAATAAAGGTATTATTTTAGCCGCTGTAAGTAGTTAAGTAAAACAACGAGGCCTCCTTGTTTTACTACAAAATAATGATGTTTCCCGTGTTATATGAGACGATAGATGCACGACAGCGGCTAAGAGCAATACCTTTATTATCATTTCAATTCAAATGAAAAACATTAATCGCGTGCCACATTTACACACAATTTTACAAGGAATTAACTATAATTACCTAACTGTGTTATATCGTATCATATCATACACCTAAGAACCAATAAGATCGCAGGAACAAGTGTTTAAGAATCTGTGTTCTTCATGGTTTCCAGCAATGTTTGTTTGTTTGTTTCGCTCCGTGTGGAGACACGCTTGGGTCCTGATGGGACCAGGCTCAAACAAAATGCTCAAGCCAGGCTAAAAATGTATACTTTTACATACCTGTAATTGGTACATAAAAAGTTATAGCCTTTTATCTCAAAACTGATGTTTTCACCTCCTTTTGACATGAAGTTAACGGCAAAAGTATCATTTTCAATTTCGTTTTTCATTCAAGGAAATTGACAAAAATCACAAAATCAAAGTCTGCTCATCGACATCAAAGAAAGACATTCTTGTGATCAGAACATAACATATCACATTTTATGCATTTTTGTGATTGCATGTCATTTCTTTGTACTCTTCCGAGGATTTCCTATTTTTAGTCGTTCCAGGTAAATTCGGAGGCATTTTCGGTTTCATTATTATTTATTATATAAAGCAGGTTGGGATGTAATGAAATTCATTCCGTTTTGAGTTGACTTCTGATGTTGTTGACAAGGTGTCTTTTATTCAAACTCCACTCCACTCGTCAAAGAATAGCCGTCGCTGATTTGGTAAGTTTATAATGCTTTAAGTTTATTTTTCAACCATCAAATTAAAAAATGGATCAGATTTGGTGTTTTTTTTAAAATAATTTTTGTTCAATGTGTATTTTTGACCGTTAGGCCTATTTTACTTTTATTTGTTCGTGTAATATGCATCGCTTTTTAAAAGATTACTATATTTCACTGTCATGACTCTGCATACGGTATGTGGTATTCTACTGACCCCATTATTATCAATTTGGTTTTTGAATATTATTTAAAGATTTGTTTTTCCTAAATTGAATATTACTTAAAGATTTGTTTTTCCTAAACTGAATATTATTTAAAGATTTGTTTGTCCAAAACTGCAATTCGCAGGGAGCGTTATTCGAAATATTTCTACGAATAGCTCTTTTAGAACAGTTTGTTTAAAGTAGAGATTTTGGTTAGATAACTTTGTTTCATAGTTTAAAGTCAATTGAAATGATGTGTTGAATTTCCAATTAAGACAAGTGTGTGATATGGAATGAAAATGTTAAGGGTAGATGCGGTATTGTTGGCGTAGCTAGGGGTTATGGCGCCCGGGCCAAGAATACATAATGGCGCCCCTCCCCAAATTTTGAAACAATTGCTCGCGGAGCTTGTAAAAATGTGCACTATAATTAATAATAAGGTGAAATAGATTAATTGATATTTTGGCTGCTTCGACCAACAATGAGTTGCGTTCCTCAATGATGCTAAATGATTTATATGGTGTGTCTTTGGCAATATAGCAGTGGCGTAGCTAGGGGTTGTGGCGCCCGGGGCAAAGAATACATAATGGCGTCCTTCCCAATTTTTGAAACACTTGCGCGCGGAGCGCGAGAAACTGTGCAATAATTAATGTTGGTTATAATGAAGTTGAATTTCGGTCTTAAATTAATCTTTCAAATGACTATTGTGTTGAAATGTGCGCAAAGCGCGCGAAAAATCGACTTTCATCGCTTGAAGGGGTCGCATAATTGATGCTGAATTGGTCAATTCTGTGCCCCCTAAGTTGAAGCCCAGGGCACGTGCCCCCTGCCCCCATCGCGTAAGCAGAAAGCATAATCTTGGACAACTATCATGACTATCCAGTTACCACGATAGAATAGCTCTATTCCGTGTGGAGGGTAACTGGTTAAGTGACCAAGATTCATGTCGCTGCCTCGCTACGCCACTGCCATAGAGTCAGCAAATTAGCAGACAGCGAATTCCTGTAAAGTTTGTGGGTTTATACCTGTACATAGCGCACTATAAATCACTTTCAAATATTTTGTAAAGCTTTATGTTTTCAAATTTGACAGAAGTAAACGTTTGACACCATGGACATGATATCGATGGAGAACGGTATTGGGGATCATTTTAGCAATGTTGCTGGTGGACTTGGTGCTGCAGAAGAGAGTACTGAAGATGTTGAAGGCGTCAAACTCTCAGACAGATTACTGTGTTGCATGCACATCTTTAACTTCATTTACCTGGTAAGGGATTCTTTCTTTCTTTCTTTCCTTCTATCTTTCTTTCTTTCGTTCTTTCGTTCTTTCTTTCTTTCTTTCTTTCTTTCTTTCTTTCTTTCTTTCTTTCTTTCTTTCTTTCTTTCTTTCTTTCTTTCTTTCTTTCTTTCTGTCTGTCTTTCTGTCTGTCTCTCTGTCTGTCTGTCTTCTCTCTTTCTCTCTCTCTCTCTCTCTCTCTCTCTCTCTCTCTCTCTCTCTCTCTCTTTCTCTCTCTCTCTTTCTCTCTTTCTCTCTCTCTTTCTTTTTCTTTCTTTCTTTCTTTCTTTCTTTCTTTCTTTCTTTCTTTCTTTCTTTCTTTCTTTCTTTCTTTCTTTCTTTCTTTCTTTCTTTCTTTCTTTCTTTCTTTCTTTCTTTCTTTCTTTCTTTCTTTCTTTCTTTCTTTCTTTCTTTCTTTCTTTCTTTCTTTCTTTCTTTCTTTCTTTCTTTCTTTCTTTCTTTCTTTCTTTCTTTCTTTCTTTCTTTCTTTCTTTCTTTTTCTTTCTTTCTTTCTTTCTTTCTTTCTTTTGTGGAGAATATGGCGTTGGCCTCTTCAATTAGTTCATTCTATCTTCTATAATTATTTATTTTCAGTTGGATGGCGTGTTATTAGTGGCAGTATCACTGTATGGTGTTTTCAACGTATATTTGAATGACGACCAGAAAATTGCAGCTTATTTATTGATTGTGAATGGGGCGATCATGTCAGTTACCGGTATATTAGCCTGCTGTGCCGCGTGTTGTAAATGCTACAATAACTGTTGCATCGCTATAATGGTATGTAAAACCAGGAGGTTGGTAAAAATCCCAGTGGAAAATTGTTAAAATCATGCTAAATCATCCTATTCACCTATAGTAGACACCCCTATAATATCAAATTCTGGGTCCGCGGTTGAAATTCAGGGTAAAACCCGGGAGTGTAAAAAATTGCAATTTTACAGATAACGAGGCGAATGGTTGTACTTGTAAAACCATTTTTATTTTGTTTATTTGTGCAAATTTTTGAATTTTGTACTGTTTAGCTGAAAATCAAAGTGTTTACCAGGCTAAAAATAAGATGCACTTAGCAAAAATGGTCGATTTCTTCCGAGCTGTCGGAGAGGTCACTTCCCCCACCCCCGAATTCCCGGGGAGCATACCCACCCAAAAATGGATGATGTGCCCTCCGGGCAAAAAATATCTGAGGTAATCAGAAAAATATGAGCTTTCTTTTTCTTTTGATACCAAAATCTCATTTTTGATGAAGAAAAATAGGGGATGCAGCTGTCGATCGGTTCAAAGACCTTTAATTATTTTGTATCTAATATTTAATAGCAGGCTTTTAAGCTGTTAGTTGCACCGACCATATTCGTTTTATTTACTTGGTTTGTAGTTGTTTCATGGAAACTAAAGAAATAATTGCTTCCCAAAATATTCAAACATTATTTACTATTTCCGTTTGTTATATTTTATCTTCTTTTTTCTTCCCGAAAGTACTGCCTGCTGACTACCCTCGTTATCGCAATCAATGGCTACGCAATTTACGCTTTCAACGGAGGGGATATAGAGGCTGCAACCGACACCTCGGGAGACAACACCATCGTCTACCTTGTCGATGTCTTTGTTACAGCAACGTGGCTGTTGAACGTAAGTTACACATGCATATTAAAGATTTATTGACATGTCGAAAGGGGGGGGGGGCGATTTTTGGCAGACTATTTTGAGAATTCACCACCCCGGGGGTACACATGATTACATGATTATTGCACAGCCCCTTAAAGCCACATTATAACATTTGCTGAGGGGGACGCCCTCAATATTATTCAAAATTTTGTTTTTTTACACGATTATATTGTACTTTATTAAACCAACATACCCTGCAAAAATCAAGACCCTAGGTGCTGTAGTTTTGTCAAAATCCGAGGTTTTGAATAAAACGCAGGAACCGTCGTTTTACGATGGAGTCGAACGCATACGCGATGTTCATAACACAGTACGTACATATGGCGTGAGGGACGGTGATCTACAAACAAAGGATCATACCGTAACATGTCCGAAGGAGTGATACGTATTGGTGACATCGGCGCTGGAAGTAAATTCCAATTTTCTTTGCTTTGCCTTAGATGTCCGGCTCAAAATTAAAAATGGGATATATCTGACAGTAAAAGCTAACATTTTATGGCAAAGAAATACTAATCTATTTTGTATGAAAATGTTATAATATGGCTTTAATAAGTTGGTGACGTTCTTGTTTCTTCTTTCTTCTTTACAGGCTTTTGGTTATGCATCTGTCATAAAGACAAACCCCGCGGCGCGTAAATTCATGAAATGCATCTGCTTTTGTTTTGGAGGTGGAGAGGAATAAATAATTCGCATCACTCGCACTTGTAACATCGCGTCGTCATGGCCGTAGCCTTGTCCAATGCCCTCCAAGTTTCCTCCGTTGTATCAGCACTTGAACCCTATCACTACTTGTGACTCACCGTGAGGGCCACTGACTGCGGCTACCAATGAGACTACGAATCCTGACAATTTGTAAAATGTTTGCTTTTGTGTAATCAATGGATCAAAATTTCAGATTTTCAGCGGTACCTCCCTACCCAAACCAAACTTGAGTACCCCCCTCCTGGATGTGTTGTTGGTCGTCTTCTTCGTCTTCTTCGGATTCATCTATCCTTATAGTATAAAGGTCCGTTCATACTACCACCGCATTTGCGATGCGTTGATTTGCGATGCCGATATATTGATTACTTTTGCCACAACTCAACGCAACTCGTCGCATTTTAAAGTTAAAATGTATTTAACTTTATTGCGATATCGCAATGCAGTAGTTTTCAGTACGATGCAGTGCGGCAACGCACCGCATCGCAAATCAACGCATCGCAAATGCGGTGGTAGTATGAACGGACCTTAACACGATTGTCAGCTATCACACTAATATACACATACTTTTTAGCTATTTTTAACATACATTTTGGTTTCTTTAACAAATTATTCATTTTTTCTGCTTTTTCGTGGTAACGTTTAGGCCCACTATTCTATAAACTGTATATTTGTGTGTAAATTGAGGGCGCTATTTACATATATTTTAAATTAATTTAGTCAAATAAAATGAGTTATTCCTTACATTTCATGATGAAGAGTTTTTGAAAATTTCCTTGCTCCTTTTGTGATGTTTTAAAGTCATTATACAAGTGTCTAACCCTTGTAAAGATGCAAACAAGATTAAGGTTAAATAGCGCCATCAGCGTTCACCTTTACTTTCAAATGACTATGGTTTTATATGTCATCAAGCAACCGTGATACAGGCAGGATGAGAGAGTTCTGGAACGGGTTACTAACATCAAATTCCTATAGTAAGAATTCCAATTGAATGAACGTAGCTTTTTACAGCTGCACTCGATCCAACCGCGATCGTATATTGCGTATTTCAAACTACAACGCGAACGCACAACCTTGGATACAATGCTATCCAATCACGAGTGCGTTGGCATGGTTGGATTCACTTCCGCGTTACTCACGCACAGTCGCACACGCTGGCGTACATCGCACAGTGTACGCAAAAAATCGTCACGCTATTGAAAGCTGCGTTCATTCAATTGGAATTCCCACTATAGGTGTTATTATTGATGAATGTTTGACGTGGAAAGCAAAAACCAACTCACGTAATATTGGAGTATGAATAAACTCAAATTCTATCATATTTTGTATTCTCTATGTTGTACTCTTGTTTTACCTTATATCATTTGAATTATGCAAAACTGATATTGGGGGGGTACATGTAAACGCACTTGGATAAAAATATGAAATTACAGAAATGGACTATGGACTCTAGCTGGCACCTATCTTGAATTGAGGGTATTTATGCACAAATACAGTAATAATGAATTACCGGGCGTAATTGATGATTTCTTTAGATTACGTTTCAATATTCATAATTACCAAACGAGAAACGCTGGTTAATTCAATTGAATGAAGAACAATAAAACATTTGCAGACCATGCCATTTGTACTGCTGGTCCAATATTATGAAATTCATTGCCAAAAATTAAATAAAACGGTCAATTCACTGAAACATTTCCGAAAAATATCGTGACTTGATTTCAAAATATGATTAATTCTTGAGCATTGAGGTGGTGACTTCCCCTGGCCTTAATGGCCTTCTGGTCATCCCCTCCATGATTTATTTGTTTGGTTTTGTTTTTGTTTATGTGTGTTATTTTTTTAATTTATACTTGTGTTTATTTGTTGTCAATTAAGTAAAAAAAAATCTTGAATTAATGAATGTAAAAATAACTATTAAAGAAACTAAACACAACAGCACTAGACAGCCATTCGACGATGGCAACGCCTTTAAGTGTTTTATCACCCAGTCAGATGTATTTCACACTGCCAAACAAAAGTCACCTAATTTTGGTGGACGTTAAATGTATACTGATGAATATTGATGGGCAACATTTTCCAATATGTCAGCGCTCAAATCGGACACAATAGATGAATAGACACTGTAGTCCGTTTTCGGGAGCCAAGTAATATGCCACTGGTATATCGACATGCTTGAGCGAACTGCATACAACCACTACACTCGGTCATTTCAAATATTGAGTTTTAGTTTTGGTTTTGGTCACGAGGTTTCCTATTATCCTGCCTAAGCTCTTGAGTGACGTCATTGTCGATATCTTTGTCTATACTCTCTTAAATTGGCCGATTGAAATATTTCAATCTTTTAACGATTGATGATAGGAATCAATCTAAATAGATTGAAAAATAGTAGTTTGAAATGTTTTTTGTTTTGACTCTAACTCTCTTTGTAGACTGATTTCACTATCTAATCAAGTATTACTCAATGTACTGCCAAATGACATGTGTTGCATATGTTTGGAATGAGATTTCAAACTCTTTTGGAGTGAACATTTTCAATCTTTTTTTCAACTGAAAAGGACTTGTCCCTAATTTGGGACAGCAAAAGATTGAAAAACAATGAAAATCAATCCTTTCTACTGAAAATTCAATCGAAAAAGATTTGCCCCTAACTTTAAAGATTGAGAATCACTCTTCTTTGATTGTAACGTTTCAATCGTTTTGATTGAATATTCAATCGGGCAATTTAAGAGAGTACCCTTTGTTAGAAACTTAAAATTTGCAGCAAGCCGTTTCTGTTTTCAATGTTATATAATCGGAAATCAGGTTTGAAGTTCCCTTGATCAAATTATACAAAAAGAAGTTTAAATTTCGAAGTGCAATGTTCACGAGCAGAGAAGTCGAACAAGTCAACCCCGGAAGTGAACCTACATTTGAAAGCGTGATTTAGGGTATTCAATACTTACGTCACTCATGACAGAGTCATTCTCATTAAGTAAAATTCTGTCCTCCACAAGGTAAGACGGGGAAATTCGCATGATAATGCAATAAAACAGGTGATAGGTATAAATGGTTGTGAAATCGATCCAGATAGCTGTCCCTCTGTCATCTTAATGACAGAGAAATGGCCTCCAACATGGCTCCCATTTCAATTGTTATACCGTTCCGCTTTGTTTATTGCATTATACACTTTTCTATTTATATGCGTATCGCATGCATAGGATCGATATGGCCATAGATGAACTCCTGGATGGGGCAGCTTTAATTAGCATGAGGCCACATTGATATGTAAATAGCGTATTGTTATTTAAATTTGTGCCCAGACGTATTGAGGGCGACAGTCATGTTATCCAGACGGAGAATGGCTGCATATGCCGGGCATGTCAATTTGCTGAGTGAAGGCTGATCATCACCTTTCTGTATAGGTAATAAGCTAGTATATTTCGTGTACCAGTTGGTTATAACAAAAAATTAGTATCATATTAAATATATTAAATGTATAAACTTTGAAATTTACATGAATTTGAAGAGCAGAGCTTCGAAATCTAGCTAAGTCAGGTGATGTGAAATGCTGCTGCGTAACCCCCTCTGCGTGGTAGAATTATATTCATAAAACATTGAATTTAACAGATATCATGGGAAGCCAACCACGATTTATCAGCATTTAAAATATATGTTAATTAACAAAGATAAATAATAAAGAGTACAAATGGCAATTAACTAGTAAACAATCCTGAAATCTTAAAATGTTGCCACGTGATTTTCCCGACCACATGATATGTCAACGTGTGACCACTATTCAGATTTACCGTAAATATTTAGAGTATTGTTACACGGCTTGCACATACACTGTGCATTTCTTTACCTCCGTATAAAATCAATAATTCATGCTGGGAGCCAAGTAACATTCTGCCTGCTCAGCGCAGATTGGTATTTTATTTTACTTGAGAGCATAATAGAAATACATAAGACGAATAGGGCGCCATGATCGAAGGTCAGGTCGGGTATCAAAGGTTATTATAACTTAAATACTACTTGTATTTCACACCTTGCCTCTGTCACATTATTTCCTTCATATTATTGACAGCAAGTCCTAATTTTGACTTTGCTATTGCAAAATGTCATTTCATATTAAATTAGTAGACTTTCTTTGAAAAAACATATCACTGTGCTTATACCCGTCCGCCATTTCATTCATTGGATCGTTTTCGCCTGGTTTGTGCCCAGATGTATTGGGGGCGCGCTATACTCTCATTGAACAGGCAAAGTTCGCAAAACTAACAACGTTGTTATTTGCCAAACTCAATTAACATGATCCAAGGGGTCGAACATGAATTATTCATAACGAGCTATAACGGATCGATAACTGGCCTCACTTTGTAGCTAGTAAACCAGCTGAATTTTTCATAGATTTTGCGTTGCTAATAGAACAACCGTGAATTTAGTGTCACCCCCTTGATATGGCTTCTAATATTTAGGTTGGTTTAGATTGACTTTTATTTATTACTAATGACAAGAGAAAGAGAGAGGGGAAACGGGCGGGTGTGTGGGGTGTGTAAGGGGAGTGAGAAAGAGTAACATAGAGGAGAGAGCATCGGAAGTAGGGAGGGGAGAGGAGAGCTCGAGAGTGGAGTGGAATTTAGTGTGTAGGGGAGAGTAGGTTGTGCTTTCCGGGGACAATAAACTAATTCATAATCAAATCATCTCCATCATCATGTAACGTTTATGTTTCATACAAAACAAACAAAGCCCTCCCCCTCAATAAACGCGCATGATTTCTAGGTCGCGGGCCGTAGAACCCGGGCTGTAATTATACGGTGACCATATAACCACAAATAATATCATTTTATACTAATTAACATAATTATTCATGAAACATAATGAAGAATTTGCCCTTTTATCAGCATAATATAATGCACTCGTTTATACTTAAAAATACACATGATATATACTTGTCATTACTTAAAAATGTTGAAAAGATTAAACTCTTTGATAAAGCTTTGGAATATACGATCCAATTTCCATTAAAGAACGCCCTAATATATTGTACGTATCATTTTATATCATGATCACACACCTTGGGCTATTCCAGAAAATAGGTGCACACCCCCTATAGAGGAGTAAATTTTCAATCAAAGAAATGTCCGGATTTCCAAGTTTGTTTTCTGAAAACGACTAGATTTCCAGTTGCCAATGTTACTGGAAAAAGCTTGGAAATCCAACCAAATGAAGGAAAAATCACGGAAATGTTGAAAATGAGCTCTCATATTGAGGATTTCTGATTTTAAACTATTTTTCTGCCGGATTTTTTTGCCTTTGGGCACTTTAAAGTCTGGATTTCCAACAGTCACGACTGGACAAAAAGTCTGGATATCCGAACTCCTCTATAGGGGGTGTGCATCTATTTTCTGGAATAGCCCCTTGCATCAGAATACTATAATATCCCACCTAATTACAAGCACCCCTAATTAGGGCCTCTGTCTGCACTTTACTGAATTAACCACCACTTAGGCCTGGGGCAAGAGGATGGACCCCTACTCCAAAGGCCCCAAAAAGTCCCCTTTTTGACCCCAAAAGTCTCATTTGCCAGTGAAGGGAGCCAAAAAATAAAGCTTTATTTATGCCTTTTGGTATAAAAAGTCCAAATTTTGAAGAAAAAAATCTGCCCTCCCTCCAAGTCCACTTATTCAAAATAGCCCCCAAATAAATCCTGGTTACGGGCCTGTTGCCATCTTCAAGTGTAGGCATACTCCAGGGGCGTTTAATTTTCGCTTTGAGTCAAGTGAACTAAAATTGGGCCAATTAGATAGAGGTCTTTGAACTTTGCCATCATTTTGGCCCATAGTCTACCCACCTTCCAAGTAAAAATATTGAATCTGTAAATAAACACTGAAGATATCTTACTCTTCCCAGAATCCTTTGCAACTTGATATATCACCTCATTTCATCAAATGACACTCCCATTTCTTCGTACAGGTTCCCTTTCTTTTCATTTTGAAGACAGACTGGTTAAATATAGATCGATAGTCAAGAAATAAACATATTTTGCAAAATCTGAATATGCTTTGTTCATTGAGGCGCATGTTGTCTATACACAAATCCGAGAAGCGTTCACTGTATTTGGCCCTCTATTGACGGAAACACAGATGTACCAGAGCGGGAGATTTAAGTCGTAATTCAATACTCATAGTAGGGTCAATTTTGGACCTCCAGTGACCATCATTTCTAAACAGCAATTTTTGATGGATTCTTGTACTTTGGGGTATTTTAAACAAAATAAGCTCCTATGTCCCTCACCAAAGTGTGGGCATTAGCTGGGAGAGGCCAAAATCCAAAATGGCCGCCGGCGGCCATTTTGAAAAAGTGAATTTTCGGTATCTTCTGAACGCTTTGGTCGTTTGAAGTCATTAAGGTGTCATTTTCGACTAATTTTGTGGTGAGAAATCCATTAAAGGCATTATTTTACCCATTTTTTTTTTTCTTTTTCATCAAATCCAAGATGGCCGCCTTTGGCTGTACTAGAAATACATTAAATTATACAGTACATTGAGAAACAACTCATAAAATGTATTACAAGTGCACTTAATTCATCGTTTGTATTATAAATTGAACACCGATTCAATGTTTGTAACATTTATTCACAAATGAGATCGTCTGCTACTGAAAACAATCCAAAATGGCCGCCCATAGCAACCAAAATCCTCATAGCAACGCATTAAAATAACAAAAAATCAACGTTTTTGACATATATGTGCATTTATTATACCTATTCTTAGTATATCAAGGTTGACTGATTGTAAGAAAGTGAAAGAATGGTCATAGGGGGTTGAGGTAAACAAAAAGTTCAAAATGGCTGCCCTTAGCAACCAAAATCATCACAGTAATGCAGTAAAACTACTATAAAATAAGTGATTTTTGACCTTAACATGCTTAATGTGTATGTAATTAGTCTTATCCTAGCAAATCGAGGCCTATTAATTAAATGAAGATACCAGTTTGATCAAAGGAGGTCAAACAAGTCCAAAATGTTCAAAATGGCCGACCAAAGGAGACCATAGCAACCACATTTTACCTAGCAACGCAATAAAATGTCTATAAATCATGCACTTTTTGACCTGGTTGAGTATTCAATGTGTCTTTTTTTAAGTAAATCATATCCTATTGATGGAATGAAGATAACAATTTGGTCAAAGGTGGTCAAACTACTGATAAAATATCCAAAATGGCTGACTAAAGACGGCCATAGCAACCAAATTCCACATAGCAACGCAGTAAAATTACTATAAATCATGTACTTTTTGACCTGGTTGAGTATCAAATGTGTCTTTCCTAATACATGAAAGCACATTGATGGAATGAAGATAGCAATTTGATCAAAGAAGGCCAAACATATCCAAAATATTCAAAATGGTCGAATAAAGGTGACCATAGCAACCAAAATTCAAATAGCAACGCTGTAAAATTAATTAATGAGATTGTCTGCTATACCTCGTAAAATTTAGAAAATGTATATATATATTTTATATTTTAAAAGTCATTGGCCGTTTTGAACCATAAGGGGTTGTTTCTGACTAATTTAGTGATAAAAAATCCATTCCAGGTACTATTGTTAGTGTTGCGTGGCGTAACGCTTCATAAAACTACAATAAATCAGGAGGCAAAGACGACGTGGTTTAGTTGCTATTCTGCCATGATGGAGACTCCAAAGGACCCAAAGAGGGCGTGATTTATTATAACATACCCAGGGTATCGGATCTCGTTACATCTCCTTTCCTTTAGAAAAAATGAGAAAAAAAAATTCTATGCTCAAAGTGATTCTTTTTTTCACTAAGCCTGTTCAATTGTCCATATTGTCAATTTGACTGTCCATGTGGTTGTGATTAAATCAACTGTTCATTAATACCTGCGATTTTTTGTTAAAAGTCATTAAAGTAACACAAGTACGGTATCTCCAGAACAAGGATTACGATTTTTGGATATTTTCCTTCAATGAAAACAATGACTTTGACAAATAAACAATATGCCAAAAGCTCTGTTCTGATAGTACCAGTTCATACTTGAAAAATTATTGTCTCTTTTTTAAACAGATGATTGGCGACAAAGTTTGGTATGCTGTGTAATTCCCAGAAAGTTTGTTCATCGTTGCTGAAGTCTCATTGTTCAAATTGTCCATTAAAAGCGTCGACGAAGTTCAATCATAGAAATGATTTGTTACCGGTATTAGATTATGTCACACATGTTATTTTAAACTTAAAGTTGCTCTATCTGTCATTTTTTTAGCAACAAACTTTTGATCTTCAATTTTGATTTTTGAAATGTTCACAATATAAATGTAATCTGTCCATGTAATGATGTATTTTCCATGCTTGAAGAAGGCAGCAATGACCAGCAAGTCAAGTCCCATTAAAAGCAGATCCTTTCACCTCTAAACAAACAACATCCACTGTGTTGCTGGGCTTCTGTTGATATTTCTTCGAGTCCAGGTGCATCTCATCTCTTGGAGCATCTTGATGACCAACTAAGTCCATTTGCATCCTCACGGTTTTAAGGGTCTTGGATTGCAAAATTTAACCACAATAGTATAGCTTCCTCACGGTTTTAAGGGTCTTGGATAACTATATACATACAGGTTACAGTTCAACTCAAGGCGGTTGAAGATTGACTCGTCATCAACAAAAGTTCAAGTCTGTACAGCTCACTGTCACTTGCCAAATAATCTATTAATGTTTGCAATCTTGCTTACATTAGCTCAGCAAACAGTTTATGATACACGACGACTTACAAACGTCAGTTCTTCCAAGCTGGTGTCCACACTCTAGGACGATTATACAGTAGACATTCTTAAAATTTGGACCAGATTCACATTCATGCATTCGCCGCCGATATGCACTTCCATCAATTCTCTAGAACACAGCCGTAGGCAATTAGGTACGACAGCTCGTCACCTCAACTTTCGGCCAATCGGCTTCTCACGGAAACTGACGAAGTTCGTTCAGAAAGCTTATATTTTACGCCCCGATGACCAGATGAAATCTTGCATTTTCATAGTCTTGACGACGTCCACGGCGACTGGACTCGTTTCTGAACGGGCGGGAGTCCTCCACAATGTCAGAAGACCACTCTGACACCATGTTGCGTGATGTAACGCTTCATAAAACTACAATAAATCAGGAGGCAAAGACGACGTGGTTTAGTTGCTATTCTGCCATGATGGAGACTCCAAAGGACCCAAAGAGGGCGTGATTTATTATAACATACCCAGGGGTATCGGATCCCGTTACAGTTAGGTTTTCTGGCCATCTTCATCATTAAATCCAAGATGGCCGCCATCGGCTGCACTACTAGAAATCCACTGAATTTTGCAGTATGCATTTATTTAAATGAAACCGATAAAACCATGTTTTGAGTGCATCTTATTCACTGTTTTCACTATTAATTCAAAAGCTATTCAATTCTTGCAATATTTATCCACAAATAAGATCGTCTGCTACCTCATCCAAAATGGCTGCCGGCGGCAATTTTGAAATTTGTAAACAATTTTGTATCCTTTGAACGCCCAGACAATTGTCCCAAAATTAGTTTTACCAAATTTTAGAATTTCTAATTAAGAAGTAAATCTTGTAGCCCATTATGAAGATTCTGAGCCAAAAAAGTGTGTTTTTTTACACTTTTTTAATGTAATTTAACGTTTTCAGTGAATTTTGATACTAAAAATAGATTATTTTATTCTCCTCCCTTTTGAGAAATATACTTTTACACACACACTACATTTATAATTAAAATGATCAGCCTTAAAGTTTTACCTTTTAGTGGGTTAAGCCAAACCTAAGTGGATGAAATATAAATCAAAACTTCGGGCACTGATTGGTTTCCGTAGTTGAAATATGGAATACGAGCTTTGTAAAACCTGGAATGCAAGCTGAAAACGTTAATTACATTTAAAAAGTGTAAAAAACACACTTTTTGGCTCAGAATCTTCATAATGGGCTACAAGATTTACGTCTTAATTAGAAATTCTAAAATTTGGTAAAACTAATTTTGGGACAATTGTCTGGGCGTTCAAAAGATACAAAATTGTTTACAAATTTCAAAATTGCCGCCGGCAGGCATTTTGGATGAGGTAGCAGATGATCTTATTTGTGGATAAATATTGCAAGAATTGAATAGCTTTTGAATTAATAGTGAAAACAGTGAATAACATGGTTTTATCGGTTTCATTTAAATAAATGCATACTGCAAAATTCAGTGGATTTCTTGTAGTGCAGCTGATGGCGGCCATCTTGGATTTAATGATGAAGATGGCCAGAAAACCTAACAATAGTACCTGGAATGGATTTTTTATCACTAAATTAGTCAGAAACAACCCCTTATGGTTCAAAACGGCTAATGACTTTTAAAATATAAAAAATATATACATTTTCTAAATTTTACGAGGTATAGCAGACAATCTCATTAATTAATTTTACAGCGTTGCTATTTGAATTTTGGTTGCTATGGTCACCTTTATTCGACCATTTTGAATATTTTGGATATGTTTGGCCTTCTTTGATCAAATTGCTATCTTCATTCCATCAATGTGCTTTCATGTATTAGGAAAGACACATTTGATACTCAACCAGGTCAAAAAGTACATGATTTATAGTAATTTTACTGCGTTGCTATGTGGAATTTGGTTGCTATGGCGTCTTTAGTCAGCCATTTTGGATATTTTATCAGTAGTTTGACCACCTTTGACCAAATTGTTATCTTCATTCCATCAATAGGATATGATTTACTTAAAAAAAGACACATTGAATACTCAACCAGGTCAAAAAGTGCATGATTTATAGACATTTTATTGCGTTGCTAGGTAAAATGTGGTTGCTATGGTCTCCTTTGGTCGGCCATTTTGAACATTTTGGACTTGTTTGACCTCCTTTGATCAAACTGGTATCTTCATTTAATTAATAGGCCTCGATTTGCTAGGATAAGACTAATTACATACACATTAAGCATGTTAAGGTCAAAAATCACTTATTTTATAGTAGTTTTACTGCATTACTGTGATGTTTTGGTTGCTAAGGGCAGCCATTTTGAACTTTTTTTTTTCCTTATCCCCCTATGACCATTCTTTCACTTTCTTACAATCAGTCAACCTTGATATACTAAGAATAGGTATAATAAATGCACATATATGTCAAAAAACGTTGATTTTTTGTTATTTTAATGCGTTGCTATGAGGATTTTGGTTGCTATGGGCGGCCATTTTGGATTGTTTTCAGTAGCAGACGATCTCATTTGTGAATAAATGTTACAAACATTGAATCGGTGTTCAATTTATAATACAAACGATGAATTAAGTGCACTTGTAATACATTTTATGAGTTGTTTCTCAATGTACTGTATAATTTAATGTATTTCTAGTACAGCCAAAGGCGGCCATCTTGGATTTGATGACAAAGATGGCCAAAATGGGTAAAATAATGCCTTTAATGGATTTCTCACCACAAAATTAGTCGAAAATGACACCTTAATGACTTCAAACGACCAAAGCGTTCAGAAGATACCGAAAATTCACTTTTTCAAAATGGCCGCCGGCGGCCATTTTGGATTTTGGCCTCTCCCAGCTAATGCCCACACTTTGGTGAGGGACATAGGAGCTTATTTTGTTTAAAATACCCCAAAGTACAAGAATCCATCAAAAAATTGCTGTTTAGAAATGATGGTCACTGGAGGTCCAAAATTGACCCTACTATCATGATTGTGTATTGAAAATCACTGTTATGTACAATTCCCAGGTACAATTCTGTATAGCACACAATAAATATGGATTGTATGCAGTAATGGCGAAATTGGATCAACCCATGTTGCACTAGATAGCAAATGAGCAGGTCCTACAGAAAATGAAATGGAAGAAATGCATTATGGGTGGAGTGAGGCAAGTGAGATGAAGCACATTTAAAGTCCATGTTCAAATTGATGCAATTTCCTTCATATAACAATGTTATAATTCCTCCATATCCACGCCCCATTGTCTAATAATTGTTATTCTTTTGAATGGTCAAACCTAATGGGTTCTTCAAAACCAACATCTTCATTTTCGTAAAGAGGTTCTAAAACTTCAATCCAGTAGTCGAGTGATTTGCTTTTTCTTATACTGTAGCTGTTGTCAAACTTCACAACATCTGCAGATGAAAGTAAATGTGTCGATTGTCAACCTACTCTCTTAAAGGTAAAAGAATATTTATGCACTCCAAAAGAGTGAAAATCAATCCATAACAGTGAAATTTTCACTCCGAAAGAGATAGAGTAAAATTCTTTTAGGTATGATATAAGAGACAACTCATTTTGGAGATGTCTTATTCACTCTTCTGGAATGCTTTTCACTCTTTTTAGAGTGTATAGGTACACACTCTTTTGTTCACACTTTTACATTAAGAGAGTAGAAATGTGATGATACCAGGAAAGAAAATTGTGTGTTTGACCATAGACTCTATGGTTTGACCTCCCGTGCCGATGCACAGGTTATAAGATACAATGAATGACATACCTCTAGATACATTGTCATCCTGACCACTATCCTCGCCACTATCAACATACAACATCATCATCTTCATGCCCATCACCATCAGTTTCACCACCATCAGCATCACCATTATCATTGATATCATCATTATTATCATGTCCATTATCATCATTGTCACCCCATATTTAATAGAATCACCCATTAATATTGACATCATCACCACCACCATCATCATCTTATTATCATGCCCGGCATCACCACTAACATCACCATCGCCGTTGTCATGATTATTGTCACCATTATTATTTATCATCCTCATCATCTTGACCATCTTCACCAGCACAATATAATCACCCTCACCAGCCACCATCATCCAGCACTTGTCATCATCATAATCATTGTGAGCTCCTCCTTCCATCTTCCTACATCTCCACCTACACCACTACCTTATCAGTAGCATTATCCACTACATGTCCAATCATCTCCTCCTCTTAAGTCTTCATCATCCATCTTCTCCTCCACCTTTTCGTCTTTTTCTTCCTCTTCCTCTTCCCCCGTCTCTTATGTCAAAGTAATCTTCAAATTAGCCTCCTTAAGACTTACATGTGCCAGGTTGTGAGAGAACCAGCTTGCCATCCTCAGGTACACCCAGATAACAATGATACTTTCTTTTCTCCAACACAGGGGTAGCTTTCTTACTACCAGATTCATCTAATTTCTTAACAGTAAATGCTATATCTCGCTCCTGGGTCTTAAACTCATATCTGCAAGAATAAAGAGGTGTATCATTGGTAACTCGAAGGGAAATGAAATTGGTTTTAAATTTATGGAATATATATTTCAAGTGAATATTTTTCTGTCAGAATGTTGCTCATCTGGAGCTGGTGTTATTTAGAAGTTGATGCCGGCAGAAGGACCGGCAGCTGGCGAATACGCCACCGATTACTGGACTTTAAGCAGTTGATTACATTTTCACTCAATTGAAGAAACACTGATATCAGTAATGAGCTAGCTACAATCTCGGTAAAAATCACATGCACACAAATCCCCAAACTCACGCGCATCGCGTTAAGATCACAATGATCAGAGACTTGTAAACCAGAAAATAGGAAAGCTTTTGACCACGCCGCACATCTCTTCGTAGTATTGCACATATCGGTATGGTTCCAAAAGTTTCAAATTTGAGCTAAAGAGCAACAATTGTCGCCGTTTTACTCAAGGTGAGGCTAAAGATCCCCAAAAATGGACCCTTAACCATGCAATCCACATACCCGTACCACCTCCTTTACATGCGAGTACCTCACCTTTCCCGGTACAGGTAGAAAAAACTGGATTTCATGTGAATTCATCAATCTTAAGACCTAATGCAGAATAAACCAACGTTATAATTATACATACAAGAGTAGACTATCAGGTCTGGTTACTTTGTACTGGAATTCCAGACTAACACCCGGTTCTAACACTTTGTTAACTAGGGTTCGAGATGACACCACACGACCTTTCAAGTAATAGGATTCTGGTACTGGAAGTGATGGTTTTACCATGGAAATATTCTCTTATTTCCATGGTTTTACCTAAAAGCAGGGAAGAGATAAATGAAGATCAGAACGCAATTAAAATCTGGTAGATAAACCATATTCACACGTACCTCGGTAAATGGAGTAAATGTTTATGGCTAATGTATTGTTTTTGACCACTATTTATTCTCCCAATCGACCTTTTTGCTCTGGTTTTTGTATTATATATCACTACTACTCAGTGAAATGAATATTGAGATATTGTTTTCATTGCGATTTATTATAAAGTGATATCTTTATTTTTAAATTTATTCTTTCAACATTTTTGGTCATCATGGGACCTCATACTAACATTGTTAAAAATTCCTCTTAACACTAATTTCCCTCACTGTAACGTAAAGAAATCATGCCTAAACTAGTGTTTGAAATCATGTGTACCACAACTTACTAGAGTGCGGCCCGCCCATCGTAGCGTTTGAAATCATGCGATTGAAACAAAAGCTTTGAACATCCTTATACCTAGAACTTTGATAAGTTTCAATGGTATGAAGTGTAAATAGCCCGTCCAATAACAGCTATAAGTTAATACTTCATTTTGAAAAATGAAATTCCATAAATAAACTTACTATATTTGTGCATTGCGGGTCGCCTTTCTCACCCTTAACTTTCCCGCCATAACAGGCTGGCAGTATTTCAGCTGGCACCACGCTAAGCAACGCTTCCTGGTAGTTACCTGAAGAAAACATAATGTTTCTAATTGTTTGTGTGATTCATCATAATTATTAAAAAATTAATCTCTATTATTATCTCCAAACACCCGTTACCCATATACCCGCCCTGACCTTTAAAACTACTATGATATAGGCCTGCGTCTCTTCTTAGTGATCAAGACCCAACTTGGTCCTGATCCTGGTTCTGATCCGATGAGGTGCACCTGTTAGTCACATGCACACTCTAATGCTTTCCGATGCCCGCACTGCGCCCGTCGGTACTTCGCGCACATTCCTGTTGATACTCCGTGTATGCGCTAGCTACGTATGCGATAGCTCCGCGCGTACTCGCTCTGCGAGCACGCGATAGCTCCGCGTACACGGTAGCGCGCGGACAGACGGACAAACTCTCTATGATTAGTATTATGATGATACAATGACAAAAATAATGCATGTTTGTAAACTTTCTATGCATCGGTTGGTTTGTCTATTTTAACCTAATTTTTTGGATGCTGTTGTACATTATTAAACAGTGTTTAACATTGGCTTATGCATAAGCCATGTAAGCTGGGCCGCCGCTATAGGGGAGGTGGTGTGACCCACCCTCCTGCAAGGCCCTGCCTCCCGGCATTCATAGAAGCTCAGATTTGTTGGCACTAGGCAAACAGCTAGTGTTGTCGGCAAAAATCATGCGCTCGTCGGCAAATTGCAATGCGTCGTGAAATGCTCGTTTCAAAGAAGTTACTATTGAATCAAAATAGTGGTCCGCAGATTCCCGGTTTGTAAGCACGGGCGAAAACATGACATTTGGAGTCCGCAATTCACAATTTCAGTCGGCATAGAAGGATTTCAGTTTGCAAAGGAGGCCGTACTACCTCCTTCCGACTGGTCTACCAACTGGCTTGATAAGTAAAAAAAGGTTTTGAAAGATGAAAATGTAGAGGACGTCGAAGTAGATTCTCCCGATTTCTTCATTACCTAATATGGTTCTTAGCTGTCATGCATGGAACCTTAAATGGTTCTACAAAGAACAGAGATGTGTTCTGAAAAGGCTAGAACGAACCATTTTAGACCTGAAAAGGTTTCTGGAGAGGCCAGAAAGAATCGTTTTAGGGTTCTTTCAATTAACAAGAACTTTTTCTCTTGGGGGTTCTATATACAGAACAGCCAATAACCCTTTTTGTAAGAGTGTTAACAATAAATAATTAGTATCTACTTACTACCGACAATGATCATTTTCTGCCGAGTCTGTTCCCTAATGAATGGCTTTACAGCTGCCCATAGTACATAAAACATCTTAGGACAATTGATGAGAACCATCCTACGTAGCAGTTCAGGATAATGCAATTGAAACATACTCAGTACCTATGCAAAGAACAGAAACAATTTAGAGCACGATTGGAACTCAGTGCCAGGTATACAGGGTGTCTCTGAAAGGACTGCATTTTTTTATTATTATTTTTAAATTTAGGCGCATAAATGGAAATTTGTCCCATTAGAGAACCGAAGGGAAACGGCTAAAACAAAAGGGATATTTATAGACAAAAAAGTTCATTGGCATGTTATTTTTTGTTAGTTTTGTTAGTTTCTTAGAGGGGAAATTACATTCATTGACTTCAAGAAAGCCTTTGATTCAATCAACAGGAACATGATCTTTTCTGCTTTGCGGAACTTTGGTATCCAGAGCATCGTAAAGGCAATACCAATTCACAAAGCGCCGTAATGGTAGATGGCAGCATCTCGGATCCCTTAGTGACTACCGGAGTATTGCAGGGGGATGTTTTAGCTCCTATTCATTGTTCTCATCGACCTCCTGATGAAGATGGCTACCGAGAGCGGGCGAGAGGACTGACAGTGGTGTTGAAACACGTCCGCGTCGTTCCAGTCGAAACCATCATGTATGTCACCGATTTTAAATATCTTCGTTCCATGATTTTCCCCTGCACCAGTGACCTCTCCCGAAGAAGGCGCATGCATGGTATGCATTTTGGAAATTGGAGAAACTGTGGAGAAGTTCTCCATTGCAACAATATCACACCACTTGTGTTACAGTATTGCTCCATGTCTGTGAGTCCTGGGTAATACCTACTGACATGGAAAATACGATCAACGCTTCTGCTACATCATTGTTACTGCTGTACATCAAGCCCACTGTCAAATCACGCCAACTACAATTCCTAGGATATATCCTGAGGATGCATGAAGATGAACTCAGCAGAATGCTCTCTACACCTTATTGCATAGTAAAAGAAGACCTGGAAGTCAAAGAACAACTTGTCTTATGTGCCAAAACTGTTGGGAGACTTCAACAACCTTAATACTATAAGATGCCACAACCACCACTTTGGCTTCAAATCGTAGTACATGGAGAAACTTTGTCGTCACATGCTCGCAACCAAATGAAATGAATGAAGGAATGAATAAATGAATGAATGAGAGGAGGGGCTGGATCCGAATCCTCCGCAGGCTTACCAGCTCTTACCTGTTTACCAAAGTCCATGCCTGGTTTCCAGAATCCTTGCTCCTCCATTCCTGCCATATCACTGATGATTACGACACCGTCTACGTCTTTCTTAAACTGAAAGGGATAATATCACAGATGATTAGGACCATCGGTAAATATCCACTCGTACATGACGTGTATATTACCGCATGACTCTGTTTTCTTCGATATGATTCATGCCATATGGAAATCGCTTCCATGTCGTACGGGATCTATGATGATGTTGTTGGTATTACGTAAGTGCCTCCACATAACATAGTTTTTATATTTCTAATAAGGTGTCAATAAAACAATGCAATCATAATAAGGTGGGATCATTATTATTAGTATACAAATATTGAATGTTTGAGTGTATAATGGTAATAATATTTTTAAGAGGTAAAATATGGACTGTTCCATTCAAAGAGGCTTTGCCGAGTTGAATGGAACAGTTCACATTTCACCGAATGAAACATTTTTTTCCATTGAACGAATAAAAACATTCAATATTTGTTTTATATAACTCATATAAAATTCTTTATCTTCCACTTAATTTTATAAATCACCAGGAAAACAAAATAAATTACAAAAAATATTACACAATGTATTTATTTTAGAAGCGACACCCACACCTATAATTGGCGAGTCGAGGTGGTCACCGTCCGCGATATACGCCCTCGTCTGTCAACGTTGCCATGATAGCTGCGCGCCAGTGCAATGGAAAATGGACTATTGTACTGACGCGAAGTGCAATAGTCGTTTTCTTTAAATTGCAAAAATATTCAACAATAAATGACCAATCAAATGATAAAAATCTTTGTATGAGTTATATAAAGCTTTAAAACTTTCAGTGCAACACAATTGTAAAATAGTTTCTTCCGATTGGCTGATAGCTCAGCGCGATGTGGAATTTTGCAATTAACGCGTTGCCACAATTCAGGTGACTGATTGGCTAATTATAGCTCAAAGCGTTGCGGATTTTTTTTTCGCAATACGGAATGCGCATGCGTATAATTAATTAATGAGTACAAAATATTTTGTTACCTTTTTGCAATTTTCCTTTATTCTATTTTCAAATGTCTCGTTCCATCTGAGATATAATTTCATTATGTCTCTGTTGGTAGCAGAGTGCATCAATCCTGTTAAAATATATTAAAGAAATCAGTAAAGATTTTTTATATTTTCTGGAATAAAGGTAATAATGACATTAATTAACTTCGATTTATAAAGTACAGAGATGTTCAGTTGAAGTTGGTGAATGAATCCCTGAAACAAATGTATGAAATCATGTTTTAAAGGAGGATTTCGTGATCCTAGCATCCTCTTTTTATGACATGTTTCAGTAGATATCCACGAAAAAAGCTTATTTCCAAAATTTCAGTTGATTCCGATTTTGCGTTTGCGAGTTATGCATGATTATGTGTATTACACTGCTCCATAGACAATGTGTTGTAATTTCGTTCTGGTGCACCAGAACGAAATTCAAATTTAACGATATCTTTGCTAAACGAATTAATCTGCAAGAAATATTTGGTACATAAACATTATGTAGCCAGAGGTATCCAGTGGTGTAAAAATCTCAACTTTTTTGGGGGAAAGTGGGGGATGAGGCTGTGGATCACGAAATGCCCTTTAACACTAATTATCATAGAAATCGGTACATTTATGTCATGTGACAGTGTTACCTCTCAGATCTCGTTTGCCGTATGGATCTACGTATACTGGCCTTCCGTCGGCGTCATCTCCGATGATACCGCCTCCCCAGTGCTTCGCTAATACCTATTCATGGGAATTTAAGGTTTTTTTTAAAGAACAAAATTATTATATTAGAGTCACGCGGTAGCCGTGACCAGCAAGTTTTTAAAAAAAAGACTGATAAAGAAGACTAATAACAGATGCTCCCGCGAGACTATATTTACACGTAACATTAAAACACTTGACTTCTATTGTTCGATGTTATTTTTCGCTGGGTACAAAATGTATCTAAAACCATGCTAAATGTTATTTACAGTCCCAGGTGTAATATCGTGACAACTCATTAATTCCAAAAGGGCCACCAATCCTACAGTCAATCATTGTTCGTAATAAACAAATATTTCTGCTTCCATTTCACGCGGTATTTCATAGCGAAAATTAGTTGCAAATCATACTGATCCAGAATTTTTGGACACTGCTACAGGTCTACCTGGTTATCACCTTCACACTACTTTTTCAGATTCACTTCCAAATATACCCTAGCAGATTCCTGGATACCCTACATACAAATTCTGAGCCCCATTCGCCAAAAAATCAAGTTTTTCACAATTCTTTTGTTCTTATCGGACGACGCATCCATTTATATAATAAATCCTGTATTTCGACACGGTATTTTACAGCAGAGGTCCGTGGCCTAATGGTTAGTGCGCTTGACTCCAGATACGCTATCCCGAGTTCGAAACCCGGTGACCAACTAATTTTTTTTTTCAATGTTTTATTAAACAATTTATTGTCATTAATCAAGGATAACATAATTTTAAACATCCAGTGCTATTGTGATATTATTTTTTTTATTAAAGCAAGTTTTTGATTTTCATGGAAATTGTTTTTTGTGTTAAGGGCCTATTTAAAAACACAGCATAATGTGATACAACACCATCAAGGATCAAAAGAAATCTGAATAACACAAGAAACCAGATCAGGTATTATAGGGTATGCCTATGCAATACGACGTTACTCATTGTTATTCTCATTTAAATATATTTTGTCCTACCACGGGCAAATTCGCATGATAATAGGACAATGATGATTGTGATATGTATATATGAATGGTTGTTGAATCGATTAAGAGACCTGACTCTCTGTCATCTTCAGCTATCGTAGAACATGACAATTGTCATACCGTCCCGGTAGGTTGATTACAAACACTCTGTAGGTGTGGACAATTGTTCCGCTAGTATGGAAGGCCAGCAGGAAAAAAAAATCCAAATAACATTTATCAAGCATATATAGTACGGAAACGTCTATGTGACACAACTTGGCAAGATAATTATCTTGCCATGTCGACTTATTATCAGCATTATGTCAACATGACGATATAAAATATCTCGCCAAGACAACTGAACAAACAAGTCAATATGGCAAGATAAATTATCATGCTAAGTCGACATACCAAAAATGGATGTCTTCTTCCCGAAATAAATTATTATGCCAAATCAATTTAGCAACAAATTAATGTCTACATAGCAGGATATTTTGTCACGTCCAGTTGACTTAACAAACAATATAAGTCAACATGGTAAGATAAATTATCATACCAAGGAATAGTAATTTTTGACACCGTATAATTTAAATTATTGAAAAGCATCCTCGGGATGTAGAGGAGGGGGCGGCCCGAAATTAAAGGTAAAATTAAATCTCAAAAGACCGCCGACAACCGCCGCTCAGTAGGGATATCCAACTAGATTGCCCCGCAGGGCTACAAAGAACCACAAACCGCGGAATTTCGATATCCAGCTAGATTGTCCCGCAGGACTCAGGAACCACAAATCTTGAAATATGGATATCCTGCAAATTAAAACCACAAACCGCGAAAAACCGCCAACAACTGCCGCTTAATAGAAATATTCAACTACATTGCCCCGCAGGGCTACAAAGAACCACAAACCGGGAAATTGGGATATCCAACTAGATTGCCCCGCAGGGCTATAAAGAACCATAAACCGCGAAATATGGATGTACAACAAGTTTTAACTATAAATTAGCCCTCGATAGAGGGCAAAGCTTGAAGGATTAGGGAAATTATAACCACGAACCGCGAAAGTTGCCTTAACAAACAATATAAGTCAACATGGTAAGATAAGTTATCATACCAAGTAATAGTAATTGTTGACATCGTATAATTTAAATTATTGAAAAGCATCCTCGGGATGTAGAGGAGAGGGCGGCCCGAAATTAAAGGGAAAATCTCAAAAGACCACCGACAACCGCCGCTCAATAGGGATATCCAACTAGATTGCCCCGCAGGGCTACAAAGAACCACAAACCGCGAAATTTGGATATCTAGCTAGATTGCCACGCAGGACTCAGGAACCACAAATCTTGAAATATGGATATCCTACAAATTAAAACCACAAACCGCGAAAAGCTGCCAACAACTGCCGCTCAATAGAAATATCCAACTAGATTAATTTGCAGGGCTATAAAGAACCACACACCGCGAAATATGGATGTCCAACAAGTTTTAACTATAAATTAGCCCTCAATAGAGGGCAAGGCTTGAAGGATAAGGAAAATTATAACCACGAACCGCGAAAGACCTCCAACAACCACCTCAATAGAGATATCCAACTATATTGCCCCGTAGGGCTACAAAGAACCACACACCGCGAAATATGGATTTCCAACAAGCTTAAACAATAAATTAGCCCCGATAGAGGACAGGGCTTGAAGAATAAAGGAATACCACGAACCGCGAAAGACCGCCAACAACCGCCGCTCAATAGAGATATCCAACTAGATTGCCTGCAGGGCTACAAAGAACCACAAACGGCGAAATTTGGATATCCAACTAGATTGCCCCAGTGCTACAAAGAACCACGTACATTTTAGTTATAGCTACATATACTCGTATTTTTTATTGTCATAAATCAAGGATAATATTATTCAAACTTCTATTTTTCGCTTTATTCGTCTTATGGAGTATTTCGTAACCGGATGACTTTTCAAGCTTGGAGCTACTCGGCTTCATTCATAAAAAGAAACGAAATCTACCAAAAAACGTTGACAACGTAAAGAAAGCAGCAAGTTTAAAAAGCCCCCACCTCGGCTCACTTTTTGAAACTTGGTCCCATTTGTAAAATATACTGATTTAAACTTTGTCATAATTATCAACTTAAAACATTTCCAGAAGTGTTATGAATCTTTAATGTGCCGATGCGATATATTACTTAAAAGTTGTTAGCATTCTGGAACGATCAGAAAGGTTATTATGTTGTTCTTGGCCAATATCCTATATATGTTTTGTTTTATAATAATTATTAAGTTCATGATCAATGATTGAATTAAACGAATAACAAGTAGGCATGTTAATGGCAATGATGCTAAAAACACCGATTTGCTGTTGATATTCAAAATGGGACCAAGTTTCAAAAAGTGAGCCGAGGTGGGGGATTTTTAAACTTGCTGCTTTCTTTACGTTGTCAACGTTTTTTTGGTAGATTTAAATATACAGACAACATCTTTTTATTATTTTCTCAAAATCCAGAAATTTAGATTTTTGCGTTTCAAAATGGCCAGTATTCTTAGATCAAATCGTCGCTCGGATGACATACCGACGTATCAGCCATTTTTGACAAAATGAGATAAGTTTCATAATCTATGTAGGCTCTACATTCTGACTAATTTTCAAGACATGTCATTAATTAATTAGACATTATCACTAATCTCACTCAATGGTTAAATTGTGTATAACATTTTGCATGACTAATTACAATTAATTGGTGAATGCCAACAATGTATTTTATACATTAAATGTAACTTTAACATTTTTTTTCATACCCATCCAAAAATGGGAAATTTTAATCGAGGTAATGTGTGACTAACGGATAAAAGTTGCAAAACTTTGGCCATTTTCGTGATACGTCACTATGTCATCCGAGCGACAAAAATGTACAATTTAAAAACTCTTTGGGGAGACCATACAATAAATGTCAGAACCTTACTAAATATCCCGTCCAAATGTCATCTCAAGAAATTATGTCACACGACATGATTCTAAGATACTTAGGGGCTGTGCAATAATTATGAGCCCTGTTGGAGGGTAAAATTTGGGGGTGCAAGGGGGGGAAGCGATTTTTGGGGGGCCGTTCGGAAATTCCCTAGGGGGGTCATAGTTATTGCACAGCCCCCCAAAACAGAAGAAAGTGGCACAAAGGCTAGTATTTATTTTATAGTGTCTACTGTACCTCCGGCATTTCCCAGTCTGTAAGGACTGTATCACTATGCATACTCTTTCTCCAGTCAACATCCTGTAAATAGTGAATATTGTAATACTGTAAAGCGGAGTATATCAATTAAAATTCAAATATTGAGATAACAAGAGAATGTTTATTTGTCTTTGTTAACAGTCTTTGGTATATTTTCCAGTAACAGTGGTCAATGTTGGTCAAGAAACACTTCGTATAAATGCAGATCCAACCGAGGACATCCTCGGGTTGCACTGATAGCCAGAATGGAGTCAAGTGACTCTATAAGTGGAGTAAACTAGCACTGACTCTCCAAAGGAGTCACCTGATTATCACAGGAGAGTCGGTTGACTCTACCTGTGGGGTCAATTGACTCTACATTCAGAGTCGTCGACGGAGTCAAGAAATTTATGACTCTTCAAGGGAGTCAGACTCTGTAATTGCATGGCTCTTGAAGGAAGGAAGGTTTTTATTTCAAACTCTAATGGTGACCCGCAGGTCAAATTGCTAGAATTGTACATTAAACACACCTAAACAGACACAATTCAATTTGCAGGCAGCAGCTTAATCAGCGCCAACAAACAACTATACAAACATCCCATCCAATCCAACCCAACCCCATCCCCCAGTAGGCAATGAGGATAAAGTGCCTTGCCCAAGGACACAATACCATGACACCATGGAATGTATATTCTCCCATTCCAAGAGGAGGGTGGGCAAGCTAAGTTTTCTCCATCGTCTGACAATCGCCTATGGCGTGAAACTCAGAGTAAAGTCTCCTATTCCGGTAGGTCTTTACTTTGAATTTTTATCTTGATATACATCTATGTGTATCATTATTTTGTCTTTTTTTCGGACTGTCGGAGTGACCCTGTAATGGAGTCAGGGTAACTCTATTAATGGAGTCTGGGTTACTCTAGGAGCAGAGTCCAGCCACTACGCGACTCTATGTCTAAAATGACTCTATATTGGGAGTCAAATGACTCCTGTGTAGAGTCATCAACAGTGACTCTTCAGCGGAGTAAAGAAATTTATGACTCTTCAAGGGAGTCAAATGACTCCCAATATGGAGTCATTTTAGACATAGAGTCGCAGAGTGGCTGAACTCTGCTTTTAGAGTCACCTAGACTCCAGTTTGGCTTTCAGTGTGCCAGAAGCCAACACGAGCACGTTAAAAGCCATTTAAGACGATGACAGCACTTGTCGGGTGGGTGTAGAGCTTTTGATTGGATAGTAAAACGTCTGAGACGTCCACGGTTGTTTTCCTAAGCCTTTTTAGAGAGTTTTATTTAAAAGGCGCCCTATTAATGTGTGCCAAAAATTGCTTGCCTCCTCTCTTGGCTTGTCAAGAATTGCTTGCCGCCCCCTTTTTTGCTCGCCAAAAATTTCTTGGCACCCCAATTTTACCCTCCCAAAAGGGCTCATAATTATTGCACAGCCCCTAATTAATTATGCACTAATATGCCAATTGCAGGGGTGGCAGACAATATCATACAACCGTGAAAATCTCTGTAAATGGTAATTTCTTCAAGTTGACCAAATTATGTTTGAAGGAAAACATTATAAGACCCCTCTCCTCCACCCCATCCCGACTTATGGCAACTGTGACCCGACCCATGGCAATCTGTGACCTCCAACCCCCAACATGGCAATCTGTCAAAGGTGTTGAACTTACCTCTCTGAACATCAGCTCCGACTTCTCCAAATCAAAGTCGCGAGCTATAAACAAACACATAGAAACAGACAATGAAATAAGATCAAAGTTTAATTTATTGTCACTATTTTGAATAAACGATACAACGTTTACAGCTAAATTGGAAAGCTTATACCAAGCCTAAAACATAGCACTTAGCCTTTTTACCAAATGTATCTGAGACAGGCCTTTATTAGCGATCCGCTGGGCTCTTTTGACCAATGAGCGTAATCGTACATTCGTTGCAAGAAGAAAACAGTGATGGTAGTAAAGACTTTATCATGTTTATTGGATACTCAATCACTCATTTATCATGATTACGCAGCATGAAATAAAAAATATGAATTCTTCAAGCCATCACACAGTTTTGGCATGATTTCAGCCCTTTTTTTTCTTTTCACGCTTCCGAACATTTATTCCTGCACAGTTACCATGATGGTCACCATGGCAACTCGTAAATAGCATTTTATTACTCATTTAGTCAATACATTAAAAGTAACAAATTAACCCAAACTTACCTCGTAAAAATCGAAGCAGCAATTTATCATCATGTCGCTCCTGTAACACATCTTTCAAAACTACTTTGAACTGCACAAAAAATAATCAAAAATAATATTTGATCAAATTTAAAAGGAAACCCTTAAGTCTTGGGTGCATGTATCTTATCAGAAATTATCAAAAATAATAATACTTGATCATATTAATAGAAAACCTTGATTTCTCAATACTACTTTACTTAATAATGTGATTTGAAATGTGCACAATTAATTTTTTCTCTATCGAATTGCGTGTAATACCGTTATATTGACAAACTAAAAAATATTGTCACGTGTTCCTATGTAATAGCATGGTAATATTCGTATTGCGCGGACTTGGATGTCGACCTTTTCCCATGATACATCACGATTACAGCGCAAACCGCTGGCGGCGCCCTTATTGTGAATAGCGAGAATTAAATATACACTATGCCCTATGTAAAATCGGTATAAGCTTTTCCTCCTGTGAATGTTTATCTTGATCAGTTTGTCTGTCTGTCTGTCTGTTTGTTTGTGTCTTTGTGTGTCCAGTTTGCTGTTAATCGCGCATCATCACATTATTATACAATTCATTCAAAACATCTGATACTATAGTAAATGCGAGTATCATAACATAAACATGCAATATTGACGTTCACCGCAAGCGAGAACACTCCTACATACATACCATTACACAAATCTGTATGATGTACATGTTTTGAGTGTTTTTTAGATAATTTGGCTTCTTTCGATACACGTACCTTTTTCAATGCCTCCTTCTGCTCTTTACTTAAATCTCCAAGTCGGCCACTCATTTTAATATCCTTATAAAAATGCTTGGAAAATAATAATCTTCATACAAATCACACCACCACTGTGGCTGTGACAGCTCTGCTGCATTATGCCTTGTTACCTCATTTTTATTAGAGAGCTTGAAATGACGTTACGTTAACTCTTTAACTTTAGATCTTCTAGATTATAGAGGATTATGTATTCAAAACCAAGATGGGTTTGAATACATAATCCTCTATAATCCTCTAGAAGTTAAAGTTAAAGTTAACGTAACGTCATTTCGCAAGCTCTCTACTATCTCTAGTTTCACCACCAGGTAGTCACCGAATAATAATTATATATTATTACATCGGTCAGTGCGTGTTATGAATGGGTATATTGTGGAACGGAATTTCAATGTCAATGTCCCCGTTGTCTGTCACAATGAACGTGAATTTTGAGTGGTTCAATACAACTCGCTTTGATATAGTTATGAAAATGGCAAAACAAGTGCGCATATTTTAGCTTACATAATTTGTGTCCCATCACTTTTAGTCTCACCACATTCACTCACAAGTCTTAATGTCCACTAAACTATTATTTGCCTAGCATCTGGCATTTTTGAATGTCAACACAAGTTTAAGAGAAAACGTTTAAAACTCGGGTTATAATAAAGGTATAAACGTTTTATAGGTGGTATGACACCCCTTGATAAATTTAGATTATTTTGCATTTTGCTCAAAAATAATAACACTGGTAACAAAAGTTATGTATATATAGGGGCAAGGAATTCATTTACTACACTGGAATTTCAGTGACTTAAGGCAGGCGGTACGTTATTTATGATAAGAAAAGAGGTACCGCTGATTATGTACCTCATTTCTTAACATATAATAATGAACCACTTGTCTTGAATCACTGAAATTTCAGTGAAGTAATTGGATTCGCTGCCCCGATAATATACATAACTTTTCTTACCAGTGTGTACCGGTAGTTATTTTTTGAGAAAAATGCAAAATTAGTCACAACATTTATCAGGGGGTGTAGTAGCACCTTAATAACCTTTATATAAGCCGACATTTAATCCTATTAAAACGTTTTTACTAAAACAATACCCCAAAATATAACCCATTTAAAACGTTTTAAAAACGTTTTGTATTTGTTGGGTATTGACTTCTTTTATTACCTGTAATGGAAGGTTCCATAATGTTAATTGGGATTTTCCAACTGGTTTAATAAAAGGTGTAAAAATTCCAAAATAAACTTTCTCGATCATCCCCTTTTTAGAATTAGAAAGATATTTTTTCTGTAACTGTTTCCTTTTGGTATTTTGAGTAGATAGCAAGCTGCTAAAAGTTTGAAAAAATGGTATGAAAATTCCAAAATAAACTTTCTTTGGTCACGCACCCACACACGCACATGCCCCATCCATGACCATTTTATCGGTTTTAATTCAAGAACTTGTAGGAATCGATCTACGGTATGTTTTGCATGTGGTTTTCATTAGAATGTTTTGCATGAAGTTTGTGTTGAGTTCTTCCCAGATTTATAGTCAACGCCAGCAGTAAGGGTTATCTGGCGCCATCTAGATATAAAAAAAAGGACCACGCACTCGTTTGTCTGAGACCACAAATGCAAAGAGCGCCTGCATTACATGATTACCTGATTATATTGATCATTCAAACTCAAAAAGTTTGTGTTTAACCGTCGATCTACCTTTATATACCAAAATACGACATTCTGCAAATGGCGCACTTTTATGTCACATGTTTTATATGTTAACCATTTAATACCACAAAACCCACATTATGTTGGCTGCTACTTTGACAAAATGGCTTTAAGAAGTCAGTTGCAGAGGCCTTTTACACTATTCTCGTTGTTTCTTTCACAAAATTGAACTTTTTAATAATGTATGTATGTAATTTGTAATATTTTTTTATAAGTACAAGGAAAGAAAGGATTTCACTCGCGTTCGCAATTTTAAAGGAAAGAAAATCTTCATTGTTGTACCAGCGGTGTATGTATGCGCGCAACAACGCATGGCGTTGCGTAGTTTCGCAAATTGTTTTAACAATTTGCGAAACTAATTAAAATGCACAGATACACGATGCTTATCTGCATATATGCGGTACAACAAATGGAAACACTGACTTCACAAAAACATATTTTTGAGTAATATTAGTCATGTTTCAATGAGTTCGGTTGGATACATTCTTGACAACGCATCGGTATGTATACACATGACCAATTCTTCAGTTCAACCAATAATTTGGTTCAGTCAGGTTCACCTCAAGTTCGGTAGTGACGTCAATGCTTTTTCGCGGTTTATGCCATGCCTCAAGCGTGCCAAGTACGCGTATGATGTACGCTCAGCGTCTTAAACTTTACACGTGCGATTTGATACTCCTGTGAGCGAAATACGCACGTACGTCAATACCGAACTTGATGTGCACCAAATTATTACTGTATTGAGAATTTCTTTGGTCTTAAGGTTGTAGTACTTGACTTCACCCCTTGATAAATTTGTGACCATTTTTGCATTTTTCTCAAAAACTAATAACACACTGGTAACAAAACTGGAATTCAGTGACTCAAGACAAGCGGTACGTTATTTATGATAAGAAAAGAGGTACCGCTAGAATTTACCGCATTTCGTAATGGACCACTTGTCTTGATTCACTGAAATTTCAGTGAAGTAATTGGATTCCTTGCCCCTGTAACATACATAACTTTTCTTACCAGTGCGTAGTTATTTTTTGAGAAAAAAATGCAAAATGCACCCGACTGACTGACAAAAGTGTGGGCGCACTATTTACAGCTTTATTATTTCCTAACCCTCCCATGTACCTTTTCTGTATGAACGAACACGCACACAAAAATGTTGCTTTTCGGTTCATCAAACTAGACATCAATTAATCAAACCACAGTGTTAAAGTTGGGCATACGATTAATCATATTCAAACTCAAAATCAAATTGCATAAAGTTAATTTAACCGTAATGACCACGTTCTAGTTTGCATGTAACACTATGGACCACAATGGCCTCATCCTAATGGCATAGTAAAGTTGCAGAGTATGAGTTTTTATACCCAAATTTTCTAAGGTCATTCAATGAATGTACAAATGTATTGGGGTTAAAATTGAAGAACTTTGTCCTGATAGATGAGCATGTTGTGGATCTAATGTTAACCAAGTTTTAAACATAACGCGGTTCTGCCCACAAAACTGAATTGCACTATGTATATTAACCTTCACGATGCTAAACTATACTAGCAGGCCTATGACAAGATCCCATTAAATGTGTAACAAAATATTGGTTTTTTTTTTGGTTTTTTTTGGAAAATCAATATATAATACATTTCAAAAATGTCAGATGCTAGGCAAATAGTAGTTTAGTGGACACTGAGACTTGAGAGTGAATGTGATGAGACTAAAAGTGATGTGACACAAATTATGTAAGCTAAAAATATGCGCACTTGTTTTGCCATTTTCATAACTATATCAAAGCGAGTTGTATATTGTGCCACCTCCATTGTTTGGCGCACTGAAATTCACGTTCATTGTGACAGACAACAGAGACGTTAAAATTTCTTTCCACAATATATACCCATTCATAACACGCACTAGACGATGAAATACTATATATTATTCTGTGACTATCTGGTGGAGATAGTAGATTGGGCTAACAAGGCATAATGCAGCAGACCTGTGGTGGTGTGATTTGTATGAAGATTATTATTTTCCAAGCATTTTTATAAGGATTTAAAATGAGTGGCCGACTTGGAGATTTAAGTAAAGAGCAGAAGGAGGCATTGAAAAAGGTACGTGTATTTTTTTAAAATAAATAGGCCATCGAAAGAGGTCAAATTATCTACAAAAAACCCAAAACATGTACATCATACACAGATTTGTGTAATGGTATAATACATGTGTATACTCTCGCTTACGGCGAACATGAACATCATTAATATTGCATGTTTACATTATAATACTCGCATTTACTATATAGTATCAGATGTTTTGAATGAATTGTTTAATACTATGATGATGCGCGATTAACAGCTAACTGGACACACACACAAACAAACAAACAAACAGACAGAAAAACAAATAAATATAAACATTCGCAGGAGGAAAAGCTAATACCGATTTTACATAGGGCATAATGTATGTTTAATTGTTTCAATATAACACATCTGCGCATTTATGAGTTATGGCACAGCAATGCTGTGTCATAACTCATAACTGCATAACAGCAATAAACGCGAACACCACTCAACCCAAACACCCCCCACACACACACCCACCCCACCCACACCCTACGCCCCACCCACACGAAATGTTTCAAATGGACAAATCATACACTAGTATCTAAAATCTTTTCTGCCATGTTGTCAAATTTGTAACCCGCGCGTTCTATTCCATTTCCACGCCTTTAAAAGATTTCTGTTTTTACCCAAAAAATGTGGCATTTTAACTAGCTATTTCTTTAAAACTAAATGGAGTAGAAACTTCATATTTATAATTTGGTGTGCAAAACACATGACAAATAGATGTCTAATATATAATGAATAAAATCATCTGTTAATTCAATACATTTGATTAATGGTGAAAATTGTATGATTTTGGACTCTCTTTCCACAGAAAATGATAACCGCTTATAAACAGCGGGAAAAGTTGTGTTAACGCACCCCAACGCAGGTAAATCGCATTAAAATGAGCGTTTTCCAAATTCCACAATTCATTTGACACAATTGATTTTGAAGTTAGTTTGTCATAATACAGAAATATTTGACAAGTTCAAATCAGGTGATTTTCCCTGAAATATCAAACCAAAGAATTTAAGTTTGAATACCAAAGTTAATACAACAAAACGCCGAGGCAAGGAGTGTAAACCGTGTACTGTTACAGTTCAATGGGACTTGTTTCATTTAATCCAGTTTCATCTAAACTGCTATGTATCAGGACTAAAAAACGTTAATGAATAAACATCATCCAGTTTATTATTATTACATTAAATTTGTACCTCTTGGTAATTCTTGGCCACTGTGGAGGCGTCATTTTCTTGTTTGACCAAGTTTTTCAATGCTCTATTCAGCAATCCTAAATATGATCAAAATTCAGTTTTTGCACATTTTGTTAGTAGTGTACATGGTGCATAGCCTCAGTGGTTAAGCCGAATGCAGTATTGTATGTAAGATAATATATACCGCTGTTTTCCTATGTTTTTTACCAAATTTTTATTTCAAAAACACCCAATGACAATTTTAATGACTTATACATAATTTTAATTGTTTTTACACTTTTGCTGGGATCACTAAATAAGCCTTTAACTTGAGCAATAATTTAAGGTATAACCAAAGAGCGGCATCTATTAGGCACAAAATGCATTATTATGAATTGAATATGGTGAATTATACGAATCTGGGCCGGATTAATTTGGGTTATAATGGTGTAAGTGAAACCCCGATGTGGAAAATATAGTACGCTGGAACTTGGGCCACGTCCATGGGCTATTATATTGACCGCTAGGACGGACAAATCCCTACATTCAATAATACTTTCATTTCAAAATAAACATTGAAGAAAAAAAAAATCAATATTTTGACACTGATTTTTTCAACAAAAATGGTCTCAAATTGTCACACATTCATGGGGCGCATTTTGAATAAAACACTCTAAAAAGGCTTTGGAAAACAGTATGGAAACGCATAAATGATATTTTCCTCCTCCCTGCCCTCGCAATTAATCTCGGCAAATTAAGTTTTGCAGATTGCGAGCCCAAAAATATGGCAAGTGCAAAGGGGGTGGTGGGGGACAAGCTGAGAAGCGGGGGGGAGTGGTGGGGGTGGGGCAAGTGATTTATGGCAGGCCGAGAGAGGGGAGAAAGCATTTTGGCACGTCATTTGGACATTTTACTCCCCCATATTCAGAATTATTACACAGTCCCATCGTTGTCTATTGAATAATTTCAATGTTCTCCTATAAATGTGAGGTTATGAGATTAATATACCCCAAAACTAAGGGTTTCCTATTAATTTGATCAAATATTATTATTTTTGATAATTTCTGATAAGATACAAATGCACCCAAACTAAGGGTTTCCTATTAATTTGATCAAATATTATTATTTTTGATAATTTCTGATAAGATACAAATGCACCCAAACTAAGGGTTTCCTATTAATTTGATCAAATATTATTATTTTTGATAATTTCTGATAAGATACAAATGCACCCAAACTATGGGCTTCCTATTAAAATTTGATCAAAATGTTATAACTTTTTGATTATTTCCAATAAGATAAGAATGTCTTAAAGGGGCATTTCGTGATCCACAGCCTCATCCCCCCTCTTTTCCCCAAAAAAGTTGAGATTTTTACACCACTGGATACCTCTCTCTGAAACTTGTAACATAACATGTGGAATGCCACAAGGGTCAATCGATGGCCCACTTGCCGTTCTTATTTATATTAATGACTTACCCAATTATGTCACACACTGTAAAGTTAATATGTATGCTGATGATACTATAATTTATTTTGCTTCCAACTCAACTACTGATATAATTAATTGTATAAATAAGGATCTTGAAATAATCAATAATTGGCTTCAAAGCAACAAACTTAGCCTTAACATAAAGAAAACAGAATTCATGATCATAGGTTCCAGGCAACGGTTGTATTCTGTTAAAGATGCTATCGAAAATGCTTCTGTAAATATAAATGGTATTAATATTAAGAAAGTTTATGAATGTAAACATTTAGGGGTCCTCATTGATGATACATTGTCTTGGACCCAGCAAATTGAACTAGTTAGGAAAAATCTCTTAAAGGTATGTTTATGTTAAAGAAATGTAAATCTAACTTTATTTCTAAAGATATTTTGAACATGGTATATAATACAATCATACTTCCTCACCTAGAATATTGTAATGCAGTTTGGGGAAATTGTGGTATGACTGTTGTAAATAGATTGCAAATAATCCAAAACAGAGCTGCTCGCATTATCTGTGGAGCCCCCTGGGATACCTCCAGTGCAATTGTTCTTGATCAGCTTAATTGGAAGCCACTTTCGTATAGGCATCAATATAACATCTCAATTTGGATTTTCAAAATTTTAAACAACCTTGCACCTCCTTACCTTCTTACTGTGTCAGCTTTTTCAAATAAAAAATACAATTTTCGGCAAAGTGCTCACAACATCTTTATTCCACAACCTCGTACTGACTTTAAAAAACGAAGCTTATCCTACAGAGGTGCAATCATTTGGAATAACCTTGATAACAATGTCAGGAATTCTCCAAATTTAAATATTTTCAAAAATAAGCTGAAGGAGGTTTTGTTCTAATTTATTATTTTAGTTTAAATTTATATATTATATAAATTTAGTTTTCTCTGAAAATAATGTAAATAATTAAGTCCTCACATATGTGAATCTGTATTTAAGTAAGTTTTTGTAAAATGTGTATATTCTATGCATGTATTGTATTTATGTCCACGGCCCCAAGGAAGAACAACCTTTGGGTTGATTTGGGCCCTCCGTGGTTAAATAAAGTTGAATCTGAATCTGAAATCTGAATCTGGCTACATAATGTTTATGTACCAAATATTGCTTGCAGATTTATTCGTTTAGCAAAAATATCGCCAAATTTGAATTTCGTTCTGGAGCACCAGAACGATTATTACAACACATTGTCTATGGAGCAGTGTAATACACATAATCATGCATAACTCGCAAACGCAAAATCGGAATCAACTGACATTTTGTAAATAAGCTTTTTTTCGTGGATATCTACTGAAAAATGTCATAAAAAGAGGATGCTAGGATCACGAAATCCTCCTTTAAGACTTAAGGTTATTAATTATTTTAAACTGTTGTGATTTGGTAGTTCACAGCATCTTACGAATGGTAGTGAGCTTTGGCAAAAACTGCATTGCCCAATTCATAGCGAGTGTGTAGAAGAATTAAAATATCACATATATACTTTTATAGGTGCTGCGGTTCTTGAGTTACGTTGTAAAGAGGGCAGAAACAACAACACTTTTGTAAAACGTACATAACTCATTAACAACAATAAATTAAGCAAGTTTGCAAAGTATACGATTTGTAGAATGAACTTTGCAAAACATCAAGGTATTGATTTTCAATAATATATTGATCTAGATGATGAAAATCGATTTTTAGGTTGCTTCGACCAACAATACCTCGTCTACCCTTAATAAGGGTTTTCTATTATTTTGATTATTTTTGTGCAGTTCAAAGTAGTTTTGAAAGACGTGTTGCAGGAACGACATGATGATAAATTGCTGCTTCGGTTTTTACGAGGTAAGTTTGGATTAATTTGTTACTTTTAATGTATTGACTAAATGTGTAATGAAATGCTGTTTACGAGTTGCCATGGTAACCATCATGGTAACTGTGCAGGAATAAAAGAAGTTGAAAAGCGTGAAAAGAAAGGGCTATGTTTGTGTGCATTATTCAGATTTCAATAATATCAATCATGCCGAGGCTGTGTGATGGTTTGAAGAATTCATATTTTATATTTTATGCTGCGTAAGCATACTAAATGAGCGATTCAGTATCCAATAAACATGAGAAAGTGGGTCCTTTTTGTGACTAATTCACACTGGTTACAAAAGTTATGTTTATTTATAGGGGCAAGGAATCTAATTACTTCACTGAAATTTCAGTGATTCAAGACAAGTGATTCATTATATAATTATGTTAAGAAATGAGGTACATTCTATCATAAATAACGTACCACTTGTCTTGCATTGTTGTCTTGAGTCACTGAAATTCCAGTGTACTAACTGGATTACTCGCCCCTATAATACACATAACTTTTGTTACCAGTGTGTTATTATTTTTTGAGAAAAATTAAAAAATAGTCACAAATTTATTAAGGCGTAGTACCCCCTTAACACCAATGCTTTCTTCTTGCAATGAATGTACGATTACGCTCATTGGCCAAAAAAGCCCAGCGGGTCGCTAACCACAAGCGATTCTGATTATAAGTAATATTAATTTGAGGCAAAATGTACAATATTTGATATATGGCAAAGGTTAAGGGTAAAGTGGGTCAAATTAAAGCCCAACGATAATAACGACAAATTGTAGCAATTTTTTATTAACATTTACAACAATTGTACCAATTTTCCCTTTGTGAAGCAATAACAATAATTTTTATTTCAATGCATTGTAAATTGCACGTGTAAATATCTTGTGCCGTTGTTTATTTGCCATAAATGTATATGTCGTTAAGTGTCTTATTGCTCGGTGAAATCGAATATTGGGCTATTCCAGAAAATAAATGCACACCCGCTATAGAGGAGTAACTTTTCAATCAAAGAAATATCCGGATTTCCAAGTCTGCTTTCTGAAAACGACTGAAATTCCAGTTGCCAATGTTACTTGAAAAAGCTTTGAAATCGAATGAAATGAAGAAAAAATCACGGAAATATCCAAAATGAATTCTCAAATTGAGAATTTCTGATTTTGAACTATTTTTCTGCCGGTTGTTGGCACCTTTGGACACTTTAAATGTCTGGATTTTCAACAGTCACGACTGGATAAAAAGTCCGGAAATTCGAACTCCTCTATAGGGGGTTTGCATCTATTTTTCTGGAATAGTCCATTATTGAACTGCCAAGCTGAAACTTTTTTCCCAAAGAAAAAGCTTTAAAAATGTGAAATGGCAATTTCTCAATGTTAGGACATTGTTAAAATAAGCGGTGCTATTTCTATTGTTATTTCTATATCTTTTCATCTTTTGTACAAAATAACGTGACTTTGGTAAAGCATCAAAATACCATAGGCTTACCAATTCAACAGAAAAGCTGTATTGTTCATGACAATAGACAATAAATTAAACTTTGATCTTATTTCATTGTCTGTTTCTGTGTCTTTGTTTTATAGCTCGCGAGTTTGATTTGGAGAAGTCGGAGCTAATGTTCAGAGAGGTAAGTTAAACACCTTTCACAGATTGCCATAGGTCGGGTGGGGTGGGGTCAAAGATTACTATAGGACGGGATGGAGGTGGAGGGGTCTTATAATGTTTTCCATCAAACATAATTTAGTCAACTTGAAGAAATGGCCATTTACAGAGATTCTCACACATGGTGGTCAAAGTCAAGAGGGCAGGGAAGCAATTTTTGTCACACATTCATGGGGCGCCTTTTAAATGAAACGCTCTAAAAAGGATTAGGAAAACAGTACGGAAACGCTTAAATATGCAAATTTCCTTTCAGGTCATATTACTCATTAACTACATTGATTATTGGAAAAACAGTATACAAAAACAATTAAAATGACCCACGAAGACCGTATGTCCGATCAGCTTCAAAGAAAAGGCGTATAATTGATCCGTGTACCTGTTTAAAACATGTTTGAGCATTACTTTTTACGTGCTTGCCTTCCGGTAATCCGAGGAAGTCCTCGGTTGGATTATGTATGCATTTGTACGAAGTGTATTTTGGTCAACGTTGGCTACTGTTGCAGGAAAATATACAGACTTGACATTTAGTATGGAATATTTTTTCGCAAAATTCCAAGACTGGTCTGGAAGGGGTCTGCATAAACCGCACGGGCTCAATATTAATTGGGGTGTGTCGGAAGATAATGTAAAATAATTGTTTGATAGAAATATGCTTTCCATGAGTTTACATTATGGTGCGCATACCGTAGCGAATTTGCCTAAAAATGCGGATTTAGGGAGGCTGTGTTTGAGCTTTGTGGGGGACAAAGCTCAAACACTGTTATTATCAAATTTATAGGGGTTTGAGATGATATTTCTTAAACTTCGTCAGCAATTGGCATTTATCACAGCTGAAATACACTTGCAATGTACCAATTTTATGAACATGGGAGGATATTAAGAAAAGTGGCACCCCAGCAAACACAAAACGTTTCCGACATCATTCGCAAAAGGTTATAAAAGGTTGTCAGAAAACGTTTAAATGTCGGGTTGTATAAAGGGTATATTAAGAGTATAAAATGTTTTCATAACCTTAAAAAACATTTTTTTGATAATCTACTGCTCAGCAAATAAAAATGTTTTACAGAAAACGTTTAAATGTCGGGTTATATAAAGGGTATAAAAACGTTTTAATAACATTCCAAAAACATTCTTGAAAACTTGATACAAAACATTCTAAACAGAATGTTATTTGGGGAGTTAAAAAATATTTTGCGAAAAATGTTTGCCCAAAATATTTTCAATAACGTTTTAAAAACGTTTTCATGACCTTTATATAACCCGACATTTAAATGTTATTAAAAGGTTTGGAAAAAAACATTTTAAGAACATTTCTGTGTTTGCTGGGTTATAACATTTTAACATAATGTTATTTAAGTATTGACACAATATTTGGCAAAAATGTTTAGTTTACAATAACATTTTTTGAAAACATTTAAAAATATTGTTGTAATGTGTTTTCATACAAAACGTTTTAAAACGTTATCATGACCTTTATATAACCCGACATTTTAATGTTATTAAAACGTTTTTACCTAAACCAAAAGCCAAAATATAACTTATTTAAAACGTTTTTAGAACGTTTTTGTGTTTGCTGGGACGTTTAAGTTTAAAATGGCCCCACTGAGGTCAGATGTTATAAATTTAAGGGAAAAAACAACTGCATGGATTCTTGGTTGACCAATGAACTCACACTGTTTCTTTGTGTACAGTCAGGGGGCCATTCAAACTTTTTGAGTGCGTACCACTTTTCAGAGCCATATTTTTTTAAAGCTCCTCCCACTTTCAAAACTTGTAGTTGTATAGATTACAAGTGCATTTCAGTTCTGACAAACACTTATTGGTGATTAGGTTCGATAAATATCACCTTAAACCTCAATAAATTTGATAATATTAAGAATAATGTTGCTCAAATTCAGAAATTTTACCCCCACAAAAATCAAATTCAGTCTCCTTAAATCCGCCATTTTAGGCTAACCCACTACATTATGAGCGCCATAATGTAAACTAAAGGAAAGCGCATTTTCTGTCAAACAATTACTTTATCAACCCCGTGCGGTTTATGCAGACCCCTTCCAGACCAGTTTTGGAATTTTGCGAATATTGGAAAATATTCCATACTAAATGTCAAGTCTGTACCAACGCCTGTATGTAAACAAAGACAAATAAACATTCTCTTGTTATCTGAATATTTAAATTTTAATTGGTATACTCTGCTTTAAATATTACAATATTCACTATTTACAGGATGTTGACTGGAGAAAGAGCATGCATAGTGATACACTCCTCACAGACTGGGAAATGCCCGAGGTACAGGAGTCTCTATAAAATATCTTAGATAGCGAGAGCCAATCAGAGCAAACGTTAGAAAAATGCGAACCATGCATTGATTGTGTCTATATAACTATTGGTCACACTTAAAACCATTATTATGTTTTGACGAGTCCAAGTGTGTGAAAATATTGGATCCAACACATAATAATGATAAAATTGGATGCTTTACGCCCAATATTTATTGGTCTCGCTATGAGTTTGAAAATATTGGACGAGACGTCGAGTCCAATATTTTAAAACTCATAGCTCGACCAATAAATATGGGCTCAATCGATCCAATTTTATATCATATTGTGTGATTTGTATAGAGAATAGAATCCTATTTAAATGTTAGTTATCACTGAGAACTACTGATCACATTGTCCCCTTATAATTTCGAGCCAAACAAATGAGGTAAAACGAAGATAATAGCTGCTTAATTCCAATGCCTAAAATGATGATTAGCTCGCCGATCGTAATTATTATTATTATGTTTATTGGTGACGCAGCTGAAGACGAATAGCGACATGTACACAGTTTATACGTCAAGACGTAAGATGAATAGCGATATGCACACAGTTTATACGTCACTGATTCAATGATACAATATTCACGCAATGTTTTAGCTATATCACTCGATTGGTGAACTCGGAATAAAACCGGAGATCTCCGGATTTAATATGAAACTTAAATTTTCCTGTAATTAAAGCACCTCAGGCTTAGTCTTTCACGTGGTATTTTGGTACACCATTGGGCATTACAATCATGTAAAAAGTAGAAATTTGAGAAAAATTGAGGGCGTCGCTGCGGAGCAAACCACACATTATGGTTTTAAGAAAGTTCCTGCAATGCTACTGTATTTTTGTCTTTATACCACGGTTGTTTGATAGCATGTAAAACTGCGTCATTTTAAAGAAAGGGTGAACACTGATGGCGCTATTTATCTTAAATCGCGTTTTCATCTTTACAAAGGGTACATTTTTTGTAGACACTGGTATAATGGCATTAAAACATCATAAAAAGAGTAATAAATAACAACGAAATTTTCAAAAAACATTTGATCATGAAATTTTAGGAATAACTTATATTATTTGACTAAATTAAAAAAAAAATATAATTAATAGCGCCCTCAATTTGCACACAAATATATAGATTATAGAATAAAAAATGCCACAAAAAAGCAGAAAAAGATTAATAAGTTGGAAAAGACAGGCAAATTTATGTTAAAAACGAGCTGGACATGTACATATTATTGTGATAGTTATTTGGTATTTTCCCGGTCTAGAATTGTGTAATGTTTTGTTAAAAAATGCAACAAATTATCACATCAAACAACCGTGATATACGTCATACTGAAATACATTTATCTTTTTTTTAAACCCTTTTAATTCCTGTGAATAGGTATTAGCCAAGCACTGGGGAGGTGGTATCATCGGAGATGACGCCGATGGAAGGCCAGTCTACCTAGACCCATATGGCAAACGAGATAACAGAGGTACGCCATTATCATGTACGATGACTCGGTGCTGCGTGCAATATCACATACTTTTGCAAAATGGATATTTTGCATATTTGCATATAGGCAAAATTAAGTGTTAAAACAAGATTGACTAAATTTGTTTCAGTGATCCATTCACTAATTTGACCTTGACCTAAGGCTTCGGCACGGGTGAATCACTCTGCCTTGCCATCTGTGTCATGATGCTTTGCCAGGTTGTTCTTTGTGTTGCTAGCCTTCCAGCTTCCACCAGGGATGTCAAGTTAATGGTTGAGGAGTCTGTTGATGCAATCCGTCCATCTCTTTGCGGGTCTTCCTTTTGGTCGTTGTGGAAGTATGCTTGCTTCCAGGAGGATTTTTGGATACCTTGTGTTTGGCATTCTTCGGATGTGTCCAAAGAATCGCAGTCGTTTCTGAGTTACTCTGTTTAAGATGGTGTGGTTCATATCTAGTGATTGACGGATGGTTGAGTTTCTAATTTTGTCTAGTCGAGATACTCCCAAGATTTTTCTCAGACACATCATCTCAAAGACAAGCAGACGATTCTCGTCTTCCTTTTTAGCTCTTTTTCAAGGTCCAGGTTTCTGCCCCATATAGCAGGATGGAGAGAACTGTACTTTATACAGTTCAACTTTGGTTGAGCGGCGAATATCCTTTGCATTCCAGATTGGCTGTAGTCTTTGAACTGCACCCAGCGCTTTGCCTATGCATGTATGCTGTGTTTGACATCCTCCTTGCATGTTCCTCTGCCAGATATTTTGCCCTGAGGTAGATGAACTCATTTACTTGATTTAGATTTTGTCCATTAATATTGATGTTGAGCTGGGTTTCTTGTCTACTAATGACTTGAACGTCAGTTTTGGAGATGTTGATCTTGAGCCCTAGGTTGGAGCTATTATTTGAATACTTTGTCCACAAATGTTTGGAGGTCCCTGGGTGTTTCTGCTATGAGAACAATGTCGTCGGCGAAGCGGAGATTTGAAATAAGCTGGCCTTGGATATGTGCTCCTGTGGCGATGTTGTGAGTTGCATAAAGTATTTACTAATTAAAACTTTACATATATGTACTTAGAATCGAAGTTAATTAATGATATTATTACTATATTAATATAAAATCTATACTGATTTCTGTTGTTCTTGAACAGGATTGATGCATTCTGCTACCAACAGAGACATAATGAAATTATGGCTCAGATTAAACGAGACACTTGAAAATAGAATAAAGGAAAATTGCAAAAAGGTAACAAAATAGTTTGTACTCATTAATTAATTAACACGCATTCCTTATTGGAAAAAATCCGTAACGCTTTAGCCATAATTACTAAATCAGTCACCTGGATTGTGGCAACGCGTTAATTGCAAAATATCCACATCGCGTTGAGATATATCAGCCAATCAGAACCAAGTATTTCTACAACGTGTTGCATTGAAAATTAGGCCTAACCCAGCAAACACAAAAACGTTTTAAAAACATTTTAAATAAGTTATATTTTGGGTTTTGGTTTAGGTAAAAACTTTTTAATAACATTAAAATGTCGGGTTATATAAAGGTCATGAAATCGTTTTAAAACGTTTTGTATGAAACACACTACAGCAATATTTTTAAATGTTTTCAAAAAATGTTATTGTAAACTATTTTTGCAAACATTTCTGCCAAATATTGTGTCAATACTTAAATAACATTATGTTAAAATATTTGAACCCAGCAAACACAGAAATGTTCTTAAAATGTATTTTTTTTCAAAACCTTTTAATAACATTTAAATGTCGGGTTATATAAAGGTCATGAAAACGTTTTTAAAACGTTTTTGAAAATATTTTGGGCAAACATTTTTTCGCAAAATATTTTTCAACCCCAAAATAACATTCTGTTTAGAATGTTTTGTATCAAGTTTTCAAGAATGTTTTTGGAATGTTATTAAAACGTTTTATACCCTTTATATAACCCGACATTTAAACGTTTTCTGTAAAACATTTTTTGTTTGCTGAGCAGTAGATTGTCAAAAAATGTTTTTTAAGGTTAAGAAAACGTTTTATACTCTTAATATACCCTTTATATAACCCGACATTTAAACGTTTTCTGACAACCTTTTATAACCTTTTGCGAATGATGTCGAAAACGTTTTGTGTTTGCTGGGAAGTACGTAACGCATTGGATCTGGATCTCTGGATCGGGACGAATACTGGTCAACGCTTCTAGTGGAGCCAAACGATCAGGGTTGTTGTGCGCAGTTATGTTGATTAGTCGAACTTCTGGAGATGGTTGCATACTTGATACTTGTGGTATTTCCACAATTAAATGCAGATTTTACAGGTTATGAAGCTAGCCAGGCTCACATCTCACACTATAGGTGGCGCTATTCGTCCATAGGGAAGTGGAATGTGCCTGTACGGTCCAAAAATGGCTTTACTGTGGGGCTCAATGGAAAAAATTACTAAAAATTAATTTTGACAACCAAAACCTAAGTGATGTTGACTTATGTTGGTACTGGGATAATAATGGATTCATAAACTATCACATAGTGCAATCCATGTTCCACCAAGTCGACACTCGATTTAGCTCAAAAGCAATTTGTGTGTAAATCAAGACCATCCAAAACAGCTTTCTTACAGTAAAGAATAGGAGGTCATCTGGGGTCACATACAGTAGTGTACATTGTACATGTGCCTGCTGTCACAATTTCACACACAAAATTTTGGACAATTTGGTGACACTATTTTTGTCTGTAACTTCAAAAGTATATGCACTAGAAACATGATTGACCCCTTATTGTTTAGGTAATTTGATTCTCTTTCAAATGAAAGAACTTTCAGCTAAAAATATTGAACTTCAAAATTTTATGAACATACCTAATGAAGCTCATAATAATTATCCCAGCAAACACAAAACGTTTCGACATCATTCGCAAAAGGTTATAAAAGGTTATCAGAAAACGTTTAAATGTCGGGTTATATAAAGGGTATATTAAGAGTATAAATCGTTTTCATAACCTTAAAAACTTTTTTTTTTAAATCTACTGCTCAGCAAACAAAAATGTTTTACAGAAAACGTTTAAATGTCGGGTTATGTAAAGGGTATAAAAGCGTTTTAATAACATTCCAAAAACATTCTTGAAAATGTGATAAAAAACATTCTAAACAGAATGTTATTTTGGGGTTGAATAAATATTTTGAGAAAAATGTTTGCCCAAAATATTTTCAATAACGTTTTAAAAACGTTTTCATGACCTTTATAAAACCCGACATTTAAATGTTATTAAAAGGTTTTGAAAAAAAACCAAACATTTTAAGAACATTTCTGTGTTTGCTGGGTTCAAATATTTTAATATACCTAAGTATTGACACAATATTTGGCAAAAATGTTTGCAAAAATAGTTTACAATAACATTTTTTGAAAACATTTTAAAAATATTGTTGTAGTGTGTTTTCATACCAAACGTTTAAAACGTTATCATGACCTTTATATAACCCGACATTTTAATGTTATTAAAACGTTTTTACCTAAACCAAAAGCCAAAATATAACTGATTTAAAACGTTTTTAAAACGTTTTTGTGTTTGCTGGGATGACCCACCTTATTATGATTGCATTGCTTTATTGACACCTTATAAAAATTAAGTAATGCGGAGGAACTTACGTACTACCACAACACCATCATAGCTTGTCCCGTATGACATGAACGCGATTTTCACAATTATAGTAAATGTCTTAATCATATCGAAGATAAAAATTCCTTTAAAAAAGGAATGTGGCGCCCAATGTGAGCTGGACGGGATATGGTGAATTCCATGGTGATTAGATTTGGTATTATAATGATTTTTTTAGGGAAGAGTAGAAGATGATCAAATACGAGAGAAATGCTTCATGGAATGAAGCTTTCGTGTCAATTTGCGATTATGTGGGGTGGGAGTTCTGTTTTGGGGGCCGTTGTAGTGAGGATATTGCTTTGGATATTGAATATTGTTGAATTTCGTTATCAGGGCCTAGGGTATATGATGGATAACTAGAAGACACAAATAAGTAAGCTTCCCCCTAGTCATCTATACACTCATTCTTGTCACACGACGAATTTCGACAAAGTCATGTAAACGTAATTTCGTTTTTCACCCGACCTCCGTCCAGAAACAATCCTGAAATGTTGAAAACTTGGGGTCGGCGCACTCATGCCAGTTTATAAGGTATAGGCTACTCTGTGTCTTTTGTAGCCAACCATGTGGCTAAGAGAGGCTAGGAAATACTTAAACTAATACAAAACAATCATACCCTCCTTTCATATCAAACAATACCAAGAAATTGACAGGCCTGTTAAATCAAGGGTAAGATCGATCGTTATTCTTCATGAAACAGGCACAGCCCATTTTTATGTTATTAATTCTGCTAAAAATTAATTAATAAATAACAAAATTACGTCATAATTATGACTTTAAGTCGGCCATAGAACTCTATTTTAAACAGACAAAATAGCCATTGGGGTTTCTTTCACTTTACCTTGCTAGGAACCCATCCCAGCAGTTAGGCATATTACAATAAATATTATTTTTGCAAATAAACTTCTGACCTTCAACACAGTCATGTCTTCAAAATTTATTCCTTTCTCTGCTGACCAGGGTTGATTTTCGTTAATTAATGTTTTGTTTTTTATCAGAGATAGTCACCACAAAGATACTGAGCTGTATTCAAGCACATAAACCATTAGTGATTTCATGTTTGGTCAGTGGTTGTGTTGGTCAACTATAATTAATTGGTGTTTGTTTAAGGATTAGGTGCACTGTGTGCAATCACTATATTATCAATAACCTCAATTAAACAATCATAGTGCAAAATTTGACCTTAATTTGCAAAGTATGAGTTTTGTACTCACATTTTCAAAGGTCATTCAATGAATGCACAAATGTATTGGGGTTAAAGAACTGTGCCCTGATAGATGAGCATGTTGTAGATTCTTCACACTGTAAACAACTAGTTCATGTGCAAACATGTTCAAAACATACATAATTAGAATGGTCAAATGTCACCGTCTATCGGGTTCTAAGAGGCGGTAAACTGGTTTAAACCATACAAAGGTCACGGGTTATTTGGTGTTTTTATAAGTCCATTAATTTTGTATTTTAAACAAAGAATATACACACATCATTTTATCCCGTGCATATCAGAAAACAATAATAAAATAAAATCCTTGCATATTGTGGTTTTATTTCTGAGCTGGGCATAATTTTAGCAAAACAATTAAGGAGTAAATCTAGCAAGACTGAAATTAGAAGATTTCACAAAGTACATGCCTATATGTGGCCCCTCCGTAGAGGGCGCCACAAAAACTGAGTCAGGCGGTATTGTATTATACGTCATGTACGAGTGGATATTTACCGATGGTCCTGATCAGCAAGCCTATAAACATATAGAAGTACTGAAGTAGAGGCCATATACTAGTATAATGTATGATCTGAACTTTAAAATACTGATATAAAACGTATCCCTTTCAGTTTAAGAAAGACGTAGATGGTATAGTAATCATCTGTGATATGGCAGGAATGGAGGAGCAAGGATTCTGGAAACCAGGCATGGACTTTGGTAAACAGGTAAGACCTGGCAAGCCTGCCGAGGATTCGGATCAAGCCCCCTCCTCTCATTCATTGATTCATTCATTGATTCATTCATTGATTCATTCATTGATTCATTCATTGATTCATTGATTGATTCATTCATTCATTCATTCTTGGCGACGTGGTAATTTCTCTTACTCTGGAGCCAAAACAACACCTTGGATTCATTCATTCATTCATTCATTCATTCATTCATTCATTCATTCATTCATTCATTCATTCATTCATTCATTCATTCATTCATTCATTCATACATTCATTTCATTTGCTTGCGAAGCAGGTGGCTACAAAGTTTCTCCATGTACTACGATTTGAGGCATCTGGCAGTAAAAAGTTGTTGAAGTCCCCAACAGTTTTTGCACATAAAAACAGTAAATAAAATCCCGGTTGCATCATTTTGACCCGGTATAATAGTTGGGATATACACATATACCGTTTTTTTAGGGAAGAGACTGCAATTGCATAAATTATTCATTCTTGTTTGGTTCAGGAATTACAGTGCTAAACAAATACAATTTTGACGGTACAGTTCTTTCAGAGACACCCTGTATATACCAGGCACTGCCACTGAGTTCCAATCGTTTACGCTCTAAAATGTTTCTGTTCTTTGCCACATTACAGGTACTGAGTATGTTTCAATTACATTATCCTGAACTGCTACGTAGGATGGTTCTCATCAATTGTCCTAAGATGTTTTATGTACTATGGGCAGCTGTAAAGCCATTCATTAGGGAACAGACTCGGCAGAAAATGATCATCGTCGGTAGTAAGTAGATACTAATTATTTATTGTTAACACTCTTACAAAAGGGGTTCTTGGTCGTCCTGTATATAGAACCCCAAAGACAAAAGGGTTTCTGAAAATTGAAAGAACTCCAAAATGGTTCTTTCTGGCCTGTGCAGAACCCTTTTCAGGTCTAAAATGGTTCGTTCCAGCCTTTCCAGAACCCTTTTCTGTTCTTTGTAGAACCATTTAAGGTTCCACATACAGGACAGCTAGGAACCATATTAGGTTGTACTTTAGGTTCTACTTACAACCGTTTTTCTTAAGTAGTGAAGAAATCGGGAGAATCTACTTCCGACGTCCTCTGCATTTTCATCTTTCAAAACATTTATATTTATCAGGCTGGTCGGTCCCGGTGGTCGGAAGGGGGTACGGTCGTTTTGGCCGACTGAAATCCTTCTATGCCAACTAAAATTGTGATTGGTTTAACACTATCTTCTTCAGGTAACTATCAGGAAGCACTGCTTAGCGCGGTGCCAGCTGAAATACTGCCAGTCTGTTACGGAGGGAAAGTTAAGGGTGAGAAGGGTGACCCGCAATGCACAAATATAGTAAGTCTGTTTATGGAATTTAATCATTTAAAATGAGGTATTAATTATTTACACTTCAAACCATTGAAAGTTATCAAGTTTTAGGTATAAAGATGTTCAAAGATTTTGTTTCTAACGCATATGATTTCAAACGCTACGATTGGCGGGCCGCAGTCTGGCAAGTTGTAGTACACATGATTTCTTTACGTTACAGTATTAAGGGAAATTAGTGTCGAGAGGAATATTTAACAATATTCCGTTCTGTGGCAAAACTGTTAATGAGTTTCCATGACAACCTTAAATGTTGAAAAGCAGGGGCGTAGCAAGAGCCTCGGGGCCCATGGACGGGAGCAAAACAGGGCCCTTTTAACATCTCCTTTATTACCCTTATCCAAACCTTCGTAAGGGAACAACCCAAGAGTTCGATGAAGTCCTATAAAACGAAAGTGTTTTCGTTAGGAGACTGAACCTCTCCTTTCCCTCTAAGGTAAGTGTGAAACATCGAAAATTCCAGTATTTCTAGGCAACTAAGAATGTAAGTGGCCCAAAATTATATGGTTTAATTAACCATAAATTGGCAAATGGCCATTTGCGACTCACTTTTCTATACTTAACTTTAATATAATGAATTTTAAGACCGCTGTCAAACAGATTAACCAGTCACACTATATACCAGATAACATTAAGTAATTAACACAGGGGAAACAAGAAGCAAACATTTTGAATCTTGGTTGTTGGTTTTATATAAAAGTTACATAAATCATTCCCTGTCAACAATTGACATATTATCTGTCCGTTTAATTTTCTATAGAAAATATTTGACATTGAAATAGGGAACAATAAGACTACAATAATTGCGATTACATCACAAAGTACACTCCTACGTACATGGCTCCTTTCACCATGCACTTTCACGTTTTAATAATATTAATAGTAGTGTTAATATACGATTTCGGTCAAATTTTAATTTGATTATTCTTTGCCAAAAAGTTCTCCAATATTATTAGTCTGTCAGGAAAGTTTTCTGGTCATTTTAAGCCAAACTAATGTGGTAAAGTGACAGAACACTTACTATCTCAGCCGCTTAACTGCGGTGTACTAATGGGGGATTCAAAGTCATAATAATTCAAATTTGCTTTTGTAATTCGGTTGAGTCCAATTACGTGTAAGTTGGGACTGGCGTGTACGTTTGTAAACATTACAAGTTATGGCAAAAAATCAGTTGTGAAAAAAAAATCGTTTTAAAAGATCGTATATTATGGCTAATAGCTTAATTTTTACTAACGTAATCGGCCTTTTTGACCCACTCCCTCTATAACAACTTTCGTGTATGACTTCAAACTTTTGTGTTGTTTCAATAAAGTTTATATTTCAAATTTCTACACAGCAAGAGTACTATACTTCCTTGTGTTGAGATTCATCATAATATATCCGTATTAAGGGCTGGGGTATGAACGTTTGGACAGTATTTATTCTGGGACATTAGAGCACATCAGACATATCGAATTGCATTCTGAATACGAAGAATGTCATTCTGATATCAAATAATTTTGATTTTTGAAATTCGCAATTTAATACACATTTTATGGCAAATCATTAAAATTGATATTTTGATATTTAACAATACTTGAAGTAAACTTTATAAATCTGATGATTTATACTTAAAGTGTATGTATGTGGGATGAAAAGCCGACGATCAATTGAAAATTTTGACCTTTCGTATTGAAGATATGGATTTTTTTCCCAAAACACCAAAAAAAATTAGGTCTTTTTGGGGAAAAATCCATATCTTCAATATGAAAGGTCAAAATTTTCAATTGACCGTCGGCTTTTCCTCCCTGCTACATACACTTTAAGAATATATCATTAGATTTATATAATTTACTTCGAGGACTGTTATATATCAAAATTTGAAAAATATCAAATTTTTATAATTTGTCATAAAATTTGTATTATATTGTGATTTTCAAAAATGAAAATTATTTGATATCAGAAAGACATGCTTCGTATTCAGAATGCAATTCGATAGGTCTGAGGTGCTCGCATGTCCCACAAAAAATACTGTCGAAACGCAATAAACGCTCATTTTAGATCCCTTAACTGTCTCACATTCGTCTTTATTACAGTCATGACAATAACAAAAATGTCAAACTTGAATACATTAGGCCCCTCAACAACCCGCACCTTCATAGATTCTGTCGAGATTGTTTATAGTATTACGCCTGATGAAGGCAATTTATTAAATCGTTTTTTCTATAATTATGTTGACCATGGCAACACAATTTTCATATATTTATCGACATACTAGGGCCTCTTACTACCAATATTGTTAATACCACAAACATGGAAATGTTAAATTTGAAGAGTATTAATTTGGAGTATAATTTTTATTAAACTGCCTTATAGCGAATCTTACAGGGGCCCATCAAGATATGGTACAATAGGACAAACCACCCTACCACTTTAGTGTTGACAATACACTACACTTACATATAATAAAGTGAAAGTATGGTCAGTGTTACAATTTCAGCCATGACGGCTCTACTTTCCTCCATCTAAACCTCAAGCTGAACCTCTTATTTCATTTTCGATTTGTTGGTGCCCCTGAACCCTCGGGCCCATGGGAACTTCGTCCACCCTGTCCATTTGCTTGCTACGCCCCTGTTGAAAAGAATAAATTAAAAATAAAGATTCACTTTATAATATATCGCAATGATAACAAAGATCTCAATAATTATTTCACTAATATAGGGGTTAGTAGTGATATGTAATACAAAAACCAGAGCAACATGACCGATTGGGAGAAAAGAAGAAAGTGAGCAAAAACAATCCCTTAGCCATAAACATTTACTCCATTTACGAGGTACATGTAAGAATGGTTTATCTACCAGTTTTTAATTACGTTGTTTAATTCCTCATTTATTTCTTCCCTGCATTTAGGTAAAACCAGCACTTCCAGTACCAGAATCCTATTACATGAAAGGCCGTGTGGTGTCATCTCGAACCCTAGTTAACAAAGTGCTAGAACCGGGTGTTAGTCTGGAATTCCAGTACAAAGTAACCAGACCTGATAGTTTGCTCTTGTATGTATAATTATAACGTTGGTTTATTCTGCATTAGGTCATAAGATTGATGAATTCACTTGAAATCCAGTTTTTCTACCTTTACATGGAGGGGTGGGGGGGCGGTGGCGTGGTACGAGTATATGTGGAGTGGTTAAGGGTCCCGTTTTCAGGTTCCATGATGCAGTCATGTCTACAGTAGAATTCATCTCGACCTTTGCAGGACTTAAACCCCATTAAAAGCTATTAAACCAAGATAACACTCATTGAAGCAGCTCAACTGATTAAATCAGATCTTCTCTGGTTGTGCACAAGTGTCTGTTTTCAATGTGCGACATCGCAATAAAGCTGGTATTATAGCTTCAGTTGGGTAACCCATTATAAAGGAAACGAAAGGAAACAATGGTATGTGTACCTTTGTTCACGAAATGAGACAAAGGCCTGCTTTTTGTTAACCAGCATTCTTCAAAATGAGCAACATAATGATTGTTGACTTAACACGGTTTGGAAATAATTTCTTCATATTTTTGGTGTTATCTGTCGTTTACATATCCTTCCTAAAACACAAAAGTGCGACCCTCTCCAAACATCTAAATTAGCTAAAAATTTAGGACATGTTACAAAACTATATTTTCTAGAACCTATTTAGAATAGTTTAAATGTAGCTTTTACCGTTTTTTTGTGGCATCCTTCAGAAGTGAGCGGTCCGATACCAATATTTTCGGTCAAATCTCAATTCAATTAACACGGGGAGTTGGCTAGCTATGCCTTGCCCTCACTCATATTTTACAAAAGTGCGACCATTTCTAAACATCTAACCTAGCTGTAATTTTAGGTCATGTTAGAGAAATATATTTGCTAGAAGTTTTGGAGAATAAATAAAATATTGGCTGGTTATTTTTCACACAGTGATGTTAACTAGGCAAGTGTCCATTCTTCAACATGCATCATTTGTAGAGGTCACGCGTCAATGGTGAGAGCACTGTGTATTGTGTATAGGAAAACGGACAGTAACTGCAGTATGCTCCGGCAGTTCTGAAGTCCCACATTTGGGGATCATGCTATAGTTCTTTAGCCTCAATTGGCTATACCAATATGAATATGCATTATTACGGAAGAGATGTGCAGCGTTGTCAAAAGCTTTCCTCTTATCTAGTTTACAAGTCTCTGATCATTGTGATCTTACGCGATGCGCGTGTGTTTGGGGATTGGTGTGCACGTGACCTTGAATGCCTATGATGTGACGTACAGAAAAACATCCCAAGAACTTTTACCGAGATTGTAGCAAGCTCACAACTGATTATCTTTGTTTCTTCAATCGGGTGAATACGTAACCGACTGTTTAAAATCCGTAGCCGGTGGCGTATTCGCCAGCTGCCGGTACTCCCGCCGGTACTTTGAGACATCTCTGTAGTATACCTGGCATTCACATATGAAACTAGCATCTTGCCATCATCTTTTTTTTAATCTTTATCTATTTCTTCTCAAGTTTTTTGTCTTTCATCCTGCTTAAAACAAAAAACAAACAAAAAATCTTTTCATGATACATAATAAAATCCTGAAAGAAATCAACCTAGGATGGAAAGCTCAGACCTTTAAACTAAAATCTTAAACATTATGCCTATTCTGCAGCATCTAAATATATAATTTTTCACAAATTAATAGCATGACCCCAGCTCACTTGAAACGTAAACAATTACGATAAATTAAAAAAAAAACCCATTTCATTTGCCTTATACACCTCTTTATTCTTGCAGATATGAGTTTAAGACCCAGGAGCGAGACATAGCATTTACAGTTAAGAAATTAGATGAATCTGGCACTAAGAAAGCTACCCCCGTGTTGGAGAAAAGAAAGTATCATTGTTATCTGGGTGTACCTGAAGATGGCAAGCTGGTTCTCTCACAACCTGGCACATGTAAGTCTTAAGGAGGCTAAGTTGAAGATTACTTTCACATAAGAGATGGAGAGAGAGAGAGGGGACGAAGAAGACGAAAAGGAGGAGGTGGAGGATGAAGACTGAAGAGGACATGTGGTGGATGCTGCTGATAAGGTAGTGGTGTAGGTGGAGATGTAGGAAGGTGGAAGGAGGAGCTTACAATGATAAGGATGAAGACAGTGCTGATGGTGAGGGCGATTGCTATGTTGGTAGAGATGGTTAAGATGATGATGATAATAATGGCGACAATAATGGTGACAACTGCAATGGTGATGTTAGTGGTGATGGCGGGAATGATGATATGATGATGATGATGGTGATGATGTCAATTATAATGGGGTGACAATGATGATGTGCATGACGATATGATGATGATGTCAATGATAATGGTGATGCTGATGAAACTGATATTGATGGGCATGAAGATGATGATGGTGGTGATAGTGGTCAGGATGTATCTAGAGGTATGTTGTTCATTGTATTTTATAATCTGTGCATCGGGAAATGACAGGAGGTCAAACACAGAATTTTCTTTCCAGTATCATCACATTTTTACTCTCTTAGTGTAAAAGCAGAGGATGATTTAAGCACTTCCCAGAAGTAAGTTGCGGTTAGCACAGCTGTGTGAGTGAACATGACACCACTGCACGCCCACTGCATACACACTTGCATGGTTAAATTTGAATTTGGACAGATATATTTACAATAAAAACACCTTCATAAGGTTGGTCGATTTCGCATTTTATGTTATCTACAGAAGGTGTGAAGTATCCTTCATGCATACATCACTTTAGATCTAAAATCGACCAAGTAATGACGACACACGGGCAATTCTAAAACAACATCTTTTGCACAGAGTTCAATGGGATTTAAAAAGTAAAGTGGCAGTTGAAACTCTAGTGATAACACTTTTACGGTGCATGATGGGGCTTCCTTAAATCATCCTCTGGTGTAAAAGTGTGAACCAAAAGTGTGAGTATCTATGCACTCCTTTTTCCAAAAGAGTGAAATTGTCACTCTAGAAGCCATATAAGAGTGAGTTGTCTCTTATATCATACTAAAAGAATTTTACTCTTTCTCTTTTAGAGTGATTGATTTTCACTCTTTTGGAGTACATAAATACTCAATTTAATGGAGTATTTTGTGATCCTAGCATCCTCTTTTTATGACATTTTTCAGTAGATATCCACGAAAAAAGCTTATTCCCAAAATTTCAGTTGATTCCGATTTTGCGTTTGCGAGTTATGCATGATTATTGTGTATTACACTGCATCATGTAATTTCGTTCTGGTATACCACGAAATTCAAATTTCACGATATCTTTGCTAAACGAATTAATCCGCAAGAAATATTTTGTACATAAACAAATGTAGCCAGAGGTTTCCAGTGATATAATTTTTGTTTGTTGAGAAAAGTGGGGCGATGATGCTGTGGATCACGAATGCCCTTTTAAGAGAGTAGGTTGAAACAATTGACACATTTACTTTTCTCTGCAGATATTGTGAAGTTTGACAACAGCTACAGTATCAGAAAAAGCAAAACACTCGACTACTGGATTGAAGTTTTAGAACCTCTTCACGAAAATGAAGACGTTGGTTTTCAAGAACCTATGAAGTTTGACCATTCAAAAGAATAACAATTATTAGACAATAATTGGCATGGATATGGAGGAATTATAACTTTGGTGTCTGTAGTAAATTGTACCACTTCGAACATGGACTTACCCTTTAAAGGTGCTTCACCTCACTTGCCTCACTCCACCCAGATGAAATGGGGAGCTGTTAGGAGATTACAATTTAAGGGTTGAGAGGAGCTGTACTTCCTTATTGCAGTGAATGACAGGCAATGTGTTTTTATAGTTTATTGGTACCATGTATGTTTCAAGTGCATGTTAAATCACAAGCAAGCATTTCAAAATCGGTCAGAAGTCCGAAATATTGATTTTGAGATATAGCAAAACAAAGGAAGTATTTCCTTTTCTTTCCAGTTGTTTTGGAAACTCTCTAACTGCTCACATCTTTTGAACTGGTTGTCCAGATTCAATGGGGTTTTCTGCAAAATGTATCTTTGCAAATGCTGTTTACAATCAAATAAAAAACTGAAAATTGAATATGTTCTACTTCAGACTGACTTTGCTTGATCACACCACATATTTTGGGAGCAGACCTCGCCCCCTGGTTATAGGCCTGGGTGCTTGTAATTAGGTTGGATATTATAGTACTCTGATGCAAGGTGTGTGATCATGATATAAAATGATGTGTAAAATATATTAGGGCTTTCTTTATTGGAATTGGATTGCATATTTCAAAAGCTTTATTAAAAATTCCAAGTTTAATGTTGAATCTTTTCAACATTTTTAATGACAAGTATACATCATGTGTATTCTTAAGTATAAACGAGTGCATTATATTATGCTGATAAAAGGGCATAATTCTTCATAATGTTTCATGAATATGTTAATCAGTATAATAATGATATTATATGGTCAGCTAATGGTTATAGGTATCGGCTAGGGCTCTATGTTTCTTAATAACACTAGTATTAGCATATTCATGATACAGTGTATGAAGGAATAGCCAATAAATATATAGCAACACAAACAAAATGAAATGTGGTGCAGGTCAGGAGTAATACTCGAACAACCATTTGCATAACACTATGTCAAAAATTCATGTTTGGTGATACTTAAACATTTGAATTTTTCTGTAAAAAAATCCCAATAAAAACAATAGTTTTCTAATTCTTCTTGAAACAATACTTAAATATAAGTTGCTTATTTCAAAAGATATTATTTTGTGATGATTTGCATTATACCCTAAAAATGATACTGCATTATACGTATTTTCTCCCTATTACTTATGTACTTTATATTTTAAATTTTATATTGTATTCCTTGGGTTTTGTATTCCATAATATTGATATTGTATAATTTTGTAATTCAAAATAGAGCCCCAGGGGTGACCAGCTCAAGGGCTAGTTGCGTATTTGCTGTGTATAAGGCCAAAAAAAAGGTTTGTCTCAAAGCTCGCGCGCGCATTTGTAAAATCGTGAGATTTGGAAAAAAAGAAATGCAGAATTTTTTTTTATTTCAAAACAAAATTTTTTTTAATAGTTTTTCCAGAAAAATTCGGCGAAAATCAGATTTTTTTCTCCAAATACCATTTGTTTTCAAACCACTCGTGAGCTTTGAGACAAACCATTTTTTTTTGGCCTAAGTAAAACTGAAATAGGCTATTCCATTTGAAATCAACACACCCCCTGTTGGAAGATTTCATTACCATCACAATTCCAATTCCAGTTTCAATTCCTGTTGAAAATTATTGAAATTTTAAAAATCCGGTTGAATTTCACACAATTTGGCATAAACTTTAACTCAGTCACATCCTTTCCATGAAAATGGTTGAATCTAGAAAACTATTGTGGTTGGAATTCCAAAATCTTTCACAGGGGGTGAGTGGATTTTAAATGGAATAGCCCAATGGACAAAACCAATTATGGCTCTAAGCCTAAGAATTTTGATCAAAAGAATACACAAAACATATCATTATAAATTAATTGCATATTATTATCTGTGTAAATTTAATGTAGCTAAGAATTCTATGTGTGAAATACCCAGGAATTTTTTTTTGTGGCAACCTTATAATAAATGATAACCTAATAAGAAAAGTTCTTTGCATGCAACACTAATGTACTCCACATTCCAGAATAAAATGCTTTTTTGGGATTAAAAAATATTATCCTGTTTTGCCAAATGAAACATAGTTACATCTCCGAAAAGGTTCAAGTCTTTCACAGCTGCAGCTGTATGATCACTATTCCTTACATAATAACTTCACAACTTATTACAATTGGGCTCTAACCTTAACACAATATCCTTTGAAAGCTACCACAAAAGTACAATTAGTAACTTTTGTGGGACTTTTCATTGTTTGAATTTTTTGACATGGGTAAGGGGGCAAGGTCACTTTATACACATTTCACCAAACACTTACAATATCAGAATTGTATTGCAACAAAAGGGAGCAAGCAAAATAACAATGGTGGCTAATTTCATATTAAGTATGTTAAAGTTAGTCTTATCCTTGGAATTCTGGAAACTTTTGGGCCTCAAAACTGTTAATCGGTGGTCTAAAAAATAAAGAGTATTGGTATACATAATTAGAATGGTAAAGACTTGACGAATCCATCTGGGACGTCAAATTTTGGCATAAATGCTCAGTGCCAATGCACTGGCATATTTTGACTTGGCAATTGAAGGAACCACAAACCACCAAATAACTTTCCATTTTACAAGATAAAGTCTTGCATATGAGGATTTCATTTCAGTGAGTCATTTTCACATTTGACATAGCTGTATCTCTATTTAATTTACACTTGTAGAGCAACATTTCATTTCACTCTCACTTTGTGGTTCTTTGTCATTCAAGCTTACTGAAATGGGCAGGGCAAATGACACAACTTCATGTTATTTTAACTCTTGCGGTAATGCTGCATTGAAAGAAGCTAACACAATACAAACACCAATTTCATGTCAGTTTTTCGTAAGGCCATCCTACTACTTTTGTGGGAATTTTCCACACAAAGATTGGCGGCCAAACCACAATAACACCGTTAATGCTCTGCATGCTAGCCAAGCACTTCAATGGAAAAAGATCAAGTTTTAAAATATTTTCTCAAAATATCAAGAGCTATCTTTAAAAGAACTACTGAATAAATACTAGGCTTGTTTGTACTCATTTTAATGCAGTTTTCATACTGATTCAAAATGTGGCCATGAAAATTTACATTTCTGAAATTTTTGAATTTTGAATTAAAAAAACAAAATTGTCGTCTGCAGTCGATACCTGCGTGAAGAGAGTTAAGTTATTTATGGTGACTGGACAAATACAAATCCACTTCTTATTTTTAAATTTTTACATCAAAAGGTGTAATCATAACAAAAACACACTACCTGCTATGGTATTCAACTTAATTAATTAGTTTAGATTAGGATTATTGGAACCTAACATAACAAAAAGTAATTTATATTAAATTATGCCATTGTACATGGATCGCAGGACAAAAACAAACCTTTGCTTGGTACAGGTGTTATGTTGTTTTTAGTATAACAATTAATTAAAGTTGTGTTCACATCTGATCCTAAACCTTGGAGGTAGTTCCAAGGATCAAAAGCCAAAGAGTTTTAGCCAGGGGTTTAGGCAGCCTATACAGACTCGGTTAACACTTTGAGGCATATGTATGGGTTTCAACATAGCTTAAATATCACAAAATTAATTAATGGAATTATTTTTTATATATACTGTAAAAATTTGTTAATAAGCATAATGCCTATTAATGCGTTGCTAGCACAAGAACATATTTTTAGGGTAGTTTATTTAACTTTGGATATTTTTCTTTTAATTTACAAATATTTGTAACACAGATATTTTTAATTAAAAGAAAAAAAATATAAAGTTAAGCAAACTACCGTAAAATTTGCTCTCATGGGAGCAACTCATTTAATATACTTATTAACAAATTTTTACGTTACCTAGTGGAATGAGCCAGAATGGATGGAAATGGGTCAAAACGCATCAAAATGTATTAGAATGGATCAAAATATGTAAAGAATGAGTCAAAATGAGTCAAATTATTGGGGTACATGGTAAATGGTACAGGGATTAAGATTATCACCAATACTACTCGTCACTAAGGAAGTACAGGTTTTGCTTTTAGCTATCATGCAAAACATGTAAGCTTTTATCATTTTGTTTCTTGTTTCTACCACAAATTCTTAACATGTCTTGAACCGTTCTGATACATTTTAATGCCTTTTGATCTATTTCCAGTCAATTTTGCTATGAAGTATTAAATTCTCATTTAACTATAGTTTAAACTCTGGATGAACTCAAGAGATACAGTTAATCAGAACTACAGGCTTTGTGCGGTAACGTGGTGTAATCATCCGAATATAGTTCACCAACACAAAAGACACAACTTGAACAATCTGTACATAGCTTACTGATCACAAATATAGCAACCATAACAATAACACAAATTCTATCACACCACATGCATGGGTCAATAGCCAAAAATGAAATTTTAACTTTTAGTGGGAACTTTCTCTTGTAAGGGGGCAAACTTTTGACACTACCTAACACACCAAGCTTGACTTATTAACAATGGCAAGGACCGGTAAACCCCCAAGGATAAAAATCCTGCCAACAACCACAATGCAGGGCTGTCAACTTTTTGGAATTGCTTGGCGTGAGACAGAGGCGTGCAGGATTTGCCGACTCAATGTTCATTTTGTACCATGATTATTTGAGCCACGGCGCTCGAGACAGTGAAAAGCGGGGGGGTAGGAGTAACAAATTATTCATGACGATGCGTGAGATTTTACTCATTTTGCGTGAGATTTACTACCTAGGCGTGAGATTATACTACCTTGGCGTGAGACCGTGAGAAAGTGCCCCAATGCGTGAGACTCACGGCCAATGCGTGAGAGTTGACAGCCCTGAATGGCTGTAGGGTTTGTTGTCAGCAGTGAGTGACTTAAACAGGAGCAGAGATCTGCATTGATCCACAACAATTTGTACTTCTGCAGTGGCATGCGCAAAGGGGGGGCACAGCCCCCACTTTTGTTGGTCATTCGGGGGAAATCGGGGGGAAATCAGTCATTTCCCCCGAAATGACTGATTTCGCCCGCACCTTACACTCCTAATCAGACTCCATTCGGGGGAACCAAACAACCTGGCCCCCAACTGCGCACGCTACTGTACTTCTGTGATCCGATCTGGAAATGATCGCAAGCATATTGAGTGCATTACTTGTAAGTGGGCAATTATTGTGTGCTTGTGTCGTTGAGGGCGCTGTTGTGATGTCGTCTGCGTGTGCAAAGGAAGTCCTCATTGATCCACACTGATGTGGATCATATCTCCCATATGAACTCACCCATTTGTTACACAGGAACAAATGGGAGGTCAAGTGCAATGGACCATTACAACAAAACTGTATTTTGTTGCTCTAAAAATTAAAGAATAACAATATTTAAAAGGTAATATTACGATGAATACCTCTTCAAATTTAATCTGCTTTTCTATGCTGACCTCTACAAATACATGTGTATGCATAAGAATTAATTTTACCAACAAATGTTATTTTATTTTATTAAACACTTCATTTTAAAAAGATAATGATATTTCATTGTGCTGGTAAAAATATATATTTCTCATAAAAATGTTACAAAATAGAAGTGCACCATAATTTTTTTTTCTAAATCAATTTCCAGTTCTTATAAACATACTGTTATTTGTCTTTGACCCCTACTTTTAAGCTAAAGTATTCACATTTTCACTACAAGTCTCTTCAACCTCAATTAATAATACACATTTTTGTCAAATTGATCTCAAAATCATGATTATAATTTAATGGTATTTAGCTACATGTGAAAATATTACTGACAAAATACAATACAAGATGCGGCATTTTGTTCACCTTAGGCTATATTTATACTTATTATGTGTCATTGCACAAAAACTGAATGGCTTAAGATGAAAGAATAGCAAAGGTATGCTGACAATTTACAACTTATTATTAAGGTGACATTGACCTTTTTTGGTTGAATTTATTCTCTTGTTGTCTTTCTTCTCGGCTGACTTTATCAGGAGTGTGTGCAAAACTTGTCAATAATTCTAATTTAGCCCATAATCAAGGTAAATGATGGTCTTGAAAGGCTCTAAAAGGTACAAATGTTGCAATTTTGTAGTTAATTCTGAAATGAACTGCAAAGTGCTTCAATTGGGCCTTCACATTGAAATTTTTCAATTTTTTAAAGTAACATTTTACACAATAATAGTGTAAAAAGTGTTCACCAAATGCCTTGGCGCTCATTTTGTAAAATTTTCCCCCTCAGACACCCCTGCGTCAAATGGTGGGGTTGGGGTAGTTATCATGCATAGTGGTAAACCATAAAGACAGCCTAAACTGCTGTAACCCAATGATCCTGTTATTGTAAAATTTATTTACTGTAAGACCACATTCTTTTCTCACATACCTAACTTTCATTGATTTTTTCACCCAAAGACCTCAAATTGCAATATTTCTGAAAAAAGGATCAAACAACATTATACCTTGACACATAAGTCAATGAAAAGCATAATATCTAAAGGTATTTATTAAGGTGTTTTGCAGATAGTGTTGGTGACATTTACATGTGGTCAGCATCACCTTAACTGAGGTTTAAAAGTTAACAAAACAGGACCAACAGACCACAACAAATTGTGTTAGCCTTAAAATAAAATTTTACGTTGCTTGTAATTTTGTAACTAAATTTTGTCCACCCAGCTAACGGAAAAAAAAAGGTTTTTTTGAAATGTTATAAAAAATGTGTTATATAGACATGTTTTAGTTTTGGTCAAAATGTTTTCATAACATTTACAGCATTAGGGTTAATGTAGGCCTCAATGAAGGAAAATAGAGGTTTATTAACCCTAACACTGGAAGGGGTTTTGGTGCATGGAAAGGAATGAAGGAAATTTGAAAGAAATAAGATGAACAAGGATGTTGTTCCTTTCCCTCTGGATTCAAATCCGAGACCCCTCAGGTGCCAAAAACTGGATCAGTGACTGGTAGCCACGGGTGCTTTGCTGGCCCAGCCAATGACACCGTGTGTATAATGACTTATGGTGATTGAATCATTGCATCAAGTGGGGATGTATGCATGCACAGTGGCTTCATTTTGTAAGATTTTAGGCCAAAGAAAATAATAGTTTTGTCTCATGTTCCCTGCGTACATTTGATTTATGCTGAATTGTTTTTACATATATTTTAATATTATAAAATATCCAAAATTGGTGTTGTTCAATTTATAAAAAAAAAAAAAAAAAAAAATAAAACGCATACTGCATTATATTTCATACTCCATGAGACAAAACTATTATTTTGTTTGGCTTTACAGCGTTAAGGTGAAATAAAGGCCATGAAAACATTTTATAGTGTTTTGCACAACAAAAACAATACAGCATCATTTTGAATATGTTGTCTTAACATTATTGTAAATATTTATTGGCTAACATTTTTGCTAAATTATATTTGTCAACACTTAAAGGAGGATTTCGTGATCCTAGCATCCTCTTTTTATGACATTTTTCAGTAGATATTCACGAAAAAAGCTTATTCCCAAAATTTCAGATGATTCCAATTTTGTTGTTAATGTTTGTAATTTCGTTCTGGTATACCAGAACAAAATTCAAATTTGACTATATTTTTGCTAAACGAATTAATCTCCAAAAAAAAATTTGGTACATAAACATAATGTAGCCAGAGGTTTCAGGTGGTATAAAAATCTCTCAACCTTTTTTGAAAAAAGTGTGGGATGAAGCTGTGGATCACGCAATGCCCTTTTAACTAACATTATTTTTTAGATTTTTTGCAGCAACTTTTCAAATAATTATGTGTTTGCATGTTATATGTGTATCACTTGTTGCGAATGAAATTGAACAAAATAATGCACACATACTGAGATGCTGATGTGTCTAATGCACAAGCCCTGCAGGGGGAGTCAATTAGACGCATCAACATCTCAGTACAAGTGCATTATTTTGTACAATTTCTCAAGCAACAAGTGATACAGTTTTTAATCTATTTTATACACTAGGAAAAATCCTGTGATATTTGCGATTATCTTTTAGTTGATAACAATTCTGTAATCTCATTGGTCAAACACTATTTGTATAAAAATCCGTATTACCTGCGTATTCCTCATTAATATACCGGCAGGTAATATTTCCCCTATTATCTGCATATTCCTAACATGACTTATGCAATATCCTAAGACTCTCGCGCATACTTCACGCACGGCATAACTGCGTTGTTAAAAAGAAACTGGCCTACTTTTCATTAAGATTATCAAACTAAATTCCTTCAGCAAAGTTTATGAACAAGATGTAAGATAATATAAGTAATGTTCACTAAAGGATAAAATTGTTACCCCCTGTTTGTTCTCACGAAATATGTGAAAATATCTACGGTCTGGTGCTGTAATCCATTCAGCCTGTTCAAGGGCCACAAGTACATGGGAGGTGTTTCCTGCCCAATGATGATTTTGCAAATCTAGACCACCAACTATACCCCCCAGGGTCTGAGCTGGTTCTTGGCAGCCCTGGAAGTATTTCACATACAAAAATCAATATATTGAGTTCAACAGTTAGGATAATATTTTTGCACATTAAATGACACTAGTTTTATTTTGAATACTTATTATTAAGTAAAAAATATATCATTGTAAAGCTTTGATGAGTAAAATGTTAAAACTTTCAAACATTAAAAAGTACTGTTATTGTCCAACATCTTATCTTACATCAGTCTATAATATCAAATTGATTAATTCGAATTAGACAATTGAATAAATTTGGTATTATAGACTGTACATGTATATGTTATCATTATAAAATACAAATGAACTTGGTTAAAAAAAAATGTAGTACTTATGTTATGATCAGGCAAGAAATTGGGTATTCCAGTTGAAATCCATAGACCCCCTATGGAAGACATGACCTTAATCTCCCACACAGCAGGTGTAGATTCAAATGAGGGTTAGTCCGGTTACCAATTCAGGTAACCCCATTCGAAATTCACACTTCCTGTGTGAAAGATTAAGGTCATGTCTTCCACAGCAGATGTATGGATTTCAACTGGAATGTTTAAGGATACGATACATGATTTACCGACAAGTGACTCATTTCGGAATGCGATCCTGAATTTTGAAGAAAAAAAAGGTTCCACAGACTTCATTGGGATTCGAACCAGCGATTCGGAACATCCTTGGGGCTTTACCGCTCGGCCAGGGTGGCAGTTGAATGGAGGAGTGTAATGATAAATGATAAATCTCATTATGCCATCTTTAGCCTTTTGTTTACTAAAAAAAGATGCCTTTTGTAAAGATAGATTAGCCGTTTTATGCATAAAGAGCACGAACGTTTGGGAAAGGTTTCAAACAAATAATAAAGACACTGATGTGATGATGAAATTGCGTGAAGTCGGGAAATATTTGCGTCGCAATGTTTTGTTTGGTTTTAGGAATTTGACCTTAAAATTTACGACTTCATGACATTATCATTCGAAATCAACAAAAGATATTTCAACAGTATATTTTTTCTCTAGAATGTTTTGTACATGAATGTGAAATAGCTTCAACAATGGTTCGCTGCATAATGGTAAAAACAGCCTTGACCTAAAGAAGGGCGAGAGGTACCAAATTTACCGATTCAGGCTAAATTTAAAATTGATATAAAATGTTTGTTTTTTGATCGATTACAAAAATTAATTTTTGTCATATAAAGAAATTGTGTCTGGCGTGAATTACACTACAGTTTTTTTATTCTTAGGGCTCTTTAACTTCTTCAAATAATTTTTTAAATGATAGAGTGAATCCCCTGGCCCTCTATAAGTACGCACAAAAGATTGAGTCCCCTTAAGGCAACAACTAGTTAATATGATCTTGTATGACCTAAAATATCTGTCTTAGAATTTTTTCTGGCAATAAGTCTTCTTTACCTTTTTAATGCCTCCATACATCATGTGATTTACTAAATGGTGAAGCTTACATATTTATAAGCTTGAGATCAACAATATAAAAGAAGTTCGGGTACTTGTGGTATACCTTACATTACCACATATTTGGTTGTCTTGGAAACATAAAATATTAAAAATACTGAATATGTTTTTAATAATAGTTATAAATACATTATTATTAATTTAGTAACATTTAAAATTTATTGTGTCCTTTAAGGGGCTTCATATTAAACATGTCTATGAAAATATGAAATATGAGACATGAGTGCATATCTACTAATACACTGTGCACAACTTCTAAGTTCCCCCTAATACTTTTTAAAATAAGTCGAAAAATATTTTACGAAATGTCAAAATGTAAAATGGTATGTATAGCCTAATTTGTTTTGCCCCTGTGGACCAATTTTTAGCGTCACACATCATTGCGTTCAGTCACAATGGTTAAATATGTAATAAAAAAGGCCGTTTTAAAAGTTGCACCTGAGCCCATAGCAGTCAGGTTTTCTTTAACAGACACATGAATAGGCCTGGCCTGCTGTATTGTTTGAGAGTTGACTCCTATGGACTCAGATACAACTTTTATATAATGAACCATTGTGTCTGAACGCAATGATGTGTGTTGCTATAATTTGTTCGCATTTCGTCAAATATTTTTCGATTTATCTTAAAAAGTATTTAGGGGGGAACTTATCAGTTGTGCACCCTGTATGTCATTATTCAAAAGCATATTTGGCATAATCACTATAAATATCATGATAAACTATAAAGTAAATAAATATATGAAATTCTACACAATAATTTACAATGCAAGTCATTGAAATATATAATATCAATCTGTATCACAAAGTTTACAGAAAAAGTTTTTAGAGTTGAATTCTTACAACTTGGGCAAAACAACCCCATATATTACAGGTAATCTTATAGCCTTAAAAAGCTTCAGGTGTTTTAACATCTTGATCACTCTCAGCACACTTCACCTAGTGGTGGCGGAAGCATTCAAATTTAGGAGGGGACAAGCAGATTTTGGTTGCTGTTATTCAATTCCAGCCTATTTTAGCCACAAATGCCAAATGCACACAAAGTTATGCAATTTCACCATATTTTGGTGTAAAACGTAGTGTTTATTGGGCTAAAAAAGATGAAGCACAATGTTCATCCCAGTAGATGGAGCATTGTTTTTTTTTCTCTTAAGATTTTCTGGAGAACGTCCCCCATGTAAAAACGTTACAGGGAAATCCCCCCTCCGATTCCGCCGCCTATGCACTTCACAAGAATATGCTACCCCCATATCGAGGTTAGAACACAAGAGTACAAACTCTCATGTTTTCTTGTTGCTCATGTGAACTGGAAAATAGTGTAGTATTTTCTCCTTTGCTCCCAGGAAGCACTACTATTACGTGTGTGCGTGCTTACAATATGTGTGTAATACACTGTGCTGTAATCGCACACTAAAAACTACATGAGCTTCAATGCTGGAAAAATTGTTGGCACACTTTGGCCTGTCTTTTGGTATATCTCTGCCCCACTTTCCCAATTCAATGTTCTCGGCAGGGTTGTGAGACCCTCCAATATTGAAAGATGGGGAGTAAAGAAGGGTGAAATACATGAGAAATATGTGCTTTACATAACTGCATGCCTGTTTTACTCGCCTCTCCAATTTTGATAGTGCATGCATTTACAATGCTTTGTGTGAAACTATTTTTTTACAGAATTGTATTGATCGCACACTAAGCAGTATATGAGCTAATAACACACCAAAAACACCATTAACTTGAAAATGCCAATTGTTACTTTATTCAGGCTTTCGTCAAAAATGCTATGTAGTACACTATTTTGGCACCAAATATGTGATGCTGCACATTAAAAGAAGGGACTTTGCAGGTGAAGTCAACTTGGAGTTCAGTATTTCTGTTTTGAAAGCATTTTGCTTTAAAATGGCAACTCAATTGTTAAAATTAATCAAGGCATTCAAATTTTGTAGGTGAAAAAGCCTCCCATTATTTTGGTTAATTAAAAAAAAATTCTTGAAAACCCTTTGTTTCAAAGTCCCCCCTTTTGATGTGCGACATCACATATATGGTAGATTCCCCATAGCATATACACATGGACTTTGCAGATTTCAGATTCTCCTAATCTAATCTCGGCAATCTTGGAAATAAATCTTGGAACGCTTGCGTGTAAATAAAGGAAAACTGTCACCTCCTTTCCCTGTGCAATGTTGGAAAATGGCAATGTTTTCAGCGGTTTCCCAATGTGTACCAACATTGATGGGGAGAGGGGAAGGGTAACTCATTGTTTTAGATGTCATGTTTGTTCCCAAACACAATATACATCATTTCCATGATCATAAGAAATGCTGTACAGAATTTCGACAGAGTGTTCCAAGTGTTCCAAGAACTGTTTTCAAAGATTGTGGTTACCACTGGTTAAATCAAATAAAAACATGTATATGATATAATTTATTACATCTATATTTACATATCTGACCACAAAATATACAATGCACTGATCACTAGTTCTGTACTGTTATCGTCATAGTTAGCCCAGGGGGCCACTGGCTATTGACTAGTGGGCATCATCCATGAACACAGATCGACATAAAAAAGGGTGATTTTCAAGATCAAAGCATGTATGTAATGCAAATAGCATATCTAAAACAAGCAGATTTGAGAGAATTCTTGCTCATGACCATACATATTAAGAATCCTTGGAGAAAAAAGTTTTATGAAATCAAATACATTTTCTGACCTTATGAGTTTTTCCAGTTGTATAATCATGGATTTGTGTCTCAAACCAGGCCATAATGGGCTATTACAGTTGAAATCCCTACACCCCCCATGGAAAACATGCCCTTAATCTTCTACACAGGGAGTGTGAATTTCAAATGGGGTTACCGGATGGTGACTCCATTTGAAATCTACACCCCTTTGTCATGTTTGTGGGAGACTTGGCATTTCTTCTACAGGAGGTATATAGATTTCAACTGGAATAGCCTAATGTATAGTTAAGAGTTGAAAGAATGGATAATTTACTTACTTTAAGAGTAAAATAATGCCAATACTGGTTTAGGATATAGGCCTATATATAACACTTGCCATACTTGTTCCGGGGTGCATTTTCAGAGCAATGCTTTGACATGTCTACACTGCTTGAAAGTCCATGTTCACAGATGACAACCCCTTGTCAATGTCATGTGGCCCCCCTAGGGGTAGTTAGACTTGTAATAAATTAGGCACCACTTTATAATAACATTTTGATTCGCATTGATACTTGCTGACAATTGCATGATTTTTTAGTAGCAAAATAGGAAGATTTAGGAGGAAGAATTTCTTCATATTACACACATTTTTGAGGCATGAAGACTAACAATAAAACAAACATACATACATATACATTACACTTATTAAAAATTATTTCAGTGTTGACCTGACAAAAGTAACTGCATTGAATTTTGCTGACAAAGCAATCACAGAAGCAGGTGATGTGGGACTGTAGGTAATCTGCAGTTTGTACAAAATTTTAGTGATTTTAATACCAGTGATGACAATCCAATCTACAATAGATCTGAATCATTTTGGTTGTAAATTGGCTGATCCAATCTGTACAATACCAAACATGACACGTTCTACACTCCTTGAGAAAGAGAAGGGTGCCCTTTATAATCGGCGATTGTCAACTTGTCAAAAGCCAGTTTAAACCACCAACATCAAATTTTGATGTGTTAGCTAAATACTGTTATTTTGCTCGAAAATAATTATTAATCAGTTCATTAGATCGATAAAATGAGCCCAAAATCAAACCAATTCAGAAATGACTGATTGGATCGGTTCATCACTTTTAATCACTTTTAAAACAAAGGAAGTTCAATAATGTGTTACAGTATTTCAGTTTTTCAATCCTTCCTGGGGATCACAAATGAGGGGGGGGGGCACAAATGACCATGCGAAGAATGAACATGCCACAAATAAGGGTCTCATTTTTCGGGCCTCTGGTATAACAATGGCCCCTTTTTTACGTCAATTTTGGTAATCTTTATAAGTTAGTCAACTAACTGGAACCCACATTTGGCTACTATTATGTTTTGATAAATCCAAGTGTGTACAAATATTGGACCTAAAACATGATAATGATAAAATTGGATGCTTTACACTCAATATTTATTGGTCTCGCTATGAGTTTTAAAATATTATTGAGTCCATAATGAGGCCAATAAATATGGACTCAAATTGATCCAATTTTATATTAAACATTTGGGCCTCAGGTATAAAAATGGGTCCAATTTATTTGGAAAATTGACATAAATATGGGTCCACTTTCAAATTCCCCAATTAGCCAGATCTCTACCCAAACCAAACTTGAGTAGCCCCCCCCCCCCGTCTTCAATTAAACAATCTGGTTATACCTGCCAAGAACGTCACCAAACGTCATCTGTCCAAAATAAGTAACATCATGCACAGTCTTGACACAACACTTCTTTACATATCCTAGTCATTTGTTACCTTGGTTACCACCATCTTCCTCCTCATTGTCATTACATCCGTGTGGTCTTGTCTCACTACTTGATGAGGCTTTATCATCGTTACCATTCACATCAATAATATTAGATGCCACGACCGCAGCACTGAATGCAGCAGCTGCAATAGCACCTTGAGTCTGATTTCCGGGAAGATTTTCAGTTCTATCTTCCTCCTCATGGGCCTTTACACCATTTTTACATTCATCATTCTCACCGTTAATGTCTCCTAAAGATAAGCGCTTTCTTTGGCGCGACGCTGCGTTTGTGAAATATTCCGGATCTGAATCTTTGCGTAAACCACTGTCCGCTAACAATGGAGCCGTTTTGTCTGGGAAAAGTTCCATGCGGACCTCCTCTGCGTCTTCTACTTCAAGATCGTTGATGGCTGACAGCCTTCCAGAGGGCGTACTTGTCTCGTAACAATCTGCCTCTGTTGAAATGATTAGGTCATGGTTTGTGGGGTCAAGGACCTCCCATTTGCCATCTTGGTAGCCTGGACTTGGTTTCTTCTGTGGAGAGAGTTTCTTCAAGATGCCACTAAAGCTGTAAAAGAAACAAAAACATGATACTTTTTAGAAACAGGCTGAAATGTGATATACTGTATTTGACCTAATTAGTACCCTGGTGCTTAAGCTGAAACTAAACTCAACAACTTAGATGATATTATACAGGTTACAAAAACAAGGAACAAAAAACAAAGAAAGACAAACAGTGCACTATGCACAGGCATAAACCAACAAGCCTAGCACACTTTACAGGAATTCACTGTATACTGTAGCCATATAAATAGACGCACTCTTTTAGATCGTTGATTGATGCAGCTCCATCATACAGACACAAAACTTTAATCAGGCTACATTATAATTATCACAGCCAGGATCAGCTTCCCCAGTTTCGTACAGGTTGACCTTGACAATTAGCAGTTAGTTCCTTGTCCAGGGGAACTGTTCCATGAGAACAGAGTAATGATACTGCAGGGGTGTGAACTCATATCACCATACACCAAAGTCTAGGGCCTTACCATATGAGCTAACTTGACTGCATATTAGTACAAAATCACAGCCCAGAGGCTAAATTACATTGAACAAACGATAAGAAGGTAACATTTGCATAAAAACACAAATAATAAACTTTGGGGATTCAATCATGTTTCACCGTTGTTCAACACAGGGGTAGCATTAACCCCCAATCGGGGTTGAATGACACCCTAAATTTAAAAAAATATGAATTTTTCACCCTCTATATTGGGAATATGTGCAAGCTCGGGGGTGAACTCTGACCCTCTACTTTTGGACCTTACTCCTACCTCTGACTACACTGCAAAATATTTTTCACCCCCGAGATTTAATTTTCACCCCATGTATTTGGATTTTCTGCAAGCTCGGGAGTGAAAAACACGGAAAATCAACCCCCGACTTTCGGGGCTTAATGCTACCCCTGGTTCAACACCATTTAACAATGATGCGTCCACATCACCAGCATAGTTGACTTCGTGAGGGCCCATTACTGCCTCAGACGCGAGTTGTTAAACGGTGATGAACAACGGTGAAACAAGATTGAATCCCTTCCAACAACAAAAACAATCTAAATATTGTCTTAATTCACTAGATTATTTCATGAGGAATGTCAGTTAGTTATACTTCCAAAATACCTCTGCGCTGATCGCTTCTTTGATGCGTAATCGGGCAATCAGATTACCGGCCTGTTGGTATGATTGTCAGACGATTGAATCAGTCAGAATTCATAAGTCTTAATGTTTTGAATGTTAAATACAAGGATAAAAATACCAGATATTTGCACACAATCCCAATGCAAGGTAATGGTCAACTGTGTCACATGTGTACAATTTCAGATATACCAAGGTCAGAAACCCCATTGGGTTATGGGAATGTCTTTAAACATCCTCTGTGCATGTTTATACTGTGTACACACACTCCCTATGGAAGAGATACAGGGGTGTATATTTCAAATAGTTACCCAGTCAAGTAACCTCATTTGAAATTCAAACTCCCTTTGAGAAAGATTAAGGTCATGTCTTCCTTAAGGAAATTTCAACTGGAATACAGCGTACACAGCATAAACACACAAGTGGGGTTCTGATTGGCCAATTCAACCGTCTGACAATCATAACAACAAACCGGTAATCTGATTAGCCGATTCGATTACGCGTCATAGAAGTGATTGGCACAGAGGGATGTTCATTAAAATCCGGCCAATGTCGCTCATTAAAAGGACATGATTGTCAATCAGAGCAAGACAGTGCAGTACTTCTGATGTGATATATAATTATACTAACAATATAAATACAAACAAAAATACACAAGGCAGTTTTTTGATATCATATTTTGCATGTGATCTCTTCATTTTAGTGGTGGCATAGCAGTAACTTATTTTGACAAATTGCAGAAAAAAGCCTCATGCTTATTTGAATTGCTTAAAACCATTCACTTTTATCATGCAACTGCAACACACATTCAAAGATTTGTGATTGCCAACCTGCAATTTGTCCATACTTGACACTGCTGCATCCACAATTGTAAACATATAGATGAAATCATTCCTGAAATAAACAAGCCACAAATGAGTGTGCTAACAGACATTGTTGTGGTTGTATCGATCATGCTAAGGCTAAAAAGGAAGTGCTACTGTTGTTTTATGAAATAGTATACAAATATTAACTGTCTATGAGTGTGATGGTGAAATATAATCACGAGGTGAAAGATGGATTGTTCCATTCCACGAGCCGGAACGGCGAGTAGAATGGAGCAATACATCTTTCACCGAGTTATTATATTTCGACCATTACACAAATTTAAGACAGTTAATATTTGTTTTATATCACTCATGCATAAATTCTATTACTAAAATACTATTTAAGGTAGGAAATACATGTTTTCATCAACATAACACCATGTTTTGCCGTGATATACTTCACATTTTGGGATCCAACCCATAACTAAATCGGCGAGTCTAAGAGCCAGCGCACGGCTTGGCGCAGGCGCACTACGGCAGACACTGTGATGGTAAAGACTATCACATGGAGAGGGTGATAGTAAAAATGATAAATGGTAATCAACCAATGAACTGTCTAGAATTTATGTATGAGTGATATAATATGAAATATAATAAACATAATTTTCACCAGGTTCCCCATCACAAATAATGAAGGAAACAAATGGAAAAATGATCCCACCTGGGAATCAAACTCAGGATAAGGTCATTAATTTGATTATGCCACTGTTTTCCATGTAGTATGAAATATTATGGTAAAACTGATTTAATCATGCTAATTGATTAACTTGTGAAGAAGTTAAATCAGGGAATAAATAAAGATTGGGAAGCGTCACTCGAAGATAAATGTAATAAAACTATGGATGCTGCCATTACCCTGCCATCGCGTAGGCCTGGAACACTACCGCGATTTCTACCGGCTGCATCGCGTCCGTGCTCCGCGTTCAAGAAATAAAATTACCCGTGAAAATCACGGCTTGCTGCAACCAATGTTAGACCTTTTCAAGCCTGCAACAGCGTATTTTTTCAAATGTTGAATAGCTGTTTTTAATACTTTTAATAATATTTTTAGCGCATCCATTAACTTAATTTATTAAATACATCAAATCGACCAACAATCCCACTCTCCAGGCCAAGATTTATACAAGAAAAATACTGTTTCAATCACAAAAATTAACCTTAATTTCGCGCCTACACGTAAGACTTGGCAATAGTCTATTCAGATATCGTTGTCAAACTCGAGGTGATTGACCCTTGATGATTGACAGTCGGGAACGCGTACTGTTACGCGTAGTCATGGTGCTGGGAGCTGCTGGGCGCGTTCGGGGTGCTGGCGACCGTCGACCCCCTTTTCCCAAGATGGCGGCGCCCATACTAGTACCAAATTTGTGATTCCCGGCAATTTCTGTATAGCATACCGTAGCGTGCAAATTTGGAGAATCGGCGAATCACTGTCAACCCCTTGGTTAAATACAATAAATCTTTGAATGTCACTTAAAGCAAATATTAAACATGCAAATAACAATAAACATTATAATTTGCTTTATAACTTGTGCACAAATCCAAAAAATATTTCTGTTTAAGATGTTAAACATACCACAATGATGTTTCATAATATACTACAACAAAGTACTTTCTCATATTGACCAGGGTTGCCAAAAAATTTCAGAGCGAATTGTGGGTCAAATAATCAAAAAGTCACCCAATTTTTCTCTTAACCATTGGTTTCTATGGGGCAGGAAACTATCATAAGTCGCATGAGCTAATGTTGAAAAAGTCGCCCAATTTTTTTTTCTTAACCATTGGTTTCTATGGGACAGGAAATTGTCAGAAGTCATGGGGAAAATCTTCAAAAGGCACCCAATTGGGCTACCAAATCACGGGTTTGGCAACCCTGATGTTGACTGATCAACTCTCCCACTCCTGCATCTGTTTCCTGTTGGAACTTGCTGTAGGTGGCATTTTGGAGTGGAGTAACTGGTCATAATTGTAGGGTAGGAAATGGTTGCCCTCATCTCAGTTAAATGTGTTGGCCCCCATTTTTCGGATCATTGAGGTATAATGTTTAACTGTTAACATCTTTATACCAAAATACTTTTTATACAAGAACTTTTGCAAATTATGAATTATGGACAATGGACTAATTTATTTATTTACGGAACAATAAACATTTATAAATTATAAGGTATTCAGTGAAGGCAATAAGCAGGCATTTGTGCATGTTTGGCTCCAGTAGGCCATCATCAGTCACCTTAGGCTATTTAAAAAATAAAAGGCACTTAATTTAATGCCCACATGACCAGATGGGTGCTGACATTATAGCTAGTGGTCAAGAAGTCTGGAAAAGTGACCTCTGGCACAGCGGGTGGTCTTCCTGTGTATTTCAATTGGAAACGTGGGATGCATGTCCAAATTTTCTATCAAATTTGTTGTTTTTTTGCAACTTTGTAGCATTATTGTAAGAGTATCCATAGAGAACTTTTTTTCCATCTGTGAAAACTTTCAAAAATTAGTTCTTGAAAACATACTAGAAAAGCAGAATCCCCCAATGTGTAATGAATTAGCTGATTACATTTGTAGTAATTTTGATGATATTTGTCTGAAATGTTCATATCTGTTAGCATTATAGCACATCTACTGATCACCTGATGGTCTTGTTATGGTGGTGCCAATGGGTCATGTGGGCATTAAATTAAGTGCCTTTTATTAAATAGCCTAAGATGACTGATCATGCAGACATTTATGTCCATGTCCCAACATTGTTGCTTGACATATACAGATGGGAAAAAGGTCAAATAACACTCATTTGAAATTCATACACCCTGTGTGGGAGATGAAGGTCACTTCGTCCATAGGGTAGGATTTCGACTGGAATAGCCCAATTAGCAAAACAAAACAAAAATACAGTGAACACAAATTTAATTATACATGCACGTGTTAGCTTTCTTACAATACCTGTTTCTAGAAACACCCTTCTTATTAATGAGCAGTAGTTATTGGTAGGTGTAAGTACAGCACCTATGTACAGTGTGCAGCAGATAGGGTTCAGTGGTTCCTAGATGCCAAGAATTTAGTAAGAATACATGTGATGATTAAAGTTAAATACAGTTATAGTGATTCATGTTAAAGTGCAGGGAAATTTAGTACAGTGTACATTATACAGGGTGTCCCAGAATGATTTGTACCGTGTTTGCAAAAATAACTAAAAATAGAAGACGGGCAGTGTATCTATTTTTGATAACTGCATTATATTGCTGGACATGTCTCCTACTTATTCTGCTAATTTCTGCACGCTACCTTTATTTGTTTTGGCGTGGCATGCAATAATGTAAAATCGATAAAAAACCTGCTTTTCATTTTCAGCGCAAACGACTCGCATACCCTTGAAAATGGCACGATACGATTAAATTAAGAACGTGGGATGTTTGGCACAGCATTTACAAGACAACTACTGTTAGGGTTGCGCCTTAAAGCTTGCCGGACAGCTGCAATGTTCGATCTAGTTCTTACAGTCTTACGAGCACCTGAAGCTTCACTCTGCCGATTCCTGACAGTTCTGTGCTCGTCAAACTTCTTTACGTTATACACTATCGCTCCTTTGACTGGAACGCGTGCTCATGGAAATCGTCTAATGAATCTTCTTTGCGTCTCAACATAGCTGCCGGTTTGCCAGTAAGTTTTTGAAAGAAATCCATGTTGCTGTACAATAAATTGAGGAGCCAACTTTTCTGTACCACAACCAGTTCGACCTCTGCAAGCATTTCAAATGACATGGATCTCACACCACAATAACTAAAACTACCGCCAAAGAGAGAATGGGATTAGGCTGCAAATCCTTAATTCCATATAATGATAGCTTCAGTAACGTCATAAATAATTAGAGAATAAATGATAGGATTTTGTCTTTTGCCCATCCAATATCATGTCATAATGGATGGCCTGGCCAAGATTTGGATTAGTGGATGCCGGCGTATCCACTACGATAAAAATATTGGCCAGCCCATCCATTATGACACGATATTGATAGGCAAAAGACAAAATCCTATCTTTTATTCTCATTCTTATTCAGTTTTAATGTAATTTTTGCGAGAAAAACTGCCTTTTTTCAGACAAAAATAACGTTACTTTTGTGAGGACATCCCCGTTGTTTTAAATGAACGAAACCATCACGAACATCTAAGCCGCCGAATCCCGTTCTTAGTTCTCGCACGTGTGTTACGCGAACGCATTATCACGTGATCATTGAGGAGCAACAAGCGTGCCGCCGTTGTGTGGCGGCGCGCGCCCTGACTAATATCACTATCAACTATTGTGAGATATTATACACCAGAAAACCAATCAAATTACATGAATTCTTTACAAGACGCATCCATTGAATAAGAATAGATAGATATCGGCTATTTAGTGGAAATATGAACAGGGTACAACTAAAATACCTGCATAACTTTTTCCAAATAACTTTGTGCTGAACGGTTAGTAATGTTACATATTTTCAAAATAGGTTGCGTTGTCAAAACTTAGAATTCGCCATTTTTACGCAATCTTCTATAACTTCTACTAGAAACGTCCAATACTTAAAATCTAAAAAATCTGAGAAAGCTAAATATATGTAAAACTTAAAATGTAAAACAATATGACCATTTAACATGCCCTTCATACCTAAAAAATTCCATCTTTCCCGGTATAGATCATTCTGGGACACCCTGTATATTATGACATACCAACATAATAGATATATTATAGAATGTAAACTCTCTGTAAGTTTGAAAGTTGTGATGTAAAGTCTGCACAAAAAGTAACGCAGCTGTTATAAATATGCTTATAGCTTCAGAACTAATAATTGTTTTCACAATATTTTCACAATTTTGATACCCAATTTGTTCAATATTAACAATACAGCAGTGTTTTGAAAGAAAAATACCCGAATTTAAAAGTTGCAGCTATTTGTATTGATTTGAAGTAAGCGCAAAGATAATGATGTGCTTTACGTGCTACAGTGTTGGCATAATAACCCGATTGATCACTGTAAACTGCAACTTTTGAGCAAAATTTGAGTAGTTTTCTTTAAAAGCACTATCGTGTTGTTAATATTGAATGACATATTTGCCAAATGGGGTATCAACATGCGCATAAATAAATCATCCTTCTCGCTATGTTGAAATATTGTGAAAACAATTATTAGTTCTGAAGCTATAATAGGCATATTTATAACAGCTGTGTTACTTTTTGTGCAGACTTTATAATGACAACACACCATATCATGTGAAGATGAAAGATGTCTAGCACAGTCAGTGTTGTAACGGTGAAGTCACTTCATGGTTGAGTCAAGTCATATCTAGCAATAGCTCAAGTTGAGTTGAGTCAAATACTCGAGTCACCGTACAATCTCAATGGGGACAATTTTTAAAATCCCAGTCATTTCATTTTTGAAAAGTCAAGTCTTGAGTCATGACTTGTTACAAGTCTGAGCCACAAGTTTAACCAGATGAGGATTAAAGTGCTACAATTATACTGCTAAGAATGTCTACCTACCTAAGCTTTGACCATTTTTGACAGATCTTCTCAACACTTTGACTGTGGAAGGAGTCTTTGAATAGGGGGCTATTATATAAGTAGGGGCCATTTATAAGTATGGTGCCAAAAATGGTTTTTAGTCTTTTCAGCTCAACTGAAAAGGTGAAGGAAACAGTGATTCAAAAATGTGGATTTTAATAGTGCAACTTGTGGAATGCACAACTAAAGAATAAAAGAACTTTGGATTTGTAGATGGATGCATTTTTCATAAATTTGGTCAATTTTTCCAGTAAATAGTCCAATTTTGCCCTTACTCAAGGGCACAACACGCATGGCCACAGCGGGGCTCAAACCCACAATCTCACAATCATGTGCTCTACGGCAACACCACACATGCCCTCATGTAACCAGTATACAGAGATGCCAGTCAGTGGTGTCAAGAAATGTACTTTGCCTATACATTTGTACAGGATCATCCAAGTAAAATTGTCTGAAATCAGGAAATTTCCTGAAGACTGGTAACACTGAGTATAAAAATTCCCAATGACCAGACTGAATGACAGACTTGAAATGCACCTGCAGAAGAACAAAGCTTATCTTCAGCCAGGGCTGTCAACTCTCACGCATTGGGCATGAGTCTCACGGTCTCACGCCAAGGTAGTATAATCTCACGCCCAGGTAGTAAATCTCACGCAAAAAGCTGGAAAATGAGTAAAATCTCACGCATCGTCATGAATAATTTGTTGTTCCTACCCCCCCTGCTTTTCACATTCTCGAGCACCGTGGCTCAAATAATCATGGTTCAAAATGAACACCAGAGTCGACTAATCCCGGTACGCCTCTGTCTCACGCCAAGCAATTCCAAAAAGTTGACAGCCCTATCTTCAGCTGAAATTTGCACCAAAGAATGGAGAAAGACTATTGGTTGTAGAGGAAAAACATATGCAAAACATTAGCTTATAAACTGCCCCTATCACACACTTGACATTTGATACTTACAATCTTTTGATTCCAGAGGAGTCAGATCTTTCTCTTGTGCTCTCTATTAGTTTTTTGTCTGGTGTTGACAGTTCCAGAGATTTCTCTTTGGGGCTGTAAAATATAACAAATGATGAGATATGATGGTAATTGTATGTGGTCTAAAACTATATGAGTATGAGTACATGAATATAAGGAAGGAAGGAACACCATTGCCACACTGACTTTGAAGCATTTTGGATTTGAAAAACTAGTCACATTTCAAGTTTCTAATTTTAGGGGCTGTTAAACATGATCCATGTTAAAATCATGTACATGTGTAGTCAAAAAGTTGCACATACATGACATTGTGCTCAGGTCTCCCATATTTTTGTGACACAAACTAGAGATGATGTATAAGGGAGGCGTGAGACTGTTAATTTAAAGTAAAATCACCCTGTTTAGACTTACCAACAGAATACCACAATGGGGTTTGAACCTGGGATGGGTGTGATGCACAACTACGCAAGTTGCAGCTCTAGTTACCTTTCAGGGAAAGGTCAGTGCTTGTATGTTATCATGTCATGCATGCCATACATGTATATGTTCGCCATGACATCCAGTCAGATTTCAGATAAAATATGACCCATCACATCAAAACAGACAGAAAAAAACCAGGCAGAAATGCAAATGGGGATTTAAACTGCTGTATTTTAGCTTACTTGTTGAAATCAGATACAATAAAAATGTTTTATGAGGCAAAACAAGCTCAAATTTCTTTTTATTTTCTTAATATTTTCTCTTCTTCTCTCATTATTATCTGCTAAGCCAGCCGCGAGGTGGTCAGTTTTGATGTGATGGGTCACAAATATGTCCATAGTTCCATGGCAAATTATAATTTTTGTCACTTGTTGTCACTTTCAGCCTCTATTATTTATGATAGAGAATATTTTCAATTATCAGAAATTCTTTATTAAGTTTACAGGGAATGACAGAAATGATTTTTAAATACAATTTAAATCAACGATCATCAATTCTCTAAAAAATCCTTAATATCTCTCCTTTACTTATATATTTGCAATGAAGGGCAGACTATGAGGAATATAAATTTCTTTCTTAAAGTATCCACATGTGCCATCCCATCCAAGCAGCAGGTCCTTCACACATTATACACTTTTCAAAATACTCTCTATAAAAGCATTAGAAATATTTCCAATTCTAGAGTGCAAATCGATTACTGTGGGCGGTCTCACAAATCTCATCAAAGACATCTTACATCTACTCTACAACCCCAATAACAAATTATCAAAGATCAATTAATAAACTAAACCAATACCCTTGTATCGCTTCTATTTCATCTTCTAATTCCATGATTCTCATCTTAATATTATCTCGTTCTTCCAACACATGTGCCATCTCCTTGAGAGTAAATCTGGGTCTGTTTGGATCCTTCTTGTCTATGATCATCTTTCCTTCTAGGTTCACCTACAAAACAAAAATAAATAAATATAGTTAGGTACAGGTTAATTGGGCCATACTGGGCCAATCTTTCCCTGTAAACCTTTGATTAGAGCTTATGTGACGAGAATAAGGGAACTTGGTAAAGTTCATATGGTTAACGTTCTGTATAATTTTCATTTCTTTGTCTTCTCTATCTAATCTCAGGATCTAAACTACAAACCCAACTTCTGTACATACAATAACCTGTTGCAATGTACAATATAACACTAAACTTGTTTAGTGCAATCAATCAATTGAGTAAATCAGATTAAGTCATATTATTATGATAGTTAAATCAAGTAACATTTTACCCATTGCATATTTTTCCTGTCCACATCTGTTCCTTCACTTTGACGTGAAGAAGTTGAAGCGCACACCAGTGTCTCCTTCCCCTTGACCGTGACGTCTGCAGTGACTTCACCTTCTCCTTGTCCTTGTACCTCTGCATTGGCAAGCTCCCTAGCTGTCGTTGTCTGGTCTTGTTCTAAACCAGCAATTTGGGATTGAAGCTGGGATTTCTCATGAATGAGGTTCTTGGCGTACTCTTGATGTAGTTGGTTTTTGCGATGGAGGTCTGAGTTGATTTTGAAGTACCTTTCTACTTGTTGCTGGAGCTGAAATAATATAATTTCATCCGATTTATTAGGTTTGTGGGAAATCATGTATGGATGGCTTGGAACTTGAGGCAGGTCAAAGAGGAGCATGATCTAGTGGCGTTTGCACTCAAACATTGAAAGGTGACACACAAGAAGAATGGGTTCTATAAAGGAGATCCCAAGGTTTGATATAAGGGTGTCATTTGAGGAGCAGGAAAATGCCCAAATCTCAACCACCACAAGACATGAAAACATAAATGTGATAATTGGCTTCCTTGACTAAATTAATATTAAAACAATGTACCATATTAATAATATTAAGGGCTGGGGTATGAACGTTTGGACAGTATTTATTGTGGGACATTAGAGCACATCAGACATATCGCATTGCATTCTGAATACGAAGAATGTCATTCTGATATCAAATAATTTTGATTTTTTGAAATTCGCAATTTAATACACATTTTATGGCAAATCATTAAAAATTGATATTTTTGATATTTAACAGTACTTGAAGTAAACTTTATAATCTGATGATTTATACTTAAAGTGTATGTAGGTGGGATGAAAAGACGATGATCAATTGAACATTTTGACCTTTCTTATTGAAGATATGGATTTTTTTCCCCAAAACACAAACAAAAATTAGGTCTTTTCGGGGAAAAAATCCATATCTTCAATATGAAAGGTCAAAATTTTCAATTGACCGTCGGCTTTTCCTCCCTTCTACATACACTTTAAGAATATGTCATTAGATTTATATAATTTACTTCGAGGACTGTTATATATCAAAATTTGAAAAATATCAAATTTTTATAATTTGTCATAAAATTTGTATTATATTGTGATTTTCAAAAATGAAAATTATTTGATATCAGAAAGACATGCTTCAGTATTCAGAATGCAATTCGATAGGTCTGAGGTGCTCTCTTGTCCCACAAAAAAAAAACGCTCATTTTAGATCCCTTAAGTACAAGTGCAGTTTTTTAGTGAAATGGCTAAAACTGGAAAAATATTTCACATGCCTTACATTGTAAAATGACCAAAGTGAGAACTAAATCAATAACATTTTATGCACAGGTTTTCAATTTTTATAGCACATGAAATGAGAAAAAAAACACTATTGAAATATTATATGTATATGTGCAGAGGTTCATACTGACTAAGACTGGGGCATGATTTTATTTTTAGCACAGGAAAATTTAGCACAGGAAATAAAGAATTTGCAGTTCAATTTGCTACTATTATAGGCTTGATGTGTGATACATTTCTACAAATCAGTTCACACACCCTTGAAGTAACTTCCTACATATGACATAACTTTGACCCTAAACTCTACTCACAGCTTCCAATTCTTCCGTCTTTGCCCTGAGCTCAGCATTTTGCCTCCTCAAATCATCTCTCTGTTTGTCCACTGTCTCTTTCATTTGATTCAACACCTTGATAGTTTCTTGTTCTTGCACTGAAACAAAGGAAATAATTCAAGGCGTTATAATTTATTGTGATTGTGATTTATTTTTGCAGAAAAAATTTGACCTTTTTATTCAGGTTGGCATAGGGTGCATTGCATCCCCAGCTCTTACCCATTTCTGATGCAACAAGTTTATGTTTCTTCTGGATTTTATCTGCTGCATTTGTATCTTTTTTTTCTTACCCATTTCTGATGCAACAAGTTTATGTTTCTTAGTAAGGTGTTCCTTTAAGGGATCTGGAATGAGCGTTTTGAGCGGTTCGACAGTATTTTTATAGAACATGAGAGCACCTCAGACATATCAAATTGCATTCTGAATACGAAGCATATCTTTCTGTTATCAAATAATTTTCATTTTTTGAAAATCACGCTATAATACAAATTTTATGACAAATTATAAAAATTTGATATTTTTCAAATTTTTGATATATAACAGTCCTCGAAGCAAATTTTATAAATCTAATGATATATTCTTAAAGTGTATGTAGCTGGGAGAAAAAACCGACGATCAATTGAAAATTTTGACCTTTTATATTGAAGATATGGATTAAAAAAAAAAAAAGACCTATTTTTTTGGGTGTTTTGGGAAAAAAATCCATATCTTCAATACGAAAGGTCAAAATTTTCAATTGATCATCGACTTTTCATCCCACCTACATACACGTTAAGTATAAATCATCAGATTTATAAAGTTTACTTCGAGTACTGCTAAATATCAAAAATATCAATTTTCAATGATTTGCCATAAAATGTGTATTACATTGCAAATTTCAAAAAATCAAAATTATTTGATATCAGAATGACATTCTTCGTATTCAGAATGCAATTTGATATGTTTGATATGCTCTAATGTCCCACAATAAATACTGTCCAAACGTTCATGCCCCTTCCCTTAATTGATGGACCTCCTTGATTTTATCTGCTGCATTTTATACTATGTATCTCTTGTCTCTTACCCATTTCTGATGCAACAAGTTTATGTTTCTCAGTAAGCTGTTCCTTTAATTGCCGGTTCTCCCTCTGTATTTTATCAGCCGTATTCATCAAGTCAATCTCTTCACTCTTAATTAACTCCTCCAACTGTTGGATATCCTTGAAAATCATTAAAAACATTCCAAATATTATTTTCTGTTTCATTTCGGTTATCTGGTTCTACCTTCACATGATCAAGCAAAATCAGTCGGAAGTTGGAAATATTGATTTTGAGATATAGCCAAACAAAGGCCTTTTGTTTTGGAAACTCTTTAAATGCTCATATCTTTTGAACTGGTTATCCATATTCAATGGGGTTTTCTGCAAATGTAGCATTGCAAATGCTGTTTACAATCCTACAAGAAACTGAAAATTGAATATGTCCGACTTCAGAGTGATTTTGCTTGATCACATCACATGTAACAGGCACGAGACTGAAAAAACTGAAAATGTGTGTGAATTTGGGCAAAAAGTACCCAAAACAGGCTGAAATTAAATAAAAATTGTGGAACTTTTGACTAAAAAAACTGAATTCAGTTTTAAAACTGAAAATTCTCATGCCTGATATAAGGATTATCAAGAATTCTAAGGTTATTTAGGGTTTAAAGTTTGAATTAGGGTTAGAGTTTAGCCCCCCCCCCCAAAAAAAGAATCAAATTTCAAATCATCTTACTGTCTGAAGTTTCAAGTTATCCTCATTCTTTCTGATTCCATCACTTCTTAGGAATACAATATCTTCTTCCAGTCTCTCAATCAGCACTTTGTCCTGTTCTTTTTGTGTCACTAGCGCTTCAAGTTGTTCAAGTACTCTGTATAAGTATGTACAAGCATGAATAAATGAACATGTTAAAAGTATATTTTTAGGCTTTGGCAAAATCTGTGATTTAATAGTCCTCGTGGAAATAAGATTAATAGCGCATTATCACACATGCTTTGTTTCAGCATCTGTTGGCTACTGTCTCATCTGGATATCCCGTAACAGGGAAGTTTTACAAGGGATGGGAGGTTTGGCAGGGAATTCATCCTTATCCAGGCAAGACTCATGTCCTCCATGGTACCGACCTTGATTATGAGTTGGCTTAGGCATTGGGTTAAGGTGGTACTACACCCCTTGATAAATTTGTGACTATTTTTAAATTTTTCGCAAAAACTAATAAAACACTGGTAAAAAAAGTTATATATATTTTATAGGGGCAAGAAATCCAGTTACTACACTGGAATTTCATTGGCTCAAGACAAGTAGTTATTAATTTATTGATCAAATATTGGTTTTCCCTCATTTTAGAGGGAACTCCACAACTGTTGTCTGGGCTGAAATAAAATTTTCAGTGCAGTAGTTGTAGTCCTTGCCCCTGTATACATATCTTACTTGTCACCAATGCACTTTAAATTTTGAGAAAAGTGCAAAAATAGGCACAAAATTGGCCAGGGGTACCACCTTAAGCCCCTGAATAACACATCAGGCAGAAATATCAATTAATTTTGAACAATTTTATTCTAGAAGCTTCATGTACACACACTTTGTTGATGCTTTTATAGGGGGTGAGGGGTGTAATTGTTATTTGTTATATTGTTTTGAAACAAGGGAAGAGGCCCACGCATCAAACACTGGAACATAGAAATATTCAAACATTATTACCAACCAGCGCACAAGATCAAATTAATGATGCTTAATCATATATCAATATACAATGTACAGGGGGGAAAAGAACCATGGCCCTGGCATGGTAGATGGAAATTAAGGGCCCTAGTTTTTGAAAAATGATATTTCTACCAAACGGGTCCTCCAAAAATGTAAATAGGCTAATTTTTGGCTGCTATGTGTGATTATGTGTCTCTTGGTATTGTGCCCCTCAAAGCTCCGGCACCGAAGGAAATTCCCTTACATCCTCTATGGCGAAGGTACTATTTATTGATTTGATTTATTTATACAAAATTTGTAAGGATATGTGATACATTATTTTCTGTCACCAGACTATCCTGCCAAATTTTATACTTTAAATTTTACCTTAATTCTGAAATTAATTGCTCTTTTTCTAGTGTAATCTATAATAATAAATCAATAAATCTACCTGTGTGTTACGAATAGTGATCTACCAAATCTAGGTTATCAATGGTAGTATTTGTTGAATCTTGTTTCAAAGTCCATAGACATGATGCAATTATACAACATCAAATTATCTGATAACTTCAGGCTACATTAGTTACATCCAGATACCCAGCAAACACAAATGTTTCAAACAAAACATTGAAATGTCTGGTTATAGAGGGTATTCAACATTTTAATAACATTCAGAATACTTGATGCACAGCGTAAGCATAATTTGATTACTCGTTGACAAAATATTTTGCAAAATTGTTTGCCAAATATTATTTTACAATAGCATTTTGACAACATTTTAAAAATGTTCTTTTATAATTTTACCCCATTATGTTTTAGAAATTTTCATGACTTTTATATTACCCAATATTTAATTGTTACTAAAACGTTTTGACCAAAACCAAAACATGTTTATAACACATGACGTTTTAAAACATTTTTGTGATTGCTGGGTAATTTTAAATGAGTTTCAAATGTGTCACAATAGTTACTACATGTAAGTACTGGAATTTCAGATCATGACAATAATAAGTTTAACCCTCACAAATATATACCAAAGGCTTGAACTTTTTATGCAGATTTTAAAAACATGTGATCAGCAAGAAGATATGATGTTTGATTCCTAGAATAGATTGGCTTAGAACAAACAAAATGAATATTAATGCATACATCATGATAAATTATTGTGCAACATTTTCTATTATTACAATTTATTACAAGCCATTATAATCGTGATGATGTACGGTATCTGAGGGTGTAGAATACAACGCATTCAGAGACATTATCTTACACTTCCCATAATGCATTTCTCCCTTTTCGATTTTCTGTACTGATATTTACTATCTAGTGCAACATGGGTCGATAGTGACGAAATGTACCTCAATGAATTGAGCACAATGCAAAAATGTTGTTTATTTCTTGAATATTGATCCATGTTTAGCCAGTATATAATTTTCAAAATAAAAACAAAGGGAACCTGTACAAAGTACTGGGAGAATCACTTGATGAAAATGAGGTGATATATCATGTTGCAAAGGATTCTGGGAAGGGTAAGATATCTTGTCTACAACACATTGTAATTCAGCAGCAAAGTGAATTTCTTTTCAGTACCCGGTACTTCATTACAGACCAAAAAGGCTGGTGAGCCTATAGGTGCCGTGAATAAGTTAGAGATTTAGGGGCATCACGGCAAGTGTCAAGGGCACCCACGGCATTTTGCCGTCGGTGACTTTGCAGCCTGGGCTGGTCTCTATTTTTATTCCTTGAAAAAGAAAAGTTTGGTCTTTTCATAACATTTAAACTTTGTTTATACCATTTGTGTTATTCCCCCATTGGACGTTGTGTCACATTTTCCCTGTTCTTAATTTTAGAGCAAAAGGATCAGACTCATCTCTTGATGCACCATAATATTTCTGAAACGGGTTGAAGTTGCGTGCTATTTTTTGCATGTAGTGTTTATCATATCCATACATGCAGTCTTAAGGCATGCTAGAAATGCTTTTTATCCAAACCTTAAGAGGGTGGCACATGAGCAGTCTTGAGTGTGGATGATGATGAGATCATGAGAATATAACATTTTCTATGGCCACATGGTTGATCAACAGCAAGATCCAGGGCAGCCTGCCAATCCAGGTGTTTCAGCTAAATCACATTGTACAAATTGGTACAAATTGAAGGTTTCAACGGCTCCTTATCGGACAAATATAAAATGTTGAGCTTTCACCAGGATTAACTCAGACTTCTTCAGAAAAAAGAAACTATTATCCCATGTTTACAGATTATCATGTGGGCTGCCCAATGAGATAGTACATAGCCCCTTATTACTAAAGCGATGGTGGCTCTGAAAAGAGTCGTTCTAGTAGTGCCTCTTTCCTACTGAAAATTCAGTGGCTCTTAAAAGAGCCGTACATCACAGTAGTACCTTATTATCTTTTATGCAGTGGGGCCTATACCACTTTTGAGGTGCAGGATCAGGTGGATCCAAAAGACACCACTGATCCAGGGCAGCCTGGTTGCTTTATTATAAAAGCAAGATTCTTTTGTGATCTGAATTATGTTCTGGCAACCTAACAAAAAGGGGTATTGAGTTTTTACATTTCTTAATCCGAGTATTCATGAAATGTATTTTAATGTAGCCATTCATAAAATACACACACGGAGAATAAATTTTTGAAAATGTATTAATTATTTTCATAAGAATGGACATCAGAAAACATTTTTGATTTGTTTCTTCTACCTTGTTCTCTTCTTCATTTATTAAACAGTTTTTAACACAATCACTATTATTTAATATTACAATCAGTATAGACCTAATGAATATTGTTTATGACATTTTCAAATTTGAACCATCCCAATTATAAAATGGCCACTTCTTGGAAATATTTTACAAGGTTTATGTGCAAGTGGTCAATCAGTTGGCAATCATTCTGTAATTACTTAACGATGAAAAATACATTTGATCGGGTCAGGCCTGGCTGGGGGGCTGAATCGGCAAGAAGGTCCAAAATCAGGCGACACTAAATTACAGATTCCGGTAGTGAATTGCCAAATCATTCTCTCTGTAAATATTATTCATATAGTTTTTCTTTACCCTTTCCTCATTTTTGTCAGATGCAAGTGAAAAATCAAGTGATTGCAGATTTGCAGTGCTATCTCTGACACTAAAATTGTTCGCCGACCAAGTGATGGCTAAACACATCGCATTGAATCGGTGACATACGTTTTATAAACTGTGTGCACATCGCTATTCGTCTGATGTCTTGACATGTAAACTGTTGATGCATATATCACAATTTGTCTTACATCTTGTTTGTACATCCAAGGTGTGTGAAGCTCCGCCAATAATCAAGATCATACTACATTGTAATACAATCAGTGAGCTAATACACACATTGTAGGTGCTGGAATGAAATAGCAAATTTTTTCTTGGTTTCACCTCATTTGTTTGGCTCTAAATTAAAAGGGGACAATGTGATCAGTGAAAAGTAATATTTCAATAGGAATCTATTTTTGTGCTGATAGATTATTGCTTTAACTGCATTACAAGTCAATTTGAAGAATTACTGAGGCAAACTTGCGCAAATTTTGGGGGGAAATTCTTCATTTGACGCACCCAATTTCAAGAGAGAGTAAACACTAGTGGGACATGAAGGAAAGGTACTCATCACCATAGCAACATCAAGATAGTCAGATCCAAATCTCCCACAAACTATCATGGACAATGGGAGCATCTTTCAGGGTTGCAGAAAAAATTTCAGCCCCAATCGCGGGTAAAATAATCGAAAAGTCACCAATTTTTCTGTTTTAAACCATTGGTTTCTATGGGGCAGGACACTACTAAGAAGCCTGAGCTAATACTGAAAAGTCACCCAATTTTGTTACTGATCTTATTTGTGATAATTTCTGACTCTCGTGAACTGATCCACTTCAGGGCCCTAGTGTAGTCCTGCCCGACTGTAGCAAGACTTCAGTCTCTACCATAAACATAATAACATCACATACAGACATGTAAGACTGCTGGAGTACCTCCTACTGTGTATAGGAAACTGAAAGAACTTGACCTTTGTGCTGTAAAACCTACCAGAAGAGCATACCTGCCAACATTGTAAAAATAAAAATCTGTACAGGGTGCGCGATCCGGGCGCTGAAGCACACGCTCACCCGAACGGCACATGCTTGCCAACCTTTGGAACTAAGGTTGGTGTATGATTAGCGTGAAGCAAGAAGGGAAACAAAACTTTGGAAAACAGAAGTTACATACATTCAAGGTTGGGAAAAAATTTAAAAAATTTTTTTTTTCTAATTTTTTTTTTTTAATTCAATGTTTGTGGCAACTTTAGAGAACCACTGGACCTATTCTGAAGTGCTAAGATCATTCACAGGTAATTTGAAAAAAATTAGAAAAAAAAAATTACAAAAGAATTAGTTTGTTATCCTTAATATGTGACTCCTCGCCACAACTGAGCCCGGATGTCGCCAGTGCCACTATTGAGATATGCTCCATCGAACTTAACAATAAACAATAGGAAAGAAAGGATTTATTGACTGTTTTATTGATTTTTCACTACTTAAATGTCAAGTACTATAGACATGATATTCATCATTTTAAAGCTAATTTCAAGCAGAATATTTTGGTTGAATATCTCAAAAATGATGATTGGCGACATCCGGGCTCAGTTGTGGCGATGAGTCACATATATGTAAACCATTAACTAGTGTTTACCTCTTCATGTATCACATATTATAGATGCATTGGTTTTGCATGCATTTATAACATGTGCTACATGAAGAGGTAAATATTGGTTAATGGTTTGCATATTAAAAATAACAAACTGTAATTTGTTTGTAATTTTTTCCAATTTTTTTTTTAATTAACTGTGAATGATACTTATGATCCTAGCACTTCAGAATAGGTCCAGTGGTTCTCCAAAGTCGGCAAAAACTTTGAAAAAAAAATCTTAAAAAAAAAAAAAAAAAAAAAAAAATGTTTTTTTTTTTTTTTGCATTTTCAAAAATCGGATTCGTTCCGATTTTTGAGGTCAAAGGTCACAAAAATCGGAACGAATCCGATTAAATCGGAACGGTTGGCAGGCATGGAATAGGCACAAGATCTACAAATAAATCGCGGAATACACATTATATTGACAGAGCTACTGACCAATCGGACCTGGAGCATGCCAACTCAGGCCGTGAGGTTAAACCATCCCCAACCCCCGCATCTGTGACTATTGGAACTTTTAACGCCTGAACTCTGATACAAGATTAGCGTCTATATGAGCTGGCTAAATTGGCCAAAAACCAGAAATATGACATTATTGGAATCCAAGAGCACCGCAGAACTCTCACCACACCAATTACATGCATTGACGTTGGTGCTGGATGGAAGGCATACCTTGCCACTGCCCGCGATGGAGGTCACGGGGGTGTAGGTTTTCTGGTTGCTCCCAGGCAATGTTTTGCTAAGCGTTGAACCTTTGCATCACCGAATCATTACAAGGACAGTTGAATTGAATGGAAAAAGAATGCACATCATCAATTGCCACATGCCAACCGCTTGTGCTGCTGATATCGCGGAAACGCATGATTGCATTGACATCATCGGACAGTACCTCTCATCAAGACCAAAACGGAACCTATCAGTTTTTATAGGAGACCTCAATGATGACCTGCCCCCTGATGGACATGCAATAAAGAACAGACATCAATATCATGCTAAAACACGCGCAACTCCACACTCAGAAGCTGTGAAAGATTTCATCACCAGTACGAATCTAGTGTAACGGCGTGATGTGGCAATGCCAATCCAGCTTGCTGACATTCTTTGGACCGTGAAAACGCAAATGTCGCCTGGATTACATCTTTGTTGACGAGAAATGGACACGTCTAATACGAAAGGTGTGCAATATCAGACAACAAAGCGTCCGCTCTGATCACACTCTGCTGACATGCACTCTCAGTCTTTGACTTTGGAGGCCAACAAAACACGTCAAGAAAGAACGCCCGCCATTGTGGTCTGCATTACAAGAGCCTGATACGTGTGACCGTTTTGTTCATGAAGCTCTAAGGAAGCTGGACAAGACCGAATATTTGCCATTTGCGGAAGCCGTCGCATATGCAGCTAAGAATGTATTGCCAAAGCGTCGCCCTGCCCAGAAGATGTGTCTGTGGGATGCTGATCCGGAGGTTTGTAGGGCCAGAAACCAGCTCCTCTCTGCTCGTCGAGCAAACCCTTCAGCAGTGTTGACACATCTGGAAGCTGAGCTGCAGGAGACATATTCATGGCAGAGGGAGAAAACAATCCATGAAATGGCCAACAAAATCTCACAACATCACAAGGCAGGACGTAGCCAGGCCGTCTGGAAATCCATTGACATAATCTAGGCACCGGAGTTTCGTGCGATCGCGCAAAAAGCGCAAACAATCACGATTTTGGGGGTCCATCGCGATTTTGGTGGTCCATCGTGAATTTTGAGAATTTTGCCAAACACTACTTTTCAATGTAAATTCACCAATATTCCATTTGATGCAGGCCCAGCGCCTGTTTACATGAGTCCAGACCAGCACAATATCCTCCCCGGAAGCCCTTCTGTGATATGCAAATGTCAGATTTTTCCATGACGTGTTGCCATGTGTGGTAGTTAATTCTTTACATCGATCGTATGTATGAGTGACGTCATTAATCATATGCATAATTGATTGAGCGAAGAAGGGTAGGATATAAGTCACAGAGCGCACGCGAGATATACGAATCAGTTCATGACAAAAACAACATTTGGACGCCAAAAAAGTACAGTTATGCATTAAAATGTTTATTGTACAGTACAGAAGTAGCTTTTCACATAAAATTTGCATTGTTCACATAATGTATCAAGAGAAAAACATCGGGACTAGCACGTGTGAAATAGGTGCAGAATTCGGCATACTTGATTTACTTTGAATTGCGTGTGACTTCATCAATGGATACAAAAAGTGGTGGAAAACGCATTTTCGCGCTTTTTGACTTGAATTTTCGCGCATTTTCGCGCTTTATAAAAAACCGGCCGCGCATTTTGCTGTTTTAAATCGCGCGAAACTCCGGTGCCTAACATAATCACAGGTCGGAAAAAGCGTCTAAATACCTTCGTTGCTGCAGAATCTATGGAAGCAAAGAAGATTGAAACTGCTAACTACTTCCGCGGACTCCTAAATGTGCCGTCTGTTGACCTCGACCTTATTCCTTTAGATGGCCTTCCACAGGCACCTGAGGTGAACACAGACCCGATAACTCTAGAAGAGCTCCGCAAATCAGCTCTAAAGACACTGTTGGTATTCTTCAACTTACAGCACGCATTCTCCCTATCATGAATGACATACTCGCTGGCAAGGAGCCTCCGCAGATATGGCGACACTCAATCATAGTCGCGATCCCCAAAGGAAATAGCGCTCTCCTAACCAACCAACACGGACTTTAGCCTTATGCGTGCCAATGCCAAGTTATTCAATCGCATACTTCTGATACGACTGCGGGAACGCATGGATAGGGACAGGCACATCTGAGTGAGGGCGCTATTTATTTTACTTGATAATAAAGCCCTATGTAAATCTGTGCCATTTTGTGCCACTGAAAACACCATTTTTGGAGAAAATGATGAATAAAACCAAAATTAATCTGTTTCAGATGCTCTAGTTTGCATTGACAACAGATTCAAAGCTTTAGGAAGCAGAATGCAACATTGACTTCACTTTTGAATATTTTTTTCTGTGAGATATGCCTTGGTGAAAATCACTGTTTTGGTCAAAAAGGGGTCAAAAAGGGGCATTTTTGGGAAAAATTCTATTTTGACCCAAAATTCATCTTCTGACAAAGGGAAACATGGTTTGACAAAAACTTTCATCCTTTTCACATAACAATTCCAGTTTACTTATTTGCTGGGAGAAAGCACTTTTTTGTTATCGCTTGGGAAAAATCATTGTTTTTGCCTAAAATGGGCCCAAAATGGCCGAAAAATGGCAAAATTTTACCAAACTTTTTACCACCTTAAAATTTGAATTTTCATACAAAATTTCACAGATGTGTTGAAAATGATAACATACATAATATTCAACAAAAATTAGATTAAATTACATTGAAAACAAAAAAATTGACAGGGGGCACAAAATTATCAAGTCCCCCATGCACTCCTATGGTAAGTCTTATCAGAGAAAATGGCCCAATGTTCCGACAGTAATTTCAGTCATAACTTCACTTAACAATACAGTAGAAGATTGGTTTTGGTGTCAAATTGTTTCTGAGAAGTTCTCTCTTCCAATAAACAACAATTCATGTTAATAGAATTAATTTGAAATTTTTATGCCTGTCCCTAGCATGGAGATGCTACTTTCACCTTGGCAGGCAGGATTCCGACCCGAACGGAGTACAGTTATTATGCTGCATTCTCTTGGTCGGGCTGACGTTCCCCTTTCTCGAGCTGGTTGCTATGCATGCGCGCTCTTGTGAAAAGGGGACGAAGGGGACAATGTTCCCGGATGTCCGACCGAGTGAATACATGACATGTCGAAAGCAGAAGCGATAACGGCCAGGGGGTGTCTGCGGGGGGATAGGCCCCCTCAGAAATTAGAAACTTTGGCAAAATGAAGACCTAATTGAAGCTGCGGATCACGAAATGCCCTTTTAAAAGAGGTTTGCCTACTCATGATGATCATGATCATAAAATCACACTGAATCAACTAGTGCCGTACTATTACGCTGACTTTCCTATTCGGAGAGGATGTCAATTTCGACATCCTCGTCTGTTTACAAACAGAGAGGTAGACAAAAGACCGTTCCGCTTGTCCAAACACACAAGTATCAGAAAGATGGTCCACAATAGCGTGATTCACGTAACATGAATAGGGATTAAAAACTGTCAAGTAGAACCATGTGCTTCTTTTGTCCAATTTGCCATCAAGATTTCATATGGAAACAGTTCAGACCCAGAACACGATCATGTCAGAAATTAATAATTTGTTCTGGGACTGATTATTCGGACTATGAATCAACTTGAACTGAAGTTGAACTTACTTGATCACATGGGTCATAAGACTTGCTATCGCGTCGCTGCCACATTCAGCAATAACAACCTCCACCTCTCTGCCAATAACGGCTGCAGTCTCATACACATTCAATACTGATAAATCTCCCATGATTTATGTCTTTATTGTGCGAAAAAAACATTAATTTTAGTTCACTTTTCTCGAACGAATTGCACCCGTGTTTATTTACATTATCGCTATATAATGACCTTTGACCCGTTAATTGGCACTTACGAAGTTGCACAGGGTTTATGGCCTCACGTTTATTTTCCCCTAGGGTTGGGCTCATTTTTAATTGCACAAGTATGGCGTAAGAACGGTACCTGGCATCAATAGCTGTTAAATTTCCTTGTGACCCACAGCCTCATCCCCCCACAAGGGGTGGGGGTAGGATGGGCACTACCACTTTGAAGGTGACGCTTATGTAGGTTGTTCAGCATTGCTGTCACCCAAAGACCATGATATTTGTTCGGACACATGCTCATGGTCACTAGTAGGAGCTAGTAGGCCTACGCCTAGGCTTTTCTACCTGTCACCCAAAGACCATAATTTTTCAATTTGACAGCAACTTTCATTTTTGTGAAGAGTAAAGTCATTTGAAGACATTTACAACTAGAAATTCAGTATTCGAGGCTTCTTTTAATTTTTTGAGCTTTTTTGCTCTTACCCACTGAAGATCCCATAGGCAAAAAGCTACAAAAAATGAGCCAGTCTGACCCAATGCCCCTTATGCTTATTTGCGGGTCCAAACGGTCCGTCTCCCACTCAAGCTCACTGAATAGTGACCCCATATGTGTACATTTTGCTCTCACCCAATGCCAGAAAATCGTGATCTCCTACCCATATTTTTCATTTTGCGCATCGAATGCCCTAGTCCTAATGTCCTGAGAGCCTGGTGTCAGCTACACTAGCCTATTAATAGGCCTATCCATTTTATATTGAAATAAGCCCCCCGGCCCCATAACCCCGGACCCCCACATCACACATGATTCCAGATCATTCCACCATGACGGGCTGTGCAGTGTACCCCCGGGTGGTGAATTTTCAAAATGGTCTGCCAAAAATCGCTTGCCCCCCCTTTGACGCAGTGCCAAAAAAACACTTTGCCCCCGGCCCTTTTGACGTGCCAAAAAACTTTGCTCTCCTATTTTGACGTGCCAAAAATTCTTTGCCCCCCCCACCTTTAATGCAAGATTTTGGGAAACCCGAATTTAAAACCTCCTTATAAATAAGGGGTGGTGCAATAATTATGTGTACCCCGGGGTGGTGAATTATAGGGGGGGCAAAGATTTTTTGGCAGGCCAAAAGGGGGGGGGGGCAAGCATTTTTGGCAGGGCGAAAGGGGGGTCAAGCGATTTTGGCAGGTCGAAAGGGGGGCAAGCAATTTTGGCACAGCATGATATTTTGGGCACCGTTTCTAAATTACGCCCTAAAAAGGCGTAGGAAAACGTTTACTGCTCGCTGCGCTCGCATAGTCGCATTATATGGTATAGACAATTTAAGGTTTTAAATTCGGGTTCCCCAAAATCTTGCATGTGTAAGGGGGGAAAAGATTTTTTGGGCACACCAAAAGGGGGGCAAAAGTGTTGGCATATCAAAAGGTGGGGGCAAAGATTTTTTGGCACAGCCAAAGGGGGGTAAGCGATTTTTGGCAGACCGTTTTGAGAATTCACCACCCCGGGGTACACATAATTATTGCACCACCTCTAACTTATCATATAAATGCGAGCGACGAGCAGGAAATTTTGCATATTTGAATGTGTTCCTAACGTTTTCCTACACCTTTTAAGGGTGTAGCCTAATATAGAAATGGTGTCCAAAATATCTGTGCCAAAAATGCCCCCTACCCCCCTTTTGCACAAGTTTTGTTAAAAATGACCGCGATGAGCGTAAATTTTTACAAAATGAGGGCCCCGGGATGAGCGCCAACTGATACCAAAAATATCCGCCAAAACGTAGGGAGGGGGAATTTGATATTAATTGTATCCCCTCTCCCCCTCCACCCCCTAAGACGCCCACTAGTGCCGGGGCCGGGGCCCGTCGGCAATTTCGCGGCTGGTGATGCATAAAGTGCAATTAAATATAGCGATGTACTTGAAATTGATGAAGTCTATTCAATGTACAATGTACAATGATCCCCCTGAGGATCAAGGGTAGGCCTACCACCTCACTGGCCGCTCGGGTTCCTGTTGATGCCCGGGGGGGGGGGGGCACTTCAATATGAAATGGACATAGGTGTAGGGCTGGCACTTTCGCACTAAGGGGCATTCGGTGAGAGCAAAATGTAAAATGGGGTCATTGCATGGGTGAGAGCATGATTTTTGGCATTGTGCAAAATGTGAATATGGGGTCATTGGGTGAGAGAACATGACTCTTTTTTTTAAATGGAATCTTTGGGTGAGAGCCGAAACAGCGCCACAGAAACCTCGAAAATCAAATTTCTAGTTCTAAATGGCTTCAAATTTCTTTGTTTTTTTCAAATAAGTAACAAAATCAGTGATAAATGAAAATTGCTATTCAAATTGAACTCATGGTCCGGGCTCATCTTTGCCGACAGATCAAATGAAAAAATAGGGGGTCTTTGGGTGACAGGGCATGTAGGGTAACTTGGGGCAAATTGGGACACAGGGTAATTTGGGACAGTGATTTCGGAAATACTTTTATACCTTAAAATAGTCACATTTTGCCCATTTTTGCAAGAAAATAACTTTGATATAATGTCTATTTATATTTCAAACCGTTTAAAAGTACCATTCTTCATTAAACAGGAACTTCTGAGGGCCGTAAGCTTAACACATCAAAATAAGTATTCCATTTTTTTTGTCATGTCTAAGCAGAGGTCACGACTTGTGGCTCAATATCTGAATCAATGGTCCGGATTAGTGTTTCTCAAATTGAAAAATAACTTCTAAGCTACCCTTTCAATTAAATATGACAACAATTGTAACTTTTTTCTTCGAAAATTATAAGAAAAGCTTTCTTTTAGAAATATGCCAAATTGGGGTAAAATGGGACGCCATTGATTTACTGTGTGCTAACTCAAACTGTCCCATTTTGCCCCAACAAAAAAAAAAGTCCCATAGTAAATCAATGGCGTCCCATTTTACCCCAGCTGTCCCATCATTTACCCCAGCCTCTGTTACAGAAAAATCTTGCAGTGGGGTAAAATGGGACGCCTTAAAGACACCTTAATAAAATAATGAAGCCGGAGGCCGACCGGCACCAATTTTTGTGAAACGTAAGTCTACTAGACACTTGGTGATGTACCTTTTGTTTTGTAGTGGTCACTTGTCGCAAGTTGTCGGGTATTAGTAATTAGTATTATAGCCGAGTAAAATCTGGTGGGGCAAAATGGGACATTAGGTGGACCAATTTGCCCCACTTCCCCCTATTCGTAAAAAAAATATGGGGTCTTTGGGTGACAGCGATGCTGAAAAGAGGGGTCTTAACAGCCCTACATACGCGTCGGAGTCACCTCCAAAGTCGGAGTGCCCCCCGGCCCCGGGATATGGATGTGGCGACGGGCGGGCCCAAAAATTTACGTATCGCCCACGCTAGAATAAATATAATTGTGACTGGCATTTAGACTACGAAACGAACCGTGTATAATGAGTATTTAAGCACAGTGTATTTATCAGGGGTTGCGCTGTTTGTCTAAAACGGGACCTATTAAAAGCAGAAAATGCGCAAACTATTAATTAACGTCCCATTCAAGAGTCAAGACAATAAAAAAAATAAAAAAATAAATTAATTAATTAATTAAAAAAACAAAAAAACACCATCATCATGTCATCTGATCATCATCATCATCATCATCACCATCGTTTATCTAAAACTATTTTTTTTTATTTCAATCAGAGTCAATTTCATCCTTTCTTTCTTTCCTTTTTAGTTTTTTTGTGTCTTTCTTTCTTTCTTTCTTTCTTTCTTTCTTTCTTTCTTTCTTTCTTTCTTTCTTTCTTTCTTTCTTTCTTTCTTTCTTTCTTTCTTTCTTTCTTTCTTTCTTTCTTTCTTTCTTTCTTTCTTTCTTTCTTTCTTTCTTTCTTTCTTTCTTTCTTTCTTTCTTCCTTCCTTCCTTCCTTCCTTCCTTCCTTCCTTCCTTCTTTGAAGTTCTTTCTTTCTTTTGTCTTTCTTTCCGTTTCTTTCTTTCTTTCTTTCTTTCTTTCTTTCTTTCTCAGCTATGTCACGATTTAGGGGGAATTTAGTATGAGGTTTTCATTTCTAATATTTTTCCTCATAATACAATGAAAAACAAAAGCAATAGCATTACACACCCTACAAAGTCAAACATAAGAATACTTAAAAAGAATAAAAATATATTTCTTTTGTTTTTAATTGTATTATGAGGAAAATTATTAGAATTGAAAATAAGCATCTAAAAAGTCATTCTTATGTTTGACTTTGTTTTATTAGGATATATAGGCCTAAATATATTTCTTTTGTCTTTCATTGAATTATGAGGAAAATTATGAGAATTGAAAATGAGCATCTAGAAAAAAGTTATTCTTATGTTTGACTTTGTTTTATTAGGCTTTGAAAATCTATTTGTTTTGTTTTACATTGTATTATGAGGAAAATGATTAGAATTGAAAATAAGCATCTAAAAAAGTCATTCTTATGTTTGACTTTGTTTTATTAGGATCTGTAAATATATTTCTTTTGTTTTTCATTATATTATGAGAATTGAAAATAAGCATCTAGAAAAAAGTCATTCTTATGTTTGACTTTGTTTTATTAGGATCTGTAAATCCATTTCTTTTGTTTTTTATTGTATTATGAGGAAAATTATGAGAATGGAAAATAAGAATTGAAGAGAAGCATCTAGAAAGTCTTATGTTTGACTTTGTTTTATTAGGGTTTGTAAATCTAAACAAAATATGAGAATTACAAATTTATTGAAAAGTTAGAATCTTAGTATTTTGTCTTTTACTTTATCCCGCATTATAGCCTACGGTATATTGTTTAGTGTCTCAAATGAGTATGAGGTATTAGGGTTTCTTTTCAAAACATGTCCGTTTTTTTTCCGACCCTAAATCGTGCCGTACGGTCTACCGTATCTATTCTTTCTTTCTTTCTTTCTTTCTTTCTTCTTTAATCTTTCTTTCTTTCTTGCTTGCTTGCTTGTTTTTTTAAGAAAATTATTTACATTTTTAATTATTGAATTTTATTTAACAGGCCTCTGTTCTGTTCTGAAACTTTATTTTATTTTATTTTAATATTAAACAAAATCGCTGGAGACATCGAGTTCTCCTAACATTTGACCCGTGCGTGTCTACTACTGAGTACCCCCGGGAAACAAGGAAACGGCACGGTCGGACAGGGAAAACACCATAGATAGATCACCAGGCAGAGAACATGGCAGCGACAAGGAGACTCACAAAGGTAATGAAAACAGGATTATGATGATAATTGAATATAATATTTCTTACCAAATGAGTATCTAATAAAAATAATTTAACATATTATCCGGATTTGCGTCTGTGATCCACACCTTTGCGCTGTATGCGATTAACAAACCGACCACAATACCGGGCGATGCCATGATGATGATGGCCATGCCAGCCGACCAGTCAATCTGAATTATGGCTATGCATCATCATGATCATGGACATAATTGGTTTCATCTATGTCTGCTTGCACACAGCTAGCAGCTAGTTCTAGTAACTGTATGTAACTCCATAGATGTCATTATGTTTATGTTTATGATAAAGACTGAAGTCTTGCTAGTAGCGAGGACAACACTTTTTAGGTTTATTCTATTCTAGGAACATATTCAAATTTGGTATCTTACTATAAATAGGGGAATGTTGTATCTATCTGGGTTAATCAAAGGCTCCGTCAATTTCGATCCAAATGTCGCCAAATTCGTACGGGAAATCGAGGAATATACCGAGACGGTTATAAGAAAATTTGGTTGGAGACGGTCAAGAATTGGCCTCAAAATCAGTGAAAAGTGGGTTTTTCGGGCAAATTTATAGCAGTTGTTTGTTTACGGCCTATGCCAACCAACGCGTCCACATGTCTAGCATAAACCGCGCCGTTAAGCGCATCGGCGATGACGACGCAGCCGCCACTTGACTTGCACGCACGCGGGCGCGGCGTCATGATAGCCAACTTGGCGCCGGGTTACTGGCATTTGTCTGGGGTTACTGGTGCGTGGTGTACGGGATATGGGATAACGGGATTAGGCCTACGAAGACATAAATATCGTCAGGGTACGGGAGGGGAAAAAGAAAAGAAAGGACTTAAAAAGGTAGGCCTACTTTGGATGGCTTACGGGTACGGGGGTTGTGGTTTAACGGGATGAGGTTACGAGATTACCAAGATGATAAAAATCGTAAGGATTTGGAAGGAATTTGGAATTTTCAATGAGTCTACCTGTATAGTAATTCCTCCCGTTTTAGTGAACGCTTCCGTTTACTCATCTAGCGGGGACCCGCGCGAAGCGCGGGTGTCCCGCTAGTCACTGTAAAGAGCATTAAGAAACTTAGACAATGGTACCAAAAACAGCTCTATAGCTCAAAGTATGGGGGAGTTATACCTATTTGAAGTTGTGAAGGGTAGCGGAATTTGTCTGTAATTTTTTGTTTATGGTACCCTGGATTTATTTGTCTAGCACTTAAATATTTTTACAAGTAACACTTACAAATCTGGTATCAATGTAAAGGGCATTAAAAAAGAAAGACAATGGTGCCAGAATCAGCTCTATAACTTAAAATATGGGGAGGTTATGCCTATTTAAAGTCATGTGAAGTTTACTGGGTTTTTTGTGAGTCAATTTTTTATGCATAATAAATACAGCATTATTTTAGAGACGATGATATTGCCTCCAAGAAATAAATAAATAAATAGCTATAAATATTGCAAGTAAATAAACAAGTAAATTTAGGAATGAATGAATAAAGGAATAAATAAAAATAAATAAACAAATGAATATGTAATCATAATCTAATATGACCCATGCAACACATGAACATGTTCTGCCAGTGCCAGTTACTTGTCAACCTCATCTCATCTGACACTGCACTACTCAACTTTAGTATTGAAAAAAAAATACAAAGGAAGTGAAAAAAAATTGAAAAAAAATTATACAAATTCTTAAAGTATCATAGAGTTGATTAAAAGTAGTAACAAAAATAATATCACTTGAATTAAGTGTGCATTTTGCATTTTACCACATACGACATGACCCGATATGCGCTACATCTCCCACCCCGGCGTCAGCCCGATCAGGAACAACACGTGCACCGCCACCTCACCACTTCTCCCCGTATTGTCGTATTTTCACGGCCAATTGCAAATACGGGTCATCACAGTAATTCCCTTTGCGCATCTATGCGCGATGGATTTCTGCAGAAGAATGACCACAAACATCTTTAAAATACTCTAAAATTTCATATTATATGGGTGTAATATAGGTGTAATGACCTCCTTCTGCTCCATTTCAACAACTTTTTACGCCAAAAACCATGAAAATCTTACCAAAAAAATAGACCTAAAAAAACTGAAAAATTAGGGGCTTTCCCCAAAACAAACCCCGTCGTGTTTGGTATGAGTGCAAAGGTCACAAAATTCCCTATAAAATGATGACATCATCCAGATAAGTCTCACGGAGTCTCGTGGATAAATCCAAATCGAGATTTCGTGAATTTAAAAAAAAAAAAAAAATGGCGTCCCGTCGATCGAGTCGCTACGGTCGTAACTCCTGAACTTCAACAAGTTCATGACATTAAAAAACATGCTTAATGTTCTTTTTGGGGGGAAAACTTTATATAATCGGAAAATTCCATCTTTAAACTCTGTAAAAATAATTTCCTATTGTATTTGGAGTTTTGAAACGATGAGAAATGGTGAGTTGTTTTCACGAAGTTTCACACACTAACAGATACAAATGCGTAAATAATCGTATGCGCTGATCTCGCTATTGCTAGCTAGGACTAGCACACACACAGCCCGCTTCATCACTCATGCACTCATTCATTCATCATGACATGTTATTAGCCTAGGTAATAAGGTATGCCAGGCAAACACATTTGCTAGTCAGCCAAATTCGCCGACAATGTCAATGCATTTTACATAGAAATTTAAAACTTGTGCCCGAAGAAAGAAACCTACATAAATATGTTTTCTATACTTCACTTGACCCAAATATATGATTTTTATGGTGATAAGTCACTCGCACATGGAATTTTAGAGGGATTTGGATAGCAGTAAAAAAAAAAAAAGCTGCTATCATTATGAGACTAAGATAATATAGAAACACCCCCGAAATGCCATTTTGGGGAATTTTGCTAGCTGAATCTTTTTGACATTGTTTGATGAAAGTCAATCTTTGACAAGATGTAACTTTGCTACGGAAAGTGCTAAAAAAAAAAGGTTTTCAGTTTCGGCTTTGACTTTGTTTACTCAAGGGCTTTAATTTGATATATAAAATGATGCAGTATGATGGCAAATTTGAATTCACCTAGCATTCACTCGGTCGGACATCCGGGAACATTGTCCCTTCGTCCCCTTTGCACAAGCGCCCATAGCAACCAGCTCGAGAAATGGGAACTGCACATGCGATGCACATGCGCACACTGGTTTTACAAGGCTATTTCCCCTTTGTGACGTCAGCCCGACCAAGAGAATACCTAATGTTATGATGATCACACACATTTGGCATAAATTGACCTTTTATTTATTTATTGGTTGATTTTCCCTTATCATAAAATAAAAGTAAATAATAACATGAACAGAGCTCTAGTCTAGATAACCTGTGTTATGCACTTTCAATTTCCCATGCGTTTGAATGGTTCAAATTATTTTGCCTAGAAGTCTCGCCAAGTGCTGTACTGACAAGTACATTTCAACGTTTGGGGAGCACATTTCTTCAATATTTTGACAAGTTGACACAGGGGTGTGAGATTTCAGATTAAAATCTGAATTCAGATTTTTTTATCTCGATTTTTATCTCTTTTTCTGCACTTCCTCTATACAATAAGTATAGGAGCTTTCCAAATTTCAGATTTTTTCAGACTTTTTTTATCTGTGGTCACTCACTCACACACCCCTGTTGACATCAAATGTTCTATTCTATATTGTTTGGTAATAATGTCCGAGTGCCAATAGTATGTCCAAAGTTGTAATTTTGTGTTTTTGATCGCAAAGATCAGATATTTTTATTCCAGAATTCCAGAATTCGGAAGATCTTTTACGATAATTTTGCCTTTTTGGACACTAAAATTAAATGCATTCGATCCTTAATTTTGTTTCAACCGAGTCTTAAATTAGCAAGCACAATAAAGCCCTTCACACTTATTAGTTTCCTGTTGAAGATTTTGAAAAAGGGACGAGGTGACTTTTAATTATTAATTATTAATTATCTTTTATTTTCTTTATTTAGTTTGAACTATATTACAAGCAACTATTGACTCGCTTTTGACTAGAGCGGCATTTAATTATTTCACAACAATATTTGATTTTATAAATAAGTGAAGGTGGAGTTGTACTTCTTGTTCATTCATCATTATTGTTGATATTATTAAAGTCAGAAAATGGCAAGTAGAAAAAGTTGAAAGTTATTTTAAAGGAAAAAATTAGAAATAAAAATAAAAATAATTAATTATTTTGAGATTTTCAATTTTGGACGCGGGCGGTAAACATGAAACTAATAATCAAGTGCGAAGGGCCTAAGGTGGGTACCAATTTTATATACGGTAGGCCTACTACTGTTGATTAAATTTTGAAGAAATTTTTTGAATATCTGACCTGCGCAAACCGTTAAGGGGGTAGTACACCCCTGGCCAATTTTGTGCCTATTTTTGCATTTTTCTCAAAAATTATAGCACATTGGTGACAAATAAGGGCTGTGCAATAATTATGAGCCCTGGGGAGGGTAAAATGGGGGCAAGACATTTTTGGTGCTACCAAAAGGGGGGGTAAGCAATTTTTGGCAAGCCGAGAGGGGGGGCAAGCGATTTTTGCACAAATTCACGGGCGCCTTTTTAATAAAAAGCTTAGGAAAACGTACGGAAACGCTTAAATATGCAAATTTTCCTGCTCGCTGCACTCGCAACACACATCTAGACCATTTAAAGTTTGGAATTTGGGATCCCAAAAATTTGGCATATGTTCAAGGGGGGGCAAAGAATTTCTGGCGGGCCGAGAGGGGGGGGGGAAGCAATTTTTGGCGGGCCGAGAGGGGGGGCAAGCAATTTTTGGCGAGGGGGCTGATAATTATTGCACAGCCCCTAAGATGATATAGGGGCAAGGACTACAACTACTGTACTGAAAATTCAGCAACTCAAAGCAAGTACCGGGGTAGTTAAATTGATTTATTGAACAAATATTGGTTTTCCCTCATTTTTGACTGGAACTCCACAACTGTTGTCTGTGCTAAAATAAAATTGCCAGTGCAGTAATTGTAGTCCTTGCCCCTATAATATACATACATTGTATCTTACTTTACCCCTATATGCGCTATAATTTTTGAGAAAAATGCAAAAATAGGCACAAAATTGGGCAGGGGTGTAGTACCCCTTAAGGTAGACTATGCCATAGTCGAATTTTATTTAAAATATATGTTATTATTAGTCATGATGAACCCATTTCGTTGAACTCAAAATTATACTGATGTTTATTAAAATGAAAGTGTTCAATAGTAAAATGGTCATAAAGAGTTAAAAATATCAGACGATTAGTGACAATAAAAGTAATTGAATGCAACATTATCTTGCATAATTATAACGGCTCACTTTAATACTGAACAATTCTGATTTTGGAATCTACCAGTTTATTGATAGCGAACCCGAAATTTCGACTATGAACTTTGAATTGTAAGCAGAACTTTACCCCTGGACTTTGCTCTCTAAAAACACACTGTCAAGCATACTTGTTTATCAGTACATTAACCACAAGTGCGCGCTAGATGTTTGATGAGAGATTAACTTTCAGCGTCAACACAAAAGCGCCGCAAATACCACAGACAGTTGTTTACGGTGTAGTTAATGGTAATGGCACGGGCCCAGACGATTTAAACCATAGCGAGGTATGGGCGACCAATCACAAGGCAGATCCATTTAAAGATGCATTACATCATAGCCAATTTTAGTTAGAGCAGAAATTGGCCTAACTCTCCATAGAGTCCCGTGTTAAAAATCTTAACCGCAAGGCAATGTCAGTAGTCCACTTGGGAAGCTAACAAACAGAGGGAGTAGGGTGACTGATCAGATGTGAAAATCTATCAATTGTGCACACATTAATTAAATCAGAGTTTTAAGCTTAAATACAATATCCAGAGTATGCACAATGGGCAAGTGGACTACGGGGTAGTCTACCCTTAAGGGGGTATACTACTACACCCCTGGCCTATTTTTTGCATTTTTCTCAAAAATTATAGCGCATTGGTGACAAGTAAGATATGTAGGCCTATATTATAGGGGCAAGGACTTCAACTACTGCACTGAAAATTCAGCAACTCAAGGCAAATTGATTTATTGATCAAATATTGGTTTTCCCTCATTTTTGACTGTAACTCCACAACTGTTGTCTGTGCTGAAATAAAATTTCCAGTGCAGTAGAATGCAAAAATAGGCACAAAATTGGGCAGGGGTGTAGTACCCCCTTAGTGTGTATTTCCGATCTAACAAAATGGTGTGAGCCAATCCGTAGGTACGGTGTATCATAGGACTTGCGAGCGAGTCTAGCTCTAGACCTACAACAATAATTTCGTAACACAGACTCATTCACAGAACATACACAAAATGTACATACATGATAAACAGTAAATGTATGTACGTACATGTAAAGGCAAATTCAAATTTGTCATCAAACCACATCATTTTATTTGCTTGAGAAGTCTAGCCAAGAATTTGCTCACTGATAGCTTCGCATTCTAGAAGACCAATTTGCATTCAAAATCTAGTCGGATTGACTGAAGCATGACACCGTGTAAAGCAATGGAAGTTCAGAAGTAAACACAGCCGATCACGACAGGCGATCGCATCAAAAATGTTGCTAAAATTACACACAGTTTTCAGCAAAATTTTAGACTGTCCAAAGTAGGCAAATCTTGCTTAAAAGATACAGAACGTGACTTATGTGTGGCTCACGTAAGCATTTACATAGTATTGCTGCATGGTAAAGCAAGTCTATCTCGTAACTGTGAAATAATGGCCGTTTTTTACTCTGTTCAAAATTAAACGTGACATGTAAAATACAGCCCCCGATGTCACGGTATGACCATGTAACATTTACATCCTTAATTATCCTAAATACAATGTACACTCAAATAATGTGTCATGACTCAGAGGCAGTAAAAACTTAAATAATGAGTGATGAGGTGCGGCTGAAAGACCTGTTTTTGGACCACGCAGCTCAGAAAGACCCCTGAATATTACCAATTTTATATAGAGTGCTAAAAGCCCCTGATTTGGAAAATTTCAGTTCTAAAAGATCCCTTAATTGCTCATTCCTCACAATTCTGAACCAGAAAGCCAAGAAAGGCCCTTGATTTTGACCATTCACAGCACTGAAAGACCCCCTTTAACCGGTAAGCCTTTAGCACCCAAAGACCCACTATTTCTGAATTCCTGGGAGCATACCTACCAAAAAGTTGATGATGTGCCCCCTGGTGCCCAAGACAATTGACCTTTGTAACCAAACATTGTATGGTTTTGAAGTTTATTTCTAGCTGAAATACCAAGGAAGGCAATAGTAACCGGTATCATATTTTTCTTCTTTTGCAGGAATTAAGCGATCTAAGGAAAGCAAAGATGAGATGTTTTCAAGATATAAGAGTTGATGAAAGTAACATTCTATCATGGGAAGGATTAATAGTACCAGTAAGTGATGTAAAGTTTTGCTGTTTGTTTGTTTGTTTGTTTGTTTACCCAGGTTGGTCCGTGAGGGACACATGATATGCTAATCCATGGGAAATCCATGGACCGTTCCAAGCTCATACAATAAAAATGCACAAGCCTGGATAGCCAGTGTAGGCTAATAAGATGCATGCTGGCCCAGATAGCTTTGATAAACAAAGCAAGAAATGGAAGAATATATAGCAAGGAAAAGGAGAAAGGAGAGAAAGCCACTCCCAAACACAATTGTACAATTTTACTTTTAGCTCTTACTTCGTGAGAAAGGAAATTGGAATTCCAATCTCAAGCCCCGATGCAAAGGCTGAACTTAACCAGATTGTTTGGTTATAGCCTACAGAGCAAAGACTCAAATTTAGTCTAAAGGGTCATTAGTCTGAAAATCCAATAAAACCCTTATATCCTAACCCTTACCCTAAGCCAAAACATCACCCTAACCTAAACCTTAATCCTAACCCTAAACCTTAATCCTAACCCTAAACCTAACCTTAAGCATAACCCTGACTCTGATGCTAATCCATACCGTACAGAATTCAACAACCTGTACAAATAACCTTTTTCCTCAAACTAGTCCCACAAAATTGATAACACCACTCAACTACTTATTTATTTCATTCCCATTTTTTATTTAAAATTTAGTTTTTATGAATCATAGTTGCCACTGCCTACCCCTCTGATATTCATCCTAGGTATTTTGAAACAGATGTTGGCTAGGCCTACATAACTTGTGCTACTTAACATTTTCATTGTGATCAATCTTGATAAGGGCTCATATTGAAATTCCCTTACACAGGAAGGTGTGCGCCATCCTGCAGCTTTCCTGTGCTAGCCTTCTTTTGTTAAAATCCTGGGCAGGGTGTATCACTGATGCATATAATCCATCCGTTTTATGACCAAGCTTTCCTTAGCGAGGGGAGTCCTGCCTTCTTTCTGTGTGAAAACATGGTAGGGTATTTCAATATGAGCCCTAAGTGTCCTTCCACTGTCGTAGCTACTTAGTAGTGTTGATGATATCTGTGATGTTTCTTTTTCTTCGACATCCACGATAAACCCAGTTTGTTCACTGTACCTACATGTACCTAGTGTTGATGGCATTTGTGATGTTTCTTTTTCCTTTGACAGGACAAAGCCCCCTTCAACAAGGGTGCCTTTAAAGTATGTTTTACGTTCCCAGCTGAGTACCCATTTAAGCCGCCAAAGGTGATTTTCAAGACAAAAATATATCATCCGAATGTTGACGAGAAGGGTCAAGTGTGTCTGCCAATTATTAGTCCTGAGAACTGGAAACCAGCCACAAAGACAGACCAAGGTTAGTGATTCTGCCAGAGGTTAGAATAAAAGAGAACGGACTCACATGTTTATCATGCACACGGCTATTAAACTTATTACATTAGTGCATCATGTTTGTGTTAAATACATAAATGCATCTAATGTATTGTCCTGATAACTACATGTTCAAACCTTTGTACTTATTGTTTGATTTCTGGCTTTCCCGATAAATGCCAGGATGCTCTATTTTGGCGCACCATCGTAACAATAAAGATTCCATATACTTGTAAGTGGCGATCAAATAGCGATTTTTTTAAACTTACGTGCTTTGTCATACACATGTACATCCATGGAAAATGGTTTTCTGTAACAGGTTACAGAGGTTTATAGTTTAATAGGTATGTGCCACACAGGTTTGTCAAAAGTATGGTCATAGGAGTTGATTTCCTCCCCCTAAAAGTGTCCTTGGAGGTGCAACTTTGAATTGAAATTGTTTTGAAAAAAGTACAAGATAGCAATGCCAGCTGAAAACAGGTCAAAGGTCAGAGTGGGAGAGTTGCCTGAAACAGGGGGTCATAAATTTTCGCAAGGGTTTTATTTTCACGATTGGCGTTATGTCACAAATTTAACAACAGGCGAATATGAACTTTTGTCGTTTAATAAATTTTGTTGGAGCACAATTTTTTGTGAAAATACCAACACACACAAATAAAAGGCATTCTTTGTTGGAAATAGGAATAAATTCTGTACATAAAAAATGATCACTTGTACAGTACAGTCAGTACCCATACTTCCTAACATGGGGGGGTTGGACACATGGCTAGCTAAGATACAAGATACTGCTTAGTACACCTACAGTATTTAAACCACATTAATTTTATACTTCCATTGTTTTTCCTTGTTTCAGTTATTCAAGCATTAGCAGCTTTAGTAGATGACCCAGAACCTGAGCATCCGTTGCGAGCAGATCTGGCCGAAGAGTACTCCAAAGACAATAAAAAATTTCTAAAGACCGCAGAAGATTACACGAAAAAATATGCGGAAAAGCGCCCAGTGGACGATTGACGTCGTTTGTGCGCGGCGTTCGGCAGCACAGCCAAGTACTGTGTGTGTTGTAGGTGTGAAGAGGCTAAGTGTGAAACAGTGGGTTTCACATTTTCTATGTATTTAGTATGAGACGGACACAGTTTACTTGTTTTATTTGGAACTGAAGTGTTCAGACGCAAAATGGGCTAATCAATTTTAAATCCATACGCCCTGTGTGGAAGACATGACCTCAATCTCCCACATAGGGAGTGTATATTTCAAATCGAGTCACTCATTTAGGTAACCCCATTTGGAGTTCACACTCCCTGTGTGAAAGATTAAGATCATGTGTTCTGTAGGGGGAGTATGGATTTTAACTGGAACAGCCCAATGTGATATGTACCATGTACTGCCTTATGTTCAATACTATTATTTTTAGTGTTATTTTATATTTGATTGTAGGCCGACATATTTTTTCTTTTGAATGGACATGATTTTAATCAGTATTCATCCTAACTAGCAAGGCGGTAACAATTTCATTTCTGAGTAACTTGTTACGTTTTACTTCTCTCATCGTATCAATGCTAAAGCAAATCCAGATTATGGTTGTGCCAAATGGTGATGGCAGAACATACTACGGCCCTGCTAATTAGCGATTATGAATGTATCTTATTACTATTATATAAAATAAAAATATTAATATAAAAAAATATAAGGCAGCCTTTTAAGATATCGTCGTCGGGCAGGAAAAGCCTCCTTTGTGTCATTGGCCCCTGAACATGTTTAAAGCAAAACCTTATACGTGACCTCTTGACAGTTTTGTTTTAAACATGTTCAAGGGCCACAAGTATAGAACCTTTTATGTACTGTGGCCATTGAACATGTTTATAACAAAACTGCCAATAGGTTACATAGGAGATTTTGTTTTAAACATGTTCAGGGGCCAGGTGTTTTTTCCTGGCAGACGACGCTATATCGCATTTTGCATCTGAACTCTTCAAAATAAAAGTGGTATTTGTATATGAAACACAAAAACAACCCCACAAACAAAGTAGAATATCGGCTATCAAAACATTATAATACATAAATATAACAGGCTATGGGCTATTCCAGTCGAAACCCATACACCCGCTGTGGAAGATATGACTTCAATGTCTCACACAGGGAGCGTAGATTTCAAATGAGGTACATGTATTTATGGGTGACTCCATTTTTAATCTCCCAAACAGAGTGTAGATTTCAAATGGGGTACTAATGGGTGACTCCATTTGAAGTCTACACCCCCTGTGTGGGAGATTAAAATCATGTCTAACATAGGGAGTATAGGTTTCAACAGGAATAGCCCACTGTCTCTCTCATCTGCTGGTTAAGCCAGCTGAAAAGATATTTAAGAAAAACATTTTGATATTTTGTAGCTTGTAAAATAATTGGATAAGCGTTAATATTAATTTGCTGTCGAAGAACTATATTGTTATTATGTTTTTCCTTCCTAGAGTATGTCACACTTACCAAAAGTAAACAAACCAAATGCTAAGCATTTTTTACAGAGGTGTGAGAAGGCTTTAGGAGGGGAACAGTGCAAGTAAAAAAAGAAAAAGAAAAAAAAATAGAAAAAATATTCAAAATACGATCTATTGTAGGAGGTATTGTAATTACGACATTACGTGCATTTTTTTTTAAGAAAAAAATTTCAGCGGTGGAATTTTGACTAAATATAGGAAACTTCGCTCTCAGAGGGTGAAGTGTTGAACCTTGATCTTGGGTTTTTTGATTGGGTTAAATGGGTTTACAAGGAAAGCATTTGGTTGGATTTCACTATGGTATACAATGCAACTACATCTATTGCATGTGGCAAACCATAGTAACTCGTGCATAGGCTTATATATGTAGAGTTATGATAGGTTTGAATTTTTTACAATGGGATAAAAGCACAGCAGCTGATAGGTGTATCCCATCATGCTCTGCAGTACCATAATAAAACTGTGCCATAGAAAGTGTACACAAAATCCCTCACTTCAACTTTCAATTACTCGCTTATATCAGGGGAGCTTAGACTTTTGTTTGAAAAAATATGATCTCTAAAGTATTGTGAATCTATCCATAGCTCTCAATATCTAAGCGGCTCCTGTTTATATTTTGTATATATTTGCTATGGAGCAAGCAGATATACTGTAATGCATGATGGGATACTCCCTTGAGCTGCTGTGGGACAAAAGGCAGAGAAGATATCTTGCACTTCCCACAATGCATTGCTTCCAATTTTCTGTACTGATTTGCTCTCCAGTGTAACATGGGTTGTTAGTAACCAAAGGTACCCCAATGAACGGAGCACATCCAGAATCTTGCAAATTATGTTTAGTTTATGACTATCGAGCCATGTTTAGTCAGTTTATTCTCAACATGAAAATAAAAGTAACCTGTATGTATCATTTGATGTAATAAGGTGAGGATTCTGAGAAGGGTAAGATATCTTCTTTGGGTTAAAGTGATGCATAACAGCTGTTGATAAAAGCTATTACGGAGCCAATTGTTTCAGCTGAGATGAATATACGTACAGTATGAAAAAAGGCATGTAGTCTTTACATGCATGCGCACCATAAGGTTTGTCAGCTGCATGCAGATGACACTCCCAACTGGAGGTGAAGCAAGGTCAACTTGGTTTATGGTGAGAGGTACCGTAATGCAATGCAGTCATAAGAATGGGCTATTCCATTTGAAAGCCATACACCCCTTACGGAAGATGTGACCTTGATCTCAAACAGGGGGTTGTAGGTTTTAAATGGAGTCGCCCATTCAGGTAACCCCATTTGAAATTCACACTACCTGTGTGGACGATTAAGTTCATGTGTTCCATAGGGGAGTGTGGATTTCAACTGTAATAGCCCAATCTGCCAATCAAATAGCCCCTGTTTAGCATCCATACTTGTAACTTAAATTAATGATTTTTTGTTTGTTTAAAGTAACAAAGTAACCACGGTTCGAAAAAACATTTTGAAGATTTCATAATATAAGTATATTAGTAATGTGGTTTGATAATGACTGTTTTTATCTACCAATTTATGTGTTTCAGAAATTGATTTATTGCCAAAAAAAATTCGTGCAAAAACCTAAAATGTTATTGAAAGAAATGTCAACACCTTACACTGTCATGTTAGTGCAAGTCTTTGGGGTAGTGGTCCTTGGTGTGCTTCCTGGAGCATTTAGTCACCTTTCAACCCCATGGGCACTGCTACCTTCTTACAGTGCCTCTGATTGGTTAATTATATGATATAATCATCTCAGTAACCAATCAAAATATAGCTTTTAGATCTCTTGACTCTACTGACTTTACTTACACATCTCTGATTGGCTTAATATATGATATAGATAGCCCTTGTTGTATCCACTCAAAATATCTCTAAGAGGCCGACAATTCGGCAAGTAGTGTCCGTGGGGTTCAACAATGGTATAGGTGGGGGAAGAGTGCAGATTGCAACACAAATGGGAATTTTAAAAAGTAAACTTAAGACAGTGAAAATATATTAGTGTATGATATCATGATCCATCTAGTAATATTTAAGTATGAATGAACATGAATGGGATAATAAATTTGTTGTTTCACAGGGTTTGTAGTGGGTGAACACCGAGTCTGGCTCTGCGCTAGTCTCCGCTGATTCCACTTACTCCACACAAACTGTCTACCAATTATGTATGAGCCCTTTTTGATTGGCCTACAATCTTATCCACAACGTTAAGCATGTAAGGAAGAACATACATGAAATAACGCTTTCAATATGTTAATCTGCTAATTAATATTCATGAGTCATGACAATAGTCACATAGAGTGATTGTATTTATCAAACTTGGACGTTATAATAGTCCGTCAAGAAAGAACCAACAAGTGCGTTATCACCACAATCAGGTGTGGATTGTTGTGCTGTCTAGATGGACTAGATTTTGATGTGATATGTGTTACAATTTGTGTGGAGCAAATGACATCAAGCTGGCGGCTTTAAGAGACTAGCTCTGCACCTGCCTGTCAATTAAAAAGGTCGTTGATATAAATAATGAGTTAAGATACCAAAAAAAAAGTGATTTTATGTGATAAAATGCAATATCAAAATCATACAAACAGCTCTATTGACATGTATATCTTGGTCCAGTTTCATCCTCACATGAAGCTTTGGTTGGCAAATTGTTATTGCACAAACTAAATTCTCATTTGGCTATACCAGTCAAAATCCATATGCCCTATGGAAGACATGACCTTAATCTTACAAACTAGGGGTGTAGACTTCAAATGAAGTCACCCATTCAGGTAACCCCATTTGAAATACACACTCCCTGTGTGGGGGATAAAGTAATGTCTTCTGTAAGGGGTGTATGGGTTTCAACTAGAATAGCCCATTTCATGTCTGTGATGAGTTCAGGTTAGTAAAATAAATAATTCAAGAAAAAATAATCCTTACCTGTTTCACAACATTGTTTTCATGTGTTTGCTGTTGAGTGTCCCACCAATCAACTACCGTATTTCATCAAATAAACGTCCCTGGGGACGTTACATTTTCCCAAAGGGGGGGCGTTTATTCAAGGTCAATTTTAGAACGATAATTCCTGTTAAAATAATTAGGTAAACTTAAAACTCGCGTTAAAATGATGGCGAACTATGAACTAGAAACACTGACTTGTGGTTCACTTCCGGGTTTCTGATCTAGATTTTTGCCAATTATTGACGTTATTATCAACCAACCACTTGGTAAGCTTACTACACAATATAACATGGAAATATCGGCATTTTTGAAACATCTTGGTAGAAAAAAGTGGTGGGGGCGTTTATTTGAGGGGGGGCGACTATTTGACAAAATACGGTATTCAACTTGAAAATTGCATTGTGGGATGACAATTTACACTTCGGAGCTTATTCCCAGTAAACACAAAAATGTTCTTAAAATGTTTTGATAAGATTTAAATGTCAAGTTATATAAAGGTCATGAATATGTTTTTAAAACGTTACTGATAAATATTTTGGGCAAACAAAATATTTTGTTAGCAGGTAAATAAGAATGTTATTAGAATGTTTTGCATTATTTTTTTCCAAAATGTTTTCTGAATATTATTAAAACATGTTTATCCTTTATATAACCCAACATTTAAACATTTTCTGTAAATCGTGTGTTTGCTGATTATTATCAGAGTCAATGGTCAGGGTCTGAAGTAGGTTTAGTCAGAGCTGTAATAATTTCAGTGTCTGGTTCTAATCTAGGGTTGATCAAGAAACTGGAATGTAAATATTTTCTCTGAAGCATCTTTAAATGTTGTGAGGGGAGAAGGAGGTATTTTAGAGTTGCTCAGGAAAATGTAACTAGGCATATTGTTTTTGTTAGGATAGTGGCAGTTATTGTACTTGTTGCGGTATCCTACAGTAAACACAGTAAGTCTGTGGCAAGTTAACAGGAAGGAAGTGCTCAATGGGGATTCCAGTTGAAATCCATACACCCCCTATTATAGAAGACATGACCTTAATCTTCCATACAAGGGAGTAGATTTAAAAATGGAGTCGCCCATTCAGGTAACCCTTTTCGAAATTCACACTCACTATGTGGAAGATTAAGGTCATGTCTTCCATATAGGGTGTATGGATTGCAACTGAAATAGCCTCATAGAACAGTATTTGTGACATAGAGCTGGGTCGGGAGAAACGGAAGTTATGTTATGTGAAATATTTATGCACAAAGTGTTATGCTGGGCAGAGTTGAAGGGTAAGTTCAGTCAAGTGAAAGACAGGTGGTGTATGACGTGCAGTCCCTAAATTCAGTAAATTTTCATCGTCAACCGTGTAATTGAATGGGATTATTTTGAAATTTTAAAACGCCTGAAATAGCACAAACAAATAAGCCTATGTTGATAAATAATATAAATACAAGCTAAAACCGTTGGGGTTCGATAATGAACCCCACAAAACTAACCGAGTATATGGAAAATGCCATACGGCCGGGCGGTTTCACGAGTTGCCGGCTCGATCATGTCATCCGCCGCCTGGTGAAAGACATGGCATAATGATGACCCACAGGGTCATAACTAGAGCGAGACAGAGGAAGACTGCCCCCCCCCCTCGGAAAAACATTTAGGTACAATCGGGGACGGAAAAAATGTGACTTTCTGTTGATCCTCTTTCCCTTCTTATCGGGACAACCTTCTCAGTGACTGACTGGGCTTTTATTCCCCTAGTAATGCCAAGGTTGGTTATGTGCATAATGTGATACCATTGTGATGCAGGTCCTGACAAAGAGGTTATCGTACCAAGTTTAGGAATGTCGTGTTGGATGAAGCGACATGTTGAATTCATGTACAAGACTAAGAGTATCATGATTTCCTGTTACCATGTCAATGTTAACCTGATGAAAGAGAAATTCATACCACTAGAAAAAACCCATATAATTTAAAGGATTCTGATTGAGAAACTGTTGAGAAATCATCAAAACTATACACCAATCCGAGAAGCGTTTTCTGTATTTGGCCCTCTATTGACGGTAACACAGATGTACCAGAGCGGGAGATTTAATTCGTAATTCAATACTTATGATCGTGTATTGAATATCACTGTTGTGTACAATTCCCGGATACAATTCTGTGTAGCACGCAATAAATAATGGGTGGAACCCCCGACCTCGGGACACCGCAGTTTTACATCGGGGACACCGCAGTAATGGCGAAGTCGGATTGGTGTATACCTTTCAACTTTTTAACATGAGTCTAACCTGATACCAAAAAATATACCCATTGATGGTCTCTTACATTTTATCACGGGTGACAGACTTCTTAACGTGATAAGAAAAATTATCCATCATTTTTGATTTTCGAATATATATATATTCTTACCAATGCGGTAATTGAGTAATGAAAGTATAAAAATCTGATACTAATTGTAGTGAAGAAATCTCAAATTTTGATGATGCTAATTTAGTTGTCAAGAGATGGAAAGAATGCACTAAAAGTGTGGTTAATGGAGTAAAACAAATGTTTTTTAAATGTAAACCAGGAGTGTGTTTTTTGTACTTAATATGTTAGATTTAAGTTTTAAGCACTCTACTGTTCCTATGATTTTGGTCAAATTGAAACCAGAGGATGATTGGGAAGTTCAGTGCAAGACGGCCTCCTATCTATTTTGGCAATTTTGAGAAAAGTTTGTGTAAAGAACTGTGGTCTCATGGCCCTTTGTATTTAAGGCTATGTTTGACTGCTCTATGGCTTATGATTGGAAATGGACATATGTTTTTGTTGTCACAGGAAAACCTGTTATTTTTCAAAAATTTTGGAACCAAACTTTTCGCCAAAAAATGAGATGAGGCAGCGTTATCCGCACCCTTGATTTCAGCACTGATTTCCTGTCAGTGGCGTAGCATCATAAGGGCACCTCCAAACGATTTGAAAATTTAGAAAATACCGTAGGAAAATTGCCAAAAAATGGCTTGTGCCCTCAATCAGGCCTGGTGGCCCAATCATGGTCGGTGCCGCCCCCATGATGGTTGGTGCCCATACCACAATATGATGGTTTATGCTACGTCACTGCTTTCCATCACCCATTGTTTAAACAGGGTAAGAAGCTGGGTATGTTGAGAGTAAACATACAAAGGTCAGCGGCGCTCTGCATAAAGCTTGTGTGGTCAAATTTTGTATTTTCTGTTATTTGAGAGCTGCATTGTTACTGCTAAAGGACGTGGAAGGTGTGTCAGAAATGAATTTGATCCAAAATGTAAAGAATGCATTGTTTATCTGTAAGTCTCTTTGTACTATCAACTGTGTAGGGCTGCACTGGCAATTTATCAAGAGCAGAATTATTTTCAATCAAATGGAATTGAATTGAACTACAGTGTCAGTGTCATGGTAACACCACTATTGCAGTGAATTATGGGACCATCCTCTGGATTTAAATCTTGTGATTTTACAATGACAGTTAAAAGCTGTTAAAGGCTCATTCAGCAATTCACAACTTGAAGGTTTTTGCCCCTATGTTAGTATCATAGATGTGGTAACATAGCCTGCTATAGTTTGTTCGGCTTATAATTGGCAAATATTATTTGGTTTTTAGTACTGTGCACGTCAATAAAGTCCCAACTAAATTCCCATAAGCATGCGGCAGTCATGCATTATGCCATTCTATATCATCTACATGATGTTACGTTTCTTATTTTTCGCCAATTATAAGCCAAATAACCTATAGAGTTTAAATTGAAAGCCGCTTATTAAAGACAAAAGATATCACATTGTACCTGAAGCTGTAATATTTCTGGAGTATAATTATGTTATTTCTTATCGCACAGCAAGCCTGCCAGATACTGAGGATATCAATTTACACTTTCAGGGCAGGTTGTTTACATGTTTTATGGAATATTGCAATACATGATATATTGTGATCAAATCCACCTGTATATGATAATATATCCAATTGTTAATCAGTTGGTTAGACAAAATATTGTGTACAGAAACTTGCTGAATGGGCCTTTACAAGGCTCTTGAGAAAGTGTTTATTGTGAATGATTATTGTAGCTATTTTATTTGACATGACAGTGTAAGATTGTAAGATTAGTTTGTAGGTGATAATTTATTACTCAGTAGTCAGCTTGTGTCATCAAAATTACGTTTGTTTTTATGACACAGACAATAAACGAGATACAAGAAATTATTATTGCTGTAAATCATTTATTTTTTAAAATAAAAGTTGTGTGTTCAGTGGGCTATTCCAGTTGAAATCCATACACCCCCTATGGAAGACATGACATTTATCTTCCACACAGGGAGTGTGAATTTCAAATGGGATTACTTGAGTGGGTGATTCCATTGAAATCTACACCCCCTGTAGTCAAGAGATTTCAGTTCATAGGCACTACAATCATGCGAATTGTGTTAAAGTTATCATATTACAGAGGTGATTCTAGCTATGGAGCCATTTCAAGAGCACCCCTTATTTTGTAGCTAAGGTCATTGAACTTTGCACAGGCGGTCAAGTTCAAAGTTATTCATACTTACAAGTTCACAACCCACACCATCGTCATCCTCTGGCCATGAGGATTCAGAAAAAATATACTTTGACCTATCTATGACGTATGGTTTATGGAGTTATGGGCAAAAGTGTAACATATGTCTAAATTTGGCTCAGCAGGGGGCGAAAATGAAAATGGATCTGATTTTGTTGAAAATGGTCTTAAATTATTCATCTTGTTACAAGAAATGAGAAAAAGAATAGTTATAACTATCAAAGAGTGCTTTACAATAACAAAACTGCATTTATATAGTGCCTTTAATACGAAACACCTCAAGGCGCTTTACAGAGAATATACTAAAGTACTTAACTTACAAAATAATAACTTGAATTATGCAGCTATATTACAAGACGCAATTTAAAATATTAGTTAAAAGACAAAATGTATGTACAAAAATTAGTTAAGAGATGAATATACGCATGAAAAATACATTAAAGAAACCAGATAACTGACCATGCAGGAATTCGATGTCGCTCAATCAGGAAGGAGGAAAATCTGGAGGCAAACACGATATGGAGAGCGCGCAAAAACAGTGAAATACCGTGACTGAAAGCGAAAACCACAAAAATGCAACCAGAAAATACACTAATAAACGACATCGAATCCTCAGCAGAAAAACAGATACATTATAAAATAGTAACCAGGTAACACAACAATTGTCAAGGTCAAATTGACTCTATATAGAATTCAATACAATTTAGTGGATATTGTCTTATTTTGCTTTATTACCATGGCAACGAAACATCCTACATAGGGGAAACTATTCTTTTTCTGAGTTCTCATGGCAAAACAAAGAGTTTGAGACCATTGACAACAAAATCGGAGCAATTTTCATTTTTGCACCTTGTGGAGACAAAATTCGATGTATGATGTAACAATGTTACCTATTTGCCCATAACTCCATAACTGTAAGTTGAAGGTATGAGGGGATATTGTAGCCTATATTCAAGATACTGAATGCTTAGACTTACTTGTGTTAACTCTTTGAATTTTGTGACTGCAATTGTAAGAAACCATGCAAGAATTGCATTGAAGTAAGAAACCATGCAAGAATTGCATTGAAGGAGTGAAAAACGAATGAAATAACAAAATTATAGAGTGAAATTTGAGTAAATTTCACCCTTCCTAGAATGTGCAATTTCACTTCATTGGAGGGATCTCTGTATAGGAATCCATAAAAGAGTCAAATTGAAATGCAGAGTGCAGGCTTTCATTTCCTTTGGAAGGAGGAGGGTTTCAAAATATATCAGTGACCATGGTAACCGGAGTAATTGTTTTGTTGAAATCCCCATACTCTTTTAATGTAAAAGAGTGAACCAAACGAGTGAGTATTTATGCACTCCAAAAGGAGTGAAAATCATTTTAAAAGAGTGATGACATTTCACTCTTTCAAGGAGTTGTCCCTTTATGGCTGCTTAAAAGAGTGGACATTTCACTCTTGGATGGACATTCACTCTTTCACTCCGAAATAATAAAAAATAGTAAATTTTACTGCAAAAGAGTAAAATGTCAGTTCTTTAAGGAATTCTTTAAGAATTCTTTAATGAAAACTCATTTTGGAGTGGCTCGGGAAAGAGGGAAATTTCACTCTTTTGGAGTGATTTTTCAAGGAGTTCACTCGTTTACATTAAGAGAGTAAATAATGACATTTATTCTCGATTCGTCACTCTGCCGAATTCATAACGAATTATGTAAAGGCAACCAAGTATTTTTGGTATATCTTTTGACAATTAATTGTGAGGCATGCGTCTTTATTTAGTTTTCTTTTTTTTTTCTTTCTTATAATAATAATAGATTTAGCTAATTTAACTTGCATTTTAAGATACTACAAATATTATATAATTAGTTCATCTATAAGACCCACGACTTTTAAGTCGTGCACATTATTACATTAAGATACATGTACTACTACAAATGGTAAATAATTAGTTCATCTAGAAGACCACAACTTTTAAGTCATACACATTATTGGCACATTAAAATGTAATAGATTTTACAATATTTTATATTTATGGACAATTCTTTTTTATTTCTTGAATGAATAACATAAACATTGGTACACGTTGTCTAATATCACTATATTATTCTAGCTGAAAAAACTAACGTATTATAAACCCTGGCTATAAACATTTTTTTACTAAAATCATTGCTAACATCTCTTGCATTCTCAACACCACCTGTATTTCATTTGACATCTCTACTCAAGTCATCACCAACATTATGTTTTACTTGCAACACTACCAGTATTTCTAATAACATTTCCACTACAGCCATTCGCTACTTGCACGGTTCCGCCATTATGCACTATGTGCGGGGAGAGCCTCGAACTGGCAGCATACATGAAAGGAAGAATTATGTAACCTTACACAGAACGTTATGACTAGTTCAATTCCCATTCATGTATGCTGCCAGTTCGAGGCTCTCCCGCACATAGTGCATAATGGCGGAACCGTGCAATAGCGAATTACCAAGAACCGTCACCAACATAATTATACGAGGGGGTATCAAAAAGTTTTAGAAATCGCACAGAAGTGAAAGAGCTATATCAATGAAATTTTGTCAGTGCTATCACTGATCCTTATGTACATTATGGTCCAAAAATGGTCTCATAAGTATGTTTACTTTTTTTACAGGTGGCACTAGATGCCAATAACCCGCTGCCCCAGTTACTGCGCATAAACTGCAAGATTAAGAAAATTGAGGCAAGCAGCGTTATTAAGATCCTGCTTTTGAAGGGTTGCAGTGCCTAAAAATCGATGATGAAATGAAAGTTATCTTCGATGGTCATGATGGTGATTGTGATATTGTCACTGTCGCTTTTTGGAAAAGGAATTTTTATTTCATCACAGATTTTCTGGGCACTGTAACCCTTAAAATGGAACTTAATCATGCTGCTGCATGCCTCAATTTTCTCCATTTTGCTGGTTATGCGGTTACATAGGCAGGTAGTGACATCTAGCTCCTGTAAAAAAAGTAAACATACTTATGAGACCATTTTTGCACCATAGTGTACATAAGGACCGGTGATTGCACTGACAAAATTTCATTGATATAGCTCTTTCACTTCTGGGCGATTTCTAAAACTTTTTGATACCCCCTCGTATTTCACGATTAACAGTGTTAATAACACCATCAATATTCCTAATATTTTTTACTAGGTGTCATTAACAGTTTTATGTTCAGCATCACACTAAACTAGCATTTTCTATAAACGGTTTCAATATCAGGCATGAATATTTTACTCTTTTTTTTTGCTGCTCAAATGTCCGTGTTTCATTTCTTTTTAGCCCGTTTTTGAGCATTTTTGCCATATTTAGCACTTTCGTAAAGTTCAACACTACTCGCATGAGGGGAGGCCGATCCAGGTTTTTGAAAACATTCTTGGGGGAGCCCCAGGAGCCGGGTAAAAATGAAGATCAAAATCGCTAAAAAAATCCCCCCATCATTTTAGAGGATGGATCCGGGCAGTAGGACCTGGATACGCTCCTGACTAGCATTTTTTAAATATTTTTATTACTATTTATGCTAGAATCATTATCAACACCAGTTTCATGTTTATCGTATAACACCAGTATTTTTAGTAACACTTTCTCAAGAATCAATTAACACCTACAAATGCTTTATGACGTTTCATGCAAGTCCCATCAGTATTTCAATAACATTTTACTAGAATCATCACCCGGAATCATCACCAACCATACAAGGACAAATTCACTCAGTATCTACAATAATAACATAAATACCTTTATCTTCCAACATGCGCAATAAATTACGATCAAATTAGTAATTTTGCTTGCTAAAACCAGTAAATTTTTACTTACTAATATAATATTTCGTCCATCTCGTCGGAGGACCGTCAGATGTGAGCATCTGATCCACTTTCCCGGGAAATTGGCTTCCGGTTGAGAGTAGTCTTACTTCCAGTCTTCAAAAGTGGGTCAAATACGTGACTTAGGAAATAAGTGCCCTCCTCTCTATTCATGGTCTTTGTCCCCCTCTTTCTGATCTCCATCGCTTCTCGTACTTCTCTAGACTTTCTGCTCACATCTGATGAAGTCCTCCGACGACATGGACGAAATATTAGTAAGTAAAAACTTACTGGTTTTGGCAAGCAAAATTACCGTATATGATTTGATGTACAAACCTGATGAATCTATTCACTGAAATTACAATCAGTCGAGTACCTTTAATTGCGTAATCTCCTTTGCATAAAGTCATTGCTATATAGTATGTACTATAAACATTGTCAAAAAATAAGCAGAAGCAAGTGCCAACGCTAGAACGCAGTTTAAAAGCCTTTTAGAAGTGTCTTTAATAAAACGGTTTAGGTCTAAAAAAAGAGTATAGCTTCAACCGCGTGTCATCGGTCTACAAAATTGCCCCGGAAAATTGCCTAACTGCCCAGATTCCATAATTTTATTCTCGACAAGATATTTGGAATTATGTAACAATGCCTCAATTTGGTTCGTTATTTTCTCCACTACTTTTCACCATAAATCATAGAGTGTCCGATAGGCCTATGCTATTGTGTTTGTGCTAAATGTACGGCAATCTAGTATTCAACACCGCTAATACACAGAATACACTACTTACTTTGACTTCAATGATCTCTGAGCTGGGACGGGGACACGTTCCCTTATATTTTTCCATGGGGACGTCCCCTCTAAAAAAATCTAATACTATACAATAAAAAAGCAATAACTGCCTTGCGCATCTTCCATTTTAGCTCGAAAAATACCGTGTTTTGGGCCAAAATAGGGTAAATTACACAAATGATATTGATCTAAGAAATATTAATAGTTTGTTGATAAAAACATACTTTTTTGTCAACATAAATTACATTCGTTAGAAATTATTTTTAAATTAATCCAATACTGATATACATGTTTTGCAACTCAATTTGCATCTGAGACAAAAACCGTCTCAGATTTGCATCCGACACCATCGGACCTTTGCAGGCATCTGATTGGAGGTAGTGTGAAAGATGTCTGATGAATAATGATGATATCGTACTCAACGTAGCAAAGTGAGGTACAAACAAATTAGATTAAAATAAACATAATATATTAAACTACATTAATTTAACAATTCTACATTCTTCAAACAAACTTTCTAACATTACTTTAAGTCCTTCATACCTCGCTCGACTCCAACTCCAGTTATTTTTAATCCCAATATGTCCAACTTACTGGACTCGGATATTTTGTAATTCACTCCACTTCAATTTGCGCGCATTTCATTTTGACATTTGACAAAATTTTTGAAAAACCCGCCTACAAATTTGTACATATTTGATGGAGAATAAACATCTTTAAGTAATTGTAAAATGAAAATATCAACAAATAATGTTTCTTCTCCTTAAACAAGACCAATGGCAATAACACTTTGGGTACTCCATTTTATTTCAATGCCAATGAGGTTAAGACAGTGGCAGTTGTTCCAAATCTACCCTACACAGAGTGGGCTGACATTCAAATTTTAGACGTTTTTTGGACAAACACTAAAATTGGGTATCGCTATAAAATGTGCCATAAAATCAAAAAGGTAAATGCCAATTTCTTGATTTTTTCACACAAGGGTCACTGATGGATATATCATATATAAAATGTTTTAAAACCTAAAAGGTTCAACTCGGTTCTTAAATAAAACTGGATTCTTTTCTCTATTGCACTTTTTTGACTCACCCTGTATTATGGAGCTCAGCTCAGTTCTGTTCAGTCAAATTTCACAATTTTGGTCTTGTTGCATATAAGCTGTAGAATTATCAAAAACAAATGACATATGATTTTTGAGTAGACATGTTTTGGCCAGAGGTCAAAAGGTCACATGGCCGTGAAAATTACTGCAAATCAGATGTCAAATGACATTTTAATCCTTGGTCAAGTCAGAGCTGCGCTAAAATCATATCTCATGTATTGTTTTTGTACCTTTGCAGTTCATATCTATGTAACAAGACCAAAATTGTGAAATTTGAATGAGTAGAACTTGGAATGCTCCCTGATATGCTACCCCTACCCCTATTTAGCAACTCAAATATCATCATTCTGCATACATACACGTCTTTAGCAGAAAATAATGGTAACCAATTGGAGATTGCTTGTTATTTGGTGATGTTCTAGAGGGTCCAAACAAACTACCCAAAGTGTTTAACAGTGGCTTTGATGTCATCTGAATGCCTACTTTTCCCAGGTTAACCCTACTGTTTTCTACATAATTATAGAGTCATACAGTAAGAAATAGCAAATAAGTAGGGATTTTGTGAAAATATACTGCCTGGGCGAAACATGCTATGATCTTACTGATATTTCAGCACAATAGTATGTACCCTAGTAAAGTTCTCCGAAAGTTCCAAGTCGATCCGAGAAAAAAAGTGTTTTTCGCCCCACCCTACTGTATAATCGGGTCTTAGCCTTGTTAGCCAAAAGCCGAAACTCGAATGTGTTCTGGTTTTCCAGTATATTCATCTATTGATTTGTTTCGTCTTCCTTCTTTCGTTTGGCACATGCCGTGTCTATTGCCATCTCAAGCTTCCTCTTTGCTGGTCCAAAGCTCGTGCTTGCTCGTCTTTCAGTGCCGGCTGCTGGTGTGAGGTTTTCGACATACCGTCGTACGGTAGGCTCAACGAATTTTTTAATTCCCTCCACGAGTGTGTCGTCAGCGATATACTCTTTAGAGTAGACATGGATAGAATGCGATTGAGCCGTTTCTTTGAAATTTATTGGTTTCTGTTTAGAAATGGAAGCAACAAAAAAGCAAACAGTTACTCGAAAAATATGTTGCCAATTTACATTTTGGCGACACATTCTGTAAATGTATTAATACACAAATAGGCTAGGCCTATATTTGAAAAAGGCGCAGAAGACGGCAAAGAAGATACAAAAGAAATGTTTAGGCCTAATGTATTTACGGTTCAGTGCGTTAAACAGTGTTAACATGGTTAAAGCAAGAAAAGTTTCAGGTTAACCTACAATCTTTGAAAAAAGTACTTGGAACACTTTGCACACCGTTTGTTTATGATCATGGAATGACGTATATTTTCTTTGGGAACAAACCTGACATCTATTACATGTCGCCTTAATTGACCAATGCAATGGGCTATTCCACTTGAAATGTACTGAAATGTACACTACCCCTGTGGAAGAATTTTGAAATATCTTCCACAGAAGGAGTATGTTTCTCAAATGTAACTGGTCATGGTTAATCATTTTGAAACCCATACTCTCCCTGTATTATGGTTTTACCTATTCCACAACTGGAGTGAGTAGTTCAAATGGAAGTTACCCAATTGTCTATTCTATTCAAAACTCATGCTCCCTCTTTGTTAATTCTTCCACAGGGTAGGGTGGATTTTAATTGGAATAGTTCAATTTACTTTATGGCCTACCGGACTCAAAGATCACCAAACTCCACCAACGAATTCAAAATTCTGCCGCCGGATTAATTTCGCTTACTAAGAAACATGATCACATTACTCCAATCCTCCATGATTTACATTGGCTACCTGTGAAATACCGCATTATATACAAAGTTCCCCCTCACATCCAAAGTATTCATGGTCTTGCATCTGTCTATCTTCAAGAACTCATTCAACATTATACGCCTCCACGTAGTCTTCGATATACAATTTCGACCAACCAGCTAATCACTTTATACGCAGTATGGTCATCGCTCATTTTCTATTGCTACCACTGAACTTTGGAAGAGTTTACCATTACATGTGAAAAACTTTCAGACTGTAAATCATTTTAAAACATCTCTGAAAACTTACTTATTTTTAAATTGCATAATGTTTCGTTATTTTGTTTTTATCTATATGTATCTTTGTAAAAGCGTCTAGGGACTTTGATGTTATTAAAGCGCTATATTATAAGCGTGGCTGATTATTATTTATTATTATATACAACATTGATTTTCCCTTCCCCTATCCCCATCATTGAATGTTTGAACATATTGGAAAACCGCTGAAGACATGACATTTCTTAACATTGTACGGGAGAGAGGGGTGACAGTTTTCCGTTCTTTACACGCAAGCGTTCCAAGACTTTTTGCAAGATTGTACATGTTGTAGGTCGACGTTTTTGGACATTCAAAGCTATTCAAATGCAGTTTCATCTGGTATTGTTGGCTCTGAACGAAATTAGTAACTTTTCCATTGAAAACTGTGTAATAGGATTCACCACAAACGTCTTTTTCGGCACCTTTATATTATAAGTTAACGATGTAGCAACAAACCATTGAATAATCTAGACACTACAGCTTCTGCGTTTTCATCACAAATAATAATGGTTTATGCCCGGGAATAAGGAATTCTGTGCAAATCTAATAGAGGACGCAATCGCAAAGACAATTCTCTTCATATTTTGCCGATATTCTGAAAAAAAAAATTAGTGTATTTCCCCGATCATCATTGTTTTGGTCTCGACGGATCTCTAGCGTAGCGTTAACAGTAAGGATAACAATAATATACACGCATTGCGACTGCTTAGTATGAATTGGGTATGAGGGGAATTATTTAAGAGACATGCAGATTATGCAATTTACAAATGGCACTGGTTGAAAACAAATCGGAGCCGCCAGAATATGATCACATACTCCATAGCCATGATAGCTTAATAACTTACTGTGACGTGCCCTGAGTAATGTGATTTGGTAATTTTAGTCTTTGTCAAAGACCTCGCGATCCTAGGGGGGCGAGCGGAGCGCCGAAGGCGCGACAGAGCGGCAATGGTAATTTAACTTTGTTTACAATAAGCTATTTCATGAGAGATATGAGAAAGAGGAAAAAGTTCAAGTGATCATGTAAGAGTTTATTATGTGTTATGACATGTTTTAGGGGAAACCCCTTTGGGTACAGTAAACAAACTCAATCATAGTTATTATTAATCATGGGGAATTCCCATATTGCTCAATCTAAGAACATGTTAATTGGAAAACCCCATTGATAAAATAAGGTGAATATGACAGAATGGTCTATAAATAGATGTGGGTTTTTGTTATTATAAAAACAAATGTTAACAGGTTTGCTGGACAGATATTTAATGATTATGAAGCGAGTGAGCTGTGTGATTAGTACAGCAAAGTATTCCCGAAGTTGAACACTGAATCAGCATTGGAGTTATATCGAAGGTGTCATATATATGTGTATTCGGCGCTGAACGAAGGAGATAGTGTGCAGTCATCCCGTAAAGAGGGATTTATTATTATCTTCGTCGTCATGCTGATAACTGATTCAATAAGCTTCTAAAGTAGCTTAAAGTCTGTCAAGTGAAACAGAAGGAGATATGTGACGTGTCATGTCAAAAGCAGACACTTTTGGGCAAGTTATCAATTTACACATATCTTAAATATAGAGAAATAATTGTGCTCCACAATGCCGTTTTCCCCAATGTAATCGGACTTTCCTAAGCGAAGATATTGAGTTCGTAAGTTATGGTATTATAAAATTGGAAATTGAGATATCGGCCTTTAAAAATATTATTGACAATGTTGTTACGAGTCGTACTGGACGCAAGGCCTAAATCACCCTTACCCGAACTCACACGAATGCACAACACGAATACACTGTTTGATTAAGCTGACAAAAAATTGAAGTTTTTAATTGAAAACAAAGTATGCTTGGTACATATAACAACAATATTGCATATACAATAAAATCACACAATCAGTTTTATTCTATCAGTACTTAACCAGCGGTCTTCTTGTTGGTGATCCTAGAGTTCTTACAATGTTCTGGACGACTGATGTAATATATCCTTATTCACTTGTCCTGCGAAAATCAGCGAAGTCCAGTGTACACTTGCGTTTATAAATATCCTTGCGTATGAAATCCTCACACGAAAATGATGCTGCTTTCTCCTATTACTTATCTTCTTGCGCTGCTTTCTCCAAAATATATCCCCTTGTGCTGCTTTCTCCAAAAATGGTGTTTCTTTCACCAATCACTTTTTTTCCAGGGAACAGGTTTCTTTAACACAGCTCCGCTGTTCTTGACAGATGCGTGGCCTTCACAAACCCAGCAAACTCCAGCAATTCGACAGAAGAACTTTAATCCTTTGATGAGGAAGAGCACTTTTGTGTGCTCGCAATATCCTTCGTTGCTGTATTAAAATAGCTCAATTATTGGCTATATAAACTGGTTAAAATGTACTTCTTTTTTGAAGCACAAAGACCATCACACACATGTGGAGTTTACAATCTCCCATGACATTCTGTGAAACCAAACTCCAAATCTTCACCTTTTATACACACAATCTAAACTGCTCAAATAAAGAAAGTCCGCAGTCATGTAACCTGTCCTACACCAAAACCTGATCTTGTTATGCCAATTTAATTGATAAGGTCGTGTGAAGAATCTTGTTAGCTCCAAGTTGATACCAAATTTGCTACCAAACACTCTAAATTCAGAGAGATTGATACCAGTATATGAAATTTGGTGCAGTTTCAAAAGTTGCAAATCAAAAACTGACCACGCGGACCTGTACAGCTGAAGCAGAGCGCGACCATTGACAAAGCCCGAAACAACCGCTAGGTCATATCGATCGTATCGTGCCCCAATTTTCATCGATAAAGCACTGTAGCAATTCATGCGTTTTAAATTAACAATTGAATGAAGCGCGCACTTGGGAAAGTCGACAGGGGCCATCGTGGGCAAGCAAGCTTGACCCAATTGCCACGCTAAGCAATTTCGACCGCGTGCATGGTTTTGATTTGCAACTTTTGAAAATGCACCAAATGTCATAAACTGGTATCAATCGTTGTTACTTATGAGTGTTTGATAGCAAATTTGATATCAAATTGGAGCTGACAAGATTCTGCACACGACCGTATCAATCAAATTGTCATTACAAGATCAGGTTTTGGTGTAGGACAGGTTACATGACTGCGGACTTTCTTTATTTGAGCAGTTTATTAATAGACCATTCTGTCACATTTACTTCCCGGGGGGTCTTTCCAAAATGATCTCCATTTCACAATCTGTTATCGGGCTTTCCCCTGGTGGTCCCGGCTGGTGGTGCAACTATGCACTGAAATTGAGTAATACGGAAAATCGCCTATGATATTAATAACTCTGATTCACTTTGTTTACAGTATTTAAGGTTTTCCCCCTAAAACATGTTGTAACACACAAACTCTTGCATGATCACTTCCAAGGTGCTTCCCCTGGTCTCATATTTCTCATGATATACTTTCAGCTTGTAAACAAATTTAAATAATTAAATTAAATTACTGGGGGCACATCACAATGTTGAGAGTAGGAATTACCTTGAAAAATGTCTCAAAAAATACAAGATGCCCAGTTATATTCCGGTCTGAAACTATCAGACAATACTTTTAACATTAATAACATCACAAATTCGCAACAAACCCAAATTGTGAAAAAATCACCCGGCAGATTTTTGGCTATTTCTCCATTTACGATCTGCCCAAAAATGTCTGCTTTTGACATGACACGTCACATATATGGAAATATTGTGTTGTGTGTATGCATAGTTCATGAGGTCCCCGGTTCGTTCGTTCCTTGTGGGTTTTTTCTATTCTTGTTCTATGTTTATATGACAGAATATTGTCCAATCATATTATACTTTTCATTAAATATTCATATTTTGTTAACTTAATCAAACAGTGTGTTTTGTTGTGCATTCTGAAGTGAATTTGGGTAAAAGGTGTATTTGGTCATTAACGACCAGGGCGGGATCTACCTTTTTGAAGGCCCTGGGCCAGGCCAAAATTCGGAGGCCCCACACTCACCGTGAGGAAGGCATGTACACTCAAATAGCCAAGTTTTGGTTTACAAATAGGAGGCCTACTATAAGATAAATTTTACTAGGATATTTTGCGCGCGAAGCGCGCGAAAAAATTTAATTTCAGACACTTTTAGCCCCAAATGATAGTTGAGTTTTGATGTGCTAAGGGGCAGTGCGCGCCACATTGTGCAATTTTAGCATATTTTTGGTCCAAATTGGGTTTTAGGCTAAAAAGAAACACGCACTATGGCCACATTTGGGGGCCCTGGGCCCGGGCCCATCTGGCCCAATGGTAAATCCGGCCCTGTTAACGACTCGTAACACGATACAAACCCGACAGAATATCACATATAATACTCCATATAGCCATGCTAGCTGAATAACTTACTCACCTCGTCTTCGCTCAAAAGTTTGACCGTTCCATCTTTCTCAAAGAAGAACGCTTCAGCCAGGGGTTCCTTCTTGCCATAATCAAGTCTGTGGGTCTTTAATCACAAGCCGTAAGTTGAGTTGATTACACATATAGAAAAGGTATTCAGAAGGAGGCCCCCGGGAAAAGGTATGGGCTCTTGATTTTGGATTGGTAGGTATGTGCGGCTGGGAAAACATACCTCAAGATTAAAATCGAACGATAAAAAAAAAAATATATATATACTAATTTTCGATTATTTCTGATTGATCAAATCCTGGCAAACAATTCCCAAGCATGAAAATGAACCTATTACATAGGGTCAATTTGCCAGCCGAAAGACACAATTGAGGGGGCCTCAAAGGCACAGGGCCTGACAGGGGCCCATCTAGCGAAGAGGGATGGGTGTCTATTCCCCCGCAATTGTGAGGGGTGGGTCTTTGGGAGCTGATGGCGTACCGGTAAAGGGGGGTCTTTTAGAGCTGCGCACAGATAAAAGAGGTCTTTTGGAGCTGCGAATAGTAAAAAATCAAGAGTCTCTCTTGGATTTCTTATTGAAAATCGCCTGAAAAACTAGAACTGTGAGGAATGAGCAATTTAGGGGTCTTTAAGAACTGAAATTATTTAAATCAAGGGTCTTTTGTAGCTCTGTTTTAGTAAAATGCAGGGGACTTTGGGAGCTGCGCGGTCCAAAAACACGGGTTTTTCGGGGAGCATACCCGTATGGTCATTTGTGTTGAGTGCCTCCCCCTCCCACAGGATTAAATCCGTAATCAAACACTACGACGAATCATGATGGCTTAGACCAGACTTCGTACCCTAATCTTTTCAACCCTGATGATTCACACAGGCCCGACGTCTTTAAGAATGTGTTTGATATCACGATGCAACCTGCAGTTACGTATAAACAAAAGTAGGTAGAGGTGGGGAGTGGGCTGGTGGGTTTGTGGGGAGACTACCCCTTCGGATAAATATTTTGGGGCAAAATCTGGACAGAAGAAAATACAATTTCTGTTCAAATAAAACAGCCTTTGTTGGATTCCCGTTGCCCTCATTTTCTAAAACAAAAACCGGGTTCTTGTCCCCTCAGAACGCCGAGGGTGGTCACGCGCCTTAATACTACAGATCTAATAATAATAATCTTGCCATTCAATATGGCATGGCCTATGGTGGCAAATTCGGCCCAAATATTTGCCAAGCTGATAGGAATTTGAATCAGGAGCTAAAATTATGTCGGGCGGGAAATAATGCTCCAGAAATGTTTTTTTTTTCAACCATAAAATCAGACTTCCTGCACTCGTTTACAGGTGAGCTGCAGTTTTCATTATATCAGTCTGTTCGGTACGATAATCACCTCTTGAGAATCTTGAGCCAATTAAGAGCAAATACCTAATGACTTCCAATGGGGTTAGGGCTAGGACAGTAGTGTTAGGATTAAGCACATTATCATACTAGTACTGAGCACTCACAGTGGCGTGCGATTAAAAAATCGCTGGTGGTCAAACGTTGGCAGCCTGCAAGTCAACTGGTTGCGATCTGACGGCTACATGCTAGCGACTTATATCGATTAGATATCGGCAATCGCTTTTCCGATAAGCGACGGAAGTTACATCGCAAATAAAACTCTTTGCGATTGCCATGCTTGGTATGCCTGGGGTAATATGATATGGGCACTAGGGTTAGAGTTAGGATTAGGTTTACTGTGTCGAATCGAACAAACGGAGGTCAACCTGTGTAAAACATGGATCAAAATAACTACAATGAATAGAAAGAAACATCACGAGCTGCTACTTACGATTACTACAAGATTATCCTTTTTGATATATTTTTTGTATTCTTCTTTCATCCCGCGTTTTTCAAGAATTTGTTTCTTGATTTCTTCTACATCAACCTTCTCTGATAGATTGCCCTTTAAAATGTAAAAATGTCAGAATAATAAATTGGTTGCGATTCCCATACGCCGTGATCGTACGCCCGTCTATTCAAAATCACTCTCCTGTAACGGAGTGAGGTCCCTTATTAAGTCAGTATTGACTATTCTGCACGTACGAAATAAACGCGCGAACAGCGCAAAAATGTGTACGATTTACAATATATTAAACACAGTCAAGGATATTAAACATGCGAAGGAAAGTCTAACTATATGTTAATACGATCTATTTTGTTTGTACGAAATCATAATAAGCAACAGTGAGGTACGAACATTTGGCTTCATTCATACGTGCGGTTCATATACGCGCAGATTGAAAAATGTGTGTCAGATCTGGCGTATAAAAAAGTGGCTGCGATTTGCATCTTCGATATAAACGTCAACTTGTAAAGCCCAAAAGACGTTGACATTGATATTATTGTACCATCACACGTGCACGGTTTATGCAACGCGACTAGTTTTCCCCACGAAAAAGCGATATAATGCATGTAGTGGTCCGTAATCTACCGAAATATATGCACATTATATATACATGTTAGCCCTGCATTATGCAGTTACTGTCCGTTTTTCCTATTCAGTGCACACACAGCGCTCCAATTGATGATTGACCTCTAGCTCACTCACTGTACTGTAGGTATAAGCAATAGGCTAGTTAGTGGGCTGGAGGGAAAACCCTTCACCCAATAACAGCCATAGCGGCTCACATGTGAATTATAATCTTCATCCTTAACATACTACAATTTGAAGTAAAAAATGTCACGGGAAAACTGTTGTCGAGCTGTTTTTTCCGAAGAGAGTCTTCCAAAATTTCATAACATTCGGACGTGTAATTTTAATGGCAAATTTTGCTCAACAGCTGACTCGAGATAGCTCCAACTTCGAACGAGCACCATCGTGTGATCGGTTTGATCAATTTTCGCCATAGAAGCTGTAAATAAATTTCAATTCTTTCTCTCTATGGTCATCTAAAAATGATTAAAATGCGATTTTGGGAATATTGTTGTCGAGCCCTCCCAAATATGGAGTTCTGACTGCCCGATAGGGAGCTAAAAAATGGAAAAACTGTTTCCAAATAGTGTGAAGACTAAAACCACAAGTCATTTACTTGTGTGATACAATCACAATAACTGTGACAAGTTTGACATGAGTTGTACCATCAACATGGCTGGATAACAATATGCAGACTTTTGTTCTCATTTCGGAAACAAAGGCCACGCTCAGTATTGTTACTGTGTGCTTGCTTTGTAATGGTGCATCCAACTGAAATTATAATACCTATTTCATCACAGCACATTGCGATATCGCACAGGTAAATCAGAAACATATGTTTATGGATTTAACCAGGGATATGAGACACATCCCTGATTTTCAATGAGCTGTTTTCAATGAGGTTTATCTTGGTGTAATGGGGGTTAAGTCCTGCAAAGGTCGTGGTGAATTCTGCTGTAGACATGACTGCATAATGGGTTTATAGTGAAAATCAAAAAGCCTGCTAAACATAAGACCGGGCATACGCCCTAGACCGTTAAATATCTTGTTAGTCGCCCTCCTGTGGCCAGATGTCCTCAGCACAAGCGTTGGTCTCGATCCCAGCCGGCTTGTGCTCCTTTCGTGACGGAGGAGCAAGTCCAGCTTGGAACGGAGACTAGCGGTATGTACGGCGCAAGGCGTATGGAACATCGCTCATAAATAATGGTATGGCGCCGGCTCCCATTACTTTGTAAACGCAATCTAAATAGCTCTAGATTCTTAGTCTCGCGCCCAGTGGTGGAACGAGTACAATGGGAACAATGGGAGCCGGTGCCATACCATAAACAACAACAAGGAAGGAGGTTTGGTGACATCGTCAAAACTAAACAAGAGTATTGCCGGTTCTAAAATAAGACCAATGTGAACAAGATTTTTGACAGGAAATTTGTCTGAATCAGTATCAATTTATTGGATCGGAAAAAAGAACCCCCGATACTTATCACTTCACTATCTTATCACACAATTTTGGTCCATCAACAAAAAGAAATTAGACTGATTTATACTGATTTGGATACTTCTTGATAAATAATACTATACTTTTGCAACTAGTACTAGTAGTCGAGTACGTGCGTTTTGTTCTTTTCCTATGTCCTTTTGTGTAAAGTTGCGTATGACTAACATTTTCGTGTTTAAAGTTGATGCCTAACATGTTGATAGGTAATAAATTCATAGGTGCCCTGTGGGAACCCTTGAGGGGGCGCAACACTAAATAAGCGTCCCATAGGATAACGTGTGATTTCGGCCTACTTCGAGCGCCATTCCTGGCGTCCCTGCAATACTTGGCAAAATAAATTTGGTATCAAATTAAAGCTGTGTTTCTGTAGATTCCAAAACTTTTGTCGGCATATATCGATGACCGTTGACTTTTTTCGCTATTTCGCGGTGCAAAAATATGGCCTAAAAATATACTAAATTCACCACTCACATTTCAAAATCGGAAGTTGTCTTCATCCGCCACAGAGAATTGCTTTTGAGATTAAATGTCCGGTTTTTTCTGCACCTTATCATTGAAGACACTTGTCGAATTCATATGAGCTGATTTTGAGTGATTTAAAGTGAACATGTCGGTAGATATGGTCGCTACAATCTTCTATTCACTATGGACTATATTAGCCGAATTTCGTTCTTACAGCAAATGCGTAGTGATTTAGTGTTACGCATCCTTATAAGGATTTAAAAGTTTTCAAAATCCACATTTGTCACTTGTTAATTAAACTAGAGAAAATTTGTAGCTCAACACCGAAGATTTCATGGCTCTGCGACTTTTCGTTCAAGAGAAATGTTGTTTTAAAGATCAGTGCCGAAACGCGGAAAATCGCATATTTCGACTTTTTCCCCAATATGCGAGAGTTTGTACAAAACTCACTAAACTGGTGACAGACAACAATTTAAGCACGTCTTTGAACCAAGTTTAATTTCTTTTCTAGATTATCTGTCTTGCCATTTTGTTTTGGAAAGCACTTGTTAATGAGTGTAAAGTATAAACACCCCCCCCCCTGTTTCAGTAGTAACAATTATGATCTTTTTTCTTATGCCTACTGAATATGCAGCAAAACAGCTTCATGCAGATTAACAATGTCTATTAACTTTAAAACCCGTTTTTGAGCCTTTTTGAAGATTTTTGGGTACAATTTCTAGACTTTGAAGGCGCCTGCTAGGCCAATAAAGCGTTTTTCCCAATAATAATTCATCAGGGTGACTTTTTGTAATACTTGTTTATCATCATGATTGAAATAGAACACATTTCATGAAACGCATTTCTTATTTTGCGCGAAGAATGTAAAAAGAACGCGTTCACAGCGACGGCCGTTACAAGGATTTAAAAGTTTTCAAAATCCACATTTGTCACTTGTTAATTAAACTAGAGAAAATTTGTAGCTCAACACCGAAGATTTCATGGCTCTGCGACTTTTCGTTCAAGAGAAATGTTGTTTTAAAGATCAGTGCCGAAACGCGGAAAATCGCATATTTCGACTTTTCCCCCAATATGCGAGAGTTTGTACAAAACTCACTAAACTGGTGACAGACAACAATTTAAGCACGTCTTTGAACCAAGTTTAATTTCTTTTCTAGATTATCTGTCTTGCCATTTTGTTTTGGAAAGCACTTGTTAATGAGTGTAAAGTATAAACACCCCCCCCCCCTGTTTCAGTAGTAACAATTATGATCTTTTTGCATAGGCCTACTGAATATGCAGCAAAACAGCTTCATGCAGATTAACAATGTCTATTAACTTTAAAACCCGTTTTTGAGCCTTTTTGAAGATTTTTGGGTACAATTTCTAGACTTTGAAGGCGCCTGTTAGGCCAATAAAGCGTTTTTCCCAATAATAATTCATCAGGGTGACTTTTTGTAATACTTGTTTATCATCATGATTGAAATAGAACACATTTCATGAAACGCATTTCTTATTTTGCGCGAAGAATGTAAAAAGAACGCGTTCATAGCGACGGCCGTTACAAGGGGCGCAACACTAAATAAGCGTCCCATAGGATAACGTGTGATTTCGGCCTACTTCGAGCGCCATTCCTGGCGTCCCTGCAATACTTGGCAAAATAAATTTGGTATCAAATTAAAGCTGTGTTTCTGTAGATTCCAAAACTTTTGTCGGCATATATCGATGACCGTTGACTTTTTTCGCTATTTCGCGGTGCAAAAAATATGGCCTAAAAATATACTAAATTCACCACTCACATTTCAAAATCGGAAGTTGTCTTCATCCGCCACAGAGAATTGCTTTTGAGATTAAATGTCCGGTTTTTTCTGCATCTTATCATTGAAGACACTTGTCGAATTCATATGAGCTGATTTTGAGTGATTTAAAGTGAACATGTCGGTAGATATGGTCGCTACAATCTTCTATTCACTATGGACTATATTAGCCGAATTTCGTTCTTACAGAAAATGCGTAGTGATTTAGTGTTGTGCCCCCTTGAGTATTAAAAGAAATATGAGGTCAGAGGTTATACATGGGTCAAAACTCAATATATTCCTCAGATCAGAAGGGTTCAGAAAGTTATCTAATGCCTAACATGTTGATAGGTAAAAAATTCATAGGTGCCCTGTGGGAACCCTTGAGTATTAAAAGAAATATGAGGTCAGAGGTTATACATGGGTCAAAACTCAATATATTCCTCAGATCAGAAGGGTTCAGAAAGTTATCTAAAGTCTAAAGTTATTAACGCCTTAGGGTTCAAACACATAAAATTTGTCCGATTTTGATTTAAAAAATTGTCTAAGATTTGTTGTCTTGTTATAATAATTCATAAAAAGAATAGTTTTCACTATGTGCGACATTCCGTTACCTATCGGCAACGCGGGGAAATACGACAAAATCAATTGGACTCAATGGACAGTAACTCATTTTGGTGTGTTACCATGGTAAAAAAAAACATAGTAGGTGGTGCAAACTATTTCTTTGTTGAATTATTATAGCAAGACAAACATTTTGAGACCATAACACTGTGTATACGTTCAGTCATCTGGGATTTGATCAATTAGTAGATAATTAAATCTGGTCAACCAGAAAAACTCACTTTTGGTCAGATGGAATCACCGACGTTTCGGCCAAAACCTTTGGCCTTCAGCTGGGTGGATGATTTAGAGTTAATCTGTCACATGGTTGGGATCGGGTCATCAAGCAACTTCCTCATCGATTGACCTCGGATGACCCTAAATCATCCACCCAGCTGAAGGCCAGTGCAGTAGTTGTAGTCCTTGCCCCTATAATATACATATCTTACTTGTCACCAATGCGCTATAATTTTTGAGAAGGAAAAATGCAAAAATGGGCATAAAAATTGGCCAGGGGTGTAGTACCCCCTTAAATAGTATTTCAGTAATAGAATTTATGCATGAGTGATATAACTGTCTTAAATTCGTGTAATGGTCGAAATATAATCACTCGATGAAAGACGTATTGTTCCATCTTTCACCTCGTGATTATATTTCGACCATCACACTCATAGACAGTTAATATTTGTATACTAATTGGTCGTAGGTAGGTCAAACCATTTGGACCCCTGTGCAAACGTTGACCCTAAATTTCTCGGAATGCTCAAGGGTACCCACGGGGCAAAATACACATCAGGTGTCAATATTAAAATTTATAAGACTATAGGTTCGGTTGATGGCAAAACTTCCCAAAAGTGCATTACCTTTGTTACTGATCCAATGAGTGTATACAGCTTGCGTATCTTAATGTGGTTTAAGATATCTTGCATTTCTTCGATAGCTTTATACGCGGGATCCTGTTTTTCAACGGCTAACTTCGCTATGTCATTCAGGATATGGTCAGTCATTTGCAAGTAATCCTCCATATCTTCTGGCCTGTCTTTGAGTATATCATCGATTATAGGATGTTTTGAAAACCTGTAAAATTTAAACGAATGAAACTCTGGAGAGTTACGATTTTTGTACTACACTGATTTTGCAAATGTGTCTGTGTATGCGTTGGTTTTTGCCTTCAATCGGGGATACATTCCATTTTTTTAACCTGTAATTGGGGATATACCGCCAGCCGGGGATATCCCCGATTTTTAAACGGACTCTATACAGGGTAACAGGGGATATAAAGCGTGTTAAGACACTCTACAGGGCAATAGGGGGTGATGTCTCCATTTGCCCTGTAGAAAGTCAGGAATGTTAGACATTTTCCTAGTCAACTGGGGAAGATCGGGCTCTATTATGTGCCAACTGGGTGTCCCCAGTTTCATGGTTACGCAACCTGTGTAAAATGTGTGTATCCCCGATTGAAGGGAAAAACCAGTGGGGGTGTGTGGATTGGGGTGGGGGGGGGGGTGTGTGTGTGGTTGTAAGAACGTACCGCGTATGAGGGTCTGTAGGTGTGTGGGTGGGATATGTAGTGATTGTTGTACGTGCGATGTATGAGGGTCGACTGTAGGTGTAGTGAGGCTGGATGTGGGGATGGTTGTGCGATCGTGTCGTATGAGGGTCTGTAGGTGTGTCGGGTGGGTGTGGGGTGTGTGGGTGGTTTGGCTAAGATGCCGCATAAGAAATGTATCCTATATATAAACGCATCCCAAAAAGAAAGTATCCAGTTTGATTTTGGTCCATAAATCAATGATGGGGTCTTCAATCAAGACCTACCAAATGTATGTTACAGATGACTTTATTCCGCACAGTTTGATATCTCATTTGTCCAAATCGATACAGAATTTATGACACAGTGATATTTTAAATGCAACCACCCCAATTTTAAAAGTTGCAATAATCCCTATTGATGTGGTTTTCCTGCTTCTCAAGATTCTTCATAAAGGTACACAATAACAGAGACGGTCTAAGACTGTTTGACTTCACTTCATGTGTTTTATTCAATACAGATACTCTTTTTCTCCTTCCTCAATGTTTTACCCTTCACACTTCACAGTCAATAGGCTATATGGTATGTCCTCCTGCCAGACATCTGCGGCGCATGCTCTTGATCTATCGCTACCCATATTGAGTAGCAGGACCAAATCAATAAGAACTTACTGCAACTTTTAAAATTGAGGCGATTGCATTCAAAAAGTCATTGTGTCATCAATTCTGCATCGATTTGGACAAATGAGGTAACAAACTGTGCGGAATAAATTCATCTGTAACATACTTATGGTAGGTCTTGATTTAAGACCCCATCTTTGATTTATGGACCAAAATCAAACTGGATACTTTCTTTTTGGGATGCGTTTACATATTGCAGTGTTCCAGTTCGGTGGTTTAGAGAAAGTAGTCAAATAGCTATTCACACTAACACCATCTTACGGGCCATCCTACACATGCATAATTTCGGCTAGCCAATTTCCCTAGACCATCTAGAAAGGACCCACTAGATAGCACAACAACCCCTGACAGCGTGGATGATCGTACTAACACACTCGTGGGGCCTATCCCGATGGACGAGATTTCCCTCAAACCCCGTTACTAGTGGGCCTCCGGTCTATTTTACTTAAGGAGTGTTCAGAAATACTTTGGTGGGGGGGGGCTGGTAAAAGGAGGGGGGGGCAAAAAAAGTTTTGGATCTTAAAAGAGGGGGACCAAAAAGTTTTAGGTGGTAGGAAGGGGGGCCAAAAAGTTATCCTCTTCAAAACCAAAATTTTTGCGCTTCGCGCGCATTGAGACTCTCTATATCACTTTTGAAATGGGCAAGTTTTGGTTTTCAGTGCTTTTGTTTGAAAAAAATGATGGCACTTAGTGTACACATTATCTATTAATTAATATAACATTAAAGATGATCAGCAACATGCAACATCTGGGTTGGTCTAAGAAATACTGGCACTTTTTATCATATAATTTTATATCTCTTCAAAGTATGCTACAAATATGATTATGTACCAATCTGATCAAAATACAACTAAATCAATAAAATAATTATTGCAAATAAATTGGATTTCTTTGCACGTAAACTGCACACTTCAGTTTGCTATTTCTCATTGCAAAATTATTTTGTACACATAGACCCATGGGTAGATTTACCATAGGGCAGAGTGGGCACAGGCCCAGGTACTACGGTTTTGGGGGGCCAAAACTGATGCCTGTGTACATTTGTGTGACCAAATTAATCTCATATTTGACCATTTTAGCTTTTTGCATAAATTAGTTCCAATTTTAACAATATTTGACCATTCAAGCTTCAATATGGCCAAATATGGCTGCGCATTTGTTCTATCATAATAGCCATGGATCCAAATTATGCTGGTGTGCATATGAACCTCCAAACAAATCCTCTATTATTTTCATTTATCCCTGTAAAATCAGATAAACACCCTGATTTGGGACAAATCGAAATTAAGTATAAAATGAAAATTTCCTTGTGCTCGTATTTCACGCGCAATTGTCCCACCGGGAATATTTCAAACATTTGCCTCCCTCAATGACATGTGACCCAGATACCACACCACTGGAAGCAACCCTATTAAGTATGTTTGTTATACGATAATGGGGGGGGGTCAAAAAGTTTTTCTGTCAAAAGATGGGGGTCAAAAAGTTTAGCGGTCCATCGAGGGGGGTCAAAAAAGTTTTCGAGCGAAAACTTTGAGGAAGACCAGCCCCCCCTACCAAAGTATTAATGAACACTCCCTTACCCTTTTCCTTAACTCCGCCACTGCATTTCATCGTAAAGGAGTAGCATCAATTTGAATTGATTTCACCTGAAGTTCCCTGAAATTGAAGCACGTTAAAATTGCGACAAGAAAATTACTGGTTTGGGCTTTGACTTACCGTTCGTTGTATCTGAAATACATGACCAAAACATCAGTGAACCTGGAGAAACAAATGAATATTAATGGTCAATTGTAATGATCGAAGCCTCGTTATCTGCATCTTATCCAGATGATGATGATGAAGATAATAATATTAGCAGTAGAGTTAGATCAATTGGTAAGGAGCTAGACTTTTAGGCCAATCAAATTAAGAAAAAGCAGGGCTTAACCCACCACTAATTGCAACAGAAACCATTTAATCACCATTCATTTCAGAAAAGTATATTACTACAACAACAACAACAACTACTACTACTACTACTACTACTACTACTACTACTACTACTACTACTACTACTACTACTACTACTACTACTACTACTACCACTACCACTACCACTACCACTACCACTACCACTACCACTACCACTACTACTACTACTACTTTCTGTAAATTGCATTGATCTTATGTAATTTATTGCCCTATATAAATCCGTGACAGGTTTATGATGACGACGACGACGCCGATAAAGATGATGAGCATTTTTCAAGTTTTGACCCCTGTGGAGGTCAAATCATGACCATCGACCTTTTTGCTTATAACTCCAGAAGGGTATATCACAGATATGTAAAAGTATACTTTTTCTGGATCGCCATGTCAAGCGGAATAATTTGAAATTTTTAACCTGCTTGTGAGCAGTTTGAATTTTGACCTCTGTGTGAACTTTGACCCGTCATATCTCAAAATGCTCAATGCTGACAGAGTTCCAGTAAACTTATTTTTGAAGTTAGTGGTCTTGAGAACCAATATTCATCAAAAACAAAACTATGGACACTAAAACAAGCTTCTGTGGCAAAATTAAGTTTGGCAGCCAGACTACTTTGGTTGCCATCCTGGAGGAAGTGAACCGATTATTATATATGTAACAAAAATAGCGCTTCCATAACAGAAGTGTAGGAGTAGTAAATACGTCTTTAGAGACGTCGCCACTTCCGGTTCCGGGTCAAAGGTCAACCCAGGTCAAAGGTCACGAGTCACTTCCGGGTCATGGGTCATGAGGTCAACCGGAAATGGTCAACGGTCAACCGGAAGTGATCAAAGGTCAACCGGAAATAACGCCATTTTGAAAGGTCAACCGGAAATGCCGCCATTTTGAGTCGAGAAAAAAATTGACTCATTTTACATGCTCATTGACTCATTTCCCTGCTCATTTTCCTGCTCATTTCGCTGCTCATTCACTCATTTTGCTGCTCATTCGCTCATTTCACTGCTCACTTGCTCATCAAAGGTCACGAGGTCCTGTCCGGGTCAAAGGTCATCCGGAAATAGCGCCATTTTGAAAAGGTCAACCAGATATGCACCCTCATTAATTCATTCATTCATTCATATTCAGATATGCTAATTAGCCACGCCCCATCATTAATATTCATATATGCATAAGCTCATGTATATTCATGTATATTTATTTATTTATTTTTTTTTTTTGAAAATTTTTTCTACATTTTTTCTACATTTTTTGGAATTTTTTTTCTCGACTCAAAATGGCGGCATTTCCGGTTGACCTTTCAAAATGGCGTTATTTCCGGTTGACCTTTGATCACTTCTGGTTGACCGTTGACCTCATGACTCGTGACCTTTGACCTGGGTTGACCTTTGACCCGGAAGTGGCGACGTCTCTAAAGGTGTATTTACTACTTGTAGGCCTAATATGTAGGGGTATATGTGTGTGTGTGTGTGGGGCGGGTGTGATGTGCAATATGTAGGCTTACTCGTACTTACATTCGCTCAATAACCATCACAACTCTGTGTTTGCAAGCTTGCTCATGATTATTCCATCTACTATTGAGCATCTTGGCAATATCTTTTGCTATCTGTAAAATAATATGAATTGTCATAATATAAATTTCCTGAAGAAAAACATTAATTTATTTGCACGTGGTTTTGCATACAATTTGTCAATACTGCCAGCCTGCCAGTATGTAGATACAGACTATACATTGTATTTGTAAAATGAAAGAAAAAAATGAAAAAGATTAACAAACTACCCAAAAAATCTTTCTTGTCCGAGCAACTCGGTAATAGGCACATACGCTGCGCATATTACCGAATTTTTAGTGTATTCACTTAAATGCTAGTCATGTTAAAACATTCACAACAAATGTACCCTTTAAAGAAGCGGGACAACGTGATACACGCAATAAGCGTCAATATCAAATACAAACCTTTGTACGGAAGCAAACTTCGGTAGTGTCAATGGATGACTGAGAGCCAATCTTCCTCTTGCATTTTTCCTTTTCGACTTCGTCAGGTACAATTTTGCGTTTACACGGTAGCACTTGCATGTATGAAATTACCCGATTGTGATTAAAATCGTTGGTAAGTCCGAGGTTGTTGCAATCGCGTCGAAGGTAGTCCCATTTGTCGACGTCAATGCCACTATCAGAATTGGATATTATCTGATAAAGAAACCGCTTCTTTTCGTAGTGGTCCCACCGGTCTCGCAAACCCTAACAATGAAAGGAAACAGTTGATTGAATCAAGCAATACATACACGCATGTGCAGCAGAATGAACCAGAAGAACACCTTCTTAGCTTTTCCATCACTATGAAAACACTTTGTTTTACATGAGTAGGCTGGATCCGTAGTTATCTAGTTGTTAATGTAATCGGAGTGCATATGAAATTGCAGTTTGCATCTTGAGGCTCGTTCGACACCAAAACTGACCTTGTTAACTCGCGGGGACGAGGACAAAGTAGTGTAAAAGGGCACATTGTTGCGCGCTTCGCGTACAATTGTCCAGGTTAAATCATTTTCGAAACATGACAGTGGAAATACAATAAAGCTGCTGAGATTTCTATTCTTAATCTAAACTAATCAAAACCACTCTCCGGAGACGGAGTGAGGTCGCTTAGTTACCAAGTATTTAAGATTTTGCACGTGCGGAACTAACGCGCAGACAAAACAGAATGCACAAAATGTGCCCGTTACAATATCGGCATATTAAAGACATTAGAGAGCTTGCGAAATGGCGTTACTTTAACTTTAACGTCTAGAGGATTATAGAGGATTATGTATTCAAAACCACGGTGGTTTTGAATACATAATCCTCTATAATCCTCTAGACGTTAAAGTTAAAGTTAAAGTAACGCCATTTCGCAAGCTCTCTAATCAAGGATATTAAACTTACGAAGGAAAGTCGATTCAAAATGCAGTTGCCCAAAGTCATTGAAACACAAGTCATGTTTCACCACTTTTTTACAGTAATTAACAGAACGCATTTGAATCACCAAGTGGAATCACAAAGTGGAATGGCCCCAAGATCTCACACCACTGGATTTCTTCTTTTGGTGCTATCTGAAATCAAAAGTTTTCACAAGTCTTCCTGCAGACCTGGATGAACAGGGCAGGAGAGACCTCTCATCGGTGTGAATGCCATGTAGAGGAGAGCTGAAATATGCATACAGAGGAATGGTGGCGTGTGGAAGACTAAGACTGTCAATGACCGTAAAGAAAGTGGTGAAACATGTGATTTTTATGTTCACGTTGTGTTGATTTTAATTGACTTTACGCATCTGCGGTTTTGTTTACTCGGCTCACAAAAATAGCCACTGAGTCCTTCCTTATTAATGGCCACACGCCAGTTATTATCTTGTGGGAGTACAAGATGACGATTCAGCTATCAAATAGAATATTTTTCCCAAATACCTCGTACTTTTTAATCTAGTGGAATTTTTCAAACTGCTTATTTTATTTCGACACACCCTTTAAGTAGTCAAGTTAGCTCAATCGATAAGGCGTTCGACTATGGTGCGAGAGGTTGCGAGTTCGAACCCTGGTGGTGCCTAGTATGTTCTCGTGGAAAAATTGAGTTAGCTTGAAATTCCCTTGGACAAGGAACTCACTGCTAATTTGTCTCGTTGTAACCCGTACGAAACTCGGGGAGCTGATCCTGGTTGCGATGGTTATTTGTGGAATGTCTAGGGTGTGCGCTCTTGAAGCTGCAAAGTCCCCGATTTGTTGTTTAATGGTTTATGGAATGATGTGGTGCCATAGTGGTCAGCGACAACCTGTAAAGTGTGCTGAGGCTTGTGGATCAACGTCTAGGCGTTGTGCCTGTGCGTAGCGCACTATAAATCACTGCGCTTTGTGTTTTTTTATACGCCTTTTAAGGAACTAGCCAAAAGAATAGGCTTATATTTTGATGTACATGAAATTATGGTTATAATGTTACCCAGCAAACACACAACGTTTTACAGAAACAATTTAAATGTCTGGTATTTCTATGATCAAGACCAAGCCAAGTAGTTTATATCCTTCTACAACAGCCAGGATTTTAAAGCTAGCTAAAACAAATCATCCATTACTTCCAATTCATAGACATGGGTTAAACGTTACGACTTACCTTACTTACACCCTTTGTCATATTCTCGCTACGGATGTAGTCACCACATTTCTCTCCATTTCCACATTTGTCGCTATGTCCATAAACCTTGACAAAAGAAACAAAAATGCAAAAGAAATACAGATTTGGTCCGACATTCCTACCACTTTATTTGGTGTTAATTTTTGTCCCCGAGATCCACAGGATGTCAGTGTAATCATGAAAAAAAAACTTGTGTCCCTTCGTCGTTCCCTTTGCGTACTCTTTTCCCCGGGGATGAAGTGAAGGAGGGGATTATCTGGATTATTCCCAAAATGTGTATCTGTTTGCCTAAAAACAGTGGAATTTTCAACGATTTTTATGTTCTGACTGGGGAAATGTCTAGGGGACAATGCCCAAACAAAATGTGCGTTACGACCATGGTCGTATTTCTTATTTACCTTTGTCAGACCCTGGACCAGGCTTAAATTTAGGGCCCCTTGGCCATCCGGATCCTCGTATTTTTTTCTTCTATTTTTTATCCTTCCAAATTTGGGACCCCTGGACCTTGAGCCCTGAACCTGAGCCTATCTGACCCTGTATTAAATTTGGCAAAATTGTGCAATTTTAATGCTAAAATGAGGAAAATTGTGGCCTAAAACCGGTACAAAGGAAGATGCATATTATTACAGAGGCAATCCATGTCAACTCCAGGGATGTGCACCGCAGCACCTCTTCAATTTTTTCTTTTTCTGTGTGGTGCTAGATATTGTTGAGAAAGTAAAATCCTGAAAATGTGATCTTCATACTCCACTTCGTTTTCCCGTGGTAGCAAGTTGAAATTTAGGGGGTTCAGCGTAAAAAATGTGTCGCTACGCGAAAGACGATGTTTGGAGGGCCATAAATGTATAAAGGGAACCCATACAATTTTTAAAAATATGTATCCTGGGGTACTTCTTTGTGTAGAATTCAAATCTGCCATCAGCAAACTTGTAAGTCCTTTACTTAAAAAGATAAAGGGCCCTCAAAATGCAACTTCATCCATCCAGGACCAACTTCGGGGGGGGTCAGAGCTCCGTAGCGACACATTTTTTACGCTGATCCCCCTAAATTTCAACTTGCTACCACGGGAAAACGAAATGGAATATGAAGCTCAAAGTTTCAGGATTTTACTTTCTCACCAATATCTAGCACCACACTGAAAAAGAAAAAAATTGCAGAGGTGCTGCGGTGCACATCCCTGGAGTTGACATGGATTGCCTCTACAACTTTTGGTCAATTTTGTCACGGAATTTCCAAGTTGGTGGTGGGAGGTGGGGGGTAGACTTGACTTCCCCTGCAAAATTTGTCTTTATTTATAGAAAATTGAAAGTTTCCTTTCATAGCTTAGACAGAACAAGCCTATAACAAATAATAAATATACTGCGCCAAAAAGTATCCCTACAAAAAAAAAAAACAATCTTAATTTTAAAACTAAACCATATTTGCGTAAATTTATCTTTTTAATAGATGCTCTATCCAATTCTGCTCATTATGACACCCCATTGAATCCAATGTGACCTCAAGAATTAAAGTTACACGCAATTGATTAGACGAAGGTCCATTTTTAAAAGTGACAAACTGGCCTATAACCATGATACAACTAGGCTAAAAGATTCCAACAAGCGCAACAAAGAGACAACACAGTGTCTTCAATGAAGCTTTATTTAAAGCAGTTTTTATTCCAGTTTTTACTTCTCTGCACTTTTTATAGCTTTCATTTTATTTGCCAGTCCTTTTGTTTCAGTTTTCTTTAATTCCCTTGTTTTAAGGGCGTACTACACCCATATATTGATTTGATTGGTCTAAAAAAATATTTTTTCATTTATAGCTAGGCGATATATGCACGGATCATTTGAAATAAAAAAAATTATGAAAAAACATCGTTTTTCACCTATTTGTCTTAATTTGTTGATTGGTTGATAAGGACGCTTATTCATCCCTTTTTAAGGGATTTTTTATTTAGCGAGAGTACGAGTCAATCTCCATAGGGATGGGCGATACCAGCTTTTGGTACCGGTTGTCGATCTAGAGCAGTCAGGGTGTGTGGGTCGAATTTGTAGAAAAAATAAAATAAAATGAAAAAAGGGGGGAAAAATGGCCGCGGAGCGCGCTTGCGCGACGCAGGGGGTTGTCTGAGGGAGGATGTTCCCCCCTCAGAAATAAAAAAAACGTGTGCAAAATGAAGATCTAATTGAAGCGATTTGGTGGACAATTTTGGCCGCACTATTATGCCTAGGCCTACTAGTGTAAAATTTTAGTTTGGCGGCCGAAAATTTGTGAAAGCCTTTCGTGGACAAGTTTCCCTATTATCGTAGGCCTATGAATTGTTTTAAACATAAATCGGCGAAAGCAGAAGCGAAAATGGCCACTTGTATATCGATTACGCAGGGAGGGTAAAATGAAGACTAAATTAAAGTGATTTGGTGGACCATTTTGGTACTAGTGTGTAAAATTTTAGTTTGAAAAAGCCGCGAATTTGTAAAATGACGGTCCATGAAACCTTCCGTGGACAAGTTTTCCCTATAAATTGTCAACATAGGAAATTAAATTTTAAAAAAGGGCCCGAAGTCAATTTGCAAAATTCGAGATTCGTAAACATGGTAAAAACATGCATAAATCGATGAAGTCGGTATGGAGTCCGTCTTAATAATGACTTTGGTCACGGTGGCAAAATGTGACGGACCCTGCATATCGGCGGGCCCGTATAGTAATTTTCACATGCTTTTACGATGCGGACCCGCCTTCAAGCAACACGGTGACGGCCAGGTGGTGGCCGCATTGCATTCTCTAAATTCAGTAAATTTTCATCGTCAACCTTGTAATTGAATGGGATTATTTTGAAATTTTAAAACCGTCACAAACAAATAGGCCTATGTTGATAAATAATATAAATACAAGCTAAATCCGTTGGGGTTCGATAATGAACCCCACAAAACTAACCGACTATATTGGAAAATGCCACACGGCCGGGCGGTTTCACAAGTTGCCGGCTCGATCATGTCATCCGCCGTCTGGTGACGGTGGTGAGGCCATTATTATGGGACCTACTTCCGATCGACCCGACTGTGCGGTTTTTATTAAGCATGGGCCTACTCAATTACGTGAAATTTAACCTTTTCTCTCCACCTTTTCTCCCTTTTCTCTTCTCCTCCCCCCCCCCCCTTTCTCTTCTCTTCTCTCCTTTCCTCTTTTTTTTTTTTTTTTTTTTTTTTGGGGGGGCTGTCGCTGCCAGTCGGCGCTCTCCACCCTGAATCCGCGCCTGATGTGTTGGGATGCGGGGTACGTGTGGCTGTAGGCCTACCGTACCACATTAACGAACTAAACTTACTCTTCGTGGGATTACGAATCGTATACACAAACAACACAGGTGATAATAAAACCAGTAGCAAACATCGATCACTTTACCAACAAGATGCAACAACTTTCTTTTAAATTAATGAAACAAAGCTTATTTTTGACTCAGAGTTTAATTTTAAGATGCTAGCCGAAGTCAATAACTTTGCACATTCTTTGCGTCCCTTTGTTTCAACTCTTGTTAAAAGATGACATAAAACTTGATGATCAGCTGACTCTTTCTGTTGACAATTTAAGTTTAAAACATTATTAACACAATTTTTGTGTTAAAAATAATTGTAAACAAAACCAATACAATTGGCTAGTTTCAAATCTTTCGTAACATTATATTAAACCGTGTTTTTTGTAAAATAGTTTGTAAAAGATTTGCAATTAGGCCCTACTTTTATTGGGATCGAACATTGCCACTTTACAATGATCAAGGACACCAAAACTTTGGGTGTGTGAAAAATCCTATTGTTAAAAATTTTATGAAATGAGAATCCCTAAGCGTAAACTAGTTTCTATACACTTTTGAATTTGAATGATAGGGCGCTGCTTTGTGACGTTTCAAGTACATTAGAAAACAATTGTTATTTAAAGTAACATTTTTCAAAATCGAGATTTTTAATTGTAATAGGCCTAAATATAACATAACAAACAGTGCACACCCTGAAATGTTTTATCGTGTACATGCGCCGCTAATGCTCGCCATGATGTACCGCTGAGTGCACTATCCCATAGACAATTCATTTGATTAATCGAAACACTATAGGCATACAGTGTACAATGCGACGTAGGCCTAGCTGCGAGATCTGGATCTGGATCATTTATACTTCAATTAAGCAGTGAATTCTGCATCAGACTAGAGTTGGAGATAGTCTAGGCCTACCACACAATTTATTCGCTACCTGAAGTCGCTAATGGGCTATTCCAGAAAATAGGTGCACACACCCTACAGAGGAGTAAATTTTCAATCAAAGAAATATCCGGATTTCCAAGTCTGCTTTCAGAAAACGACTGGATTTCCAGTTGCCAATATTACTGGAAAAAGCTTGGAAATCCAATCAATTGAAGAAAAAATCACGGAAATGTTGAAAATGAGCTCTCAAATTGAGGATTTCTGATTTTAAACTATTTTTCTGCTGGATTTTTTTGCCTTTGGGCACTTAAAAAGTCCGGATTTCCAACAGTCACGACTGGACAAAAAGTCCGGATATCCGAACTCCTCTATAGGGGGTGTGCCTCTATTTTCTGGAATAGCCCAATAGAGAATGAAAGATTAGAATATTCGTTTATTTTTTGTTTTCAATTTTCGAATATTTTTTGTCAATACGTTCCATAAAATAATATCGGAAAATTGACAGTGTCGAGTCCCTCCTCGCCTGGTTACGATTGTAGCGTTGAGGAGTAATTAAGCAGAAGAAGCAGAAGATACCGCCCAACCTTAACCAATTAGTAAATCAGTAGTAAATATGGCGTCGCGCATTTTTGCCTTCCGAGCTGTGAGTGCACTGATTTTAAGTGTTTTTCACCGTGATTTAAACATGGATTTTCTCAAATGGAAGGAATAATCGTAGGCAATAGGTAAGTGACGAAATATAAAGAAGTAAGGGTGTTCCATCAGTTTAATATCGAGTTGTTACCATTGTGAACATAGCCACACACATATAAATCGCGTTTCGTAAGCTTTTCTATTTTCTCAGAAAAATGAGCACAAATTCACCCTAATACTGAAAACCAAGGAATTGACTGTTCTTTAATTTCAACCTTATGAAATCTGAAACAAATGTGCTGCCTTGCGAACACAAATTTTGCATATCATTGTCAACTGGAAGGGGGAAAATAAGTTTAATTTCATTGATAACATGAAATTGATGCATAATTTTTCTTTTCAAAGCTGTGCATAATTAATGCATTTCCAAAAAAAATATATTTTGGTACTTTTAGAGTCTACCATAAGTGATAATATGTGTGTGTAAGTGGTTTCACGGTATCAGTTCTGAAATAGTTAAAATTATCAAAATTGTGACAAGGTCCTCATGTACCTCTCTTTGGCTTGTACCATTAAAAGCATGTAAGCTACATTATTATCAATGCCACCAATAGAACGAGAGGATTTGCCCCTTCATTTTGCATACCACTTTGACCAATTTTTTTTTCTCATTTCTTCGCAAAATGCAAAAAACCTGCAAAAAAATGTGATGGGTGTGTAGTACCCCCTTAAACTAAAGGCGCGCACAAATTAGCCATTCAGCACTCTCAAACCAAGTGCTAGTCTGTGGATTTTTAAATAGGCCAGTTTGTCATTTTTTAAAACTGGACTTCGTCTAATCAAATGCTTGTAACTTTGCTTCTTGAAGTCACATTGGACTCAATGGAGTATCATAATGTCATAATGTGCCGGATTAGATAGTGCATCTATTAAACAAATAAATTTACCCAAATATTGTTTAGTTTTAAAATTAGGATTTTTTCCCAAGTGTAAGGAAACTGTTTTGGCGCAGTATAGTTCCTACCTTTTCTGGCTTGCCCATTATGAAATCTCTGATCCTCATCGTCATTTTCTCTTTCGATTCTCCGAAATCAAATTTGTCCTTCAACCGTTCTAATATTAAAACAGATGCTTTTTCATGCTGCAAATGTAGAAAAGGTTTAAAGTTATAATATAATTGTTTAAAATATCTTAATCAAAATGAAGGTAAAGCTATACAGTCGACGTCAGTACAAATACAATGAAGTCCAAAAAGTACCAAATAAATCTTAAAATATGAAAACATAATGTATTGATTGAGGCATGCTCGACCTATTTGAGCACTTTGCGCTTCTAAACCTGTCGTAGGCCTATACAGTGAATATTCATTCTCGCACAGAATTAAACGTGACTTTTATATCCAAAGGTCTTACCGTCCACTTGTCTGCATCCGTTGTAGGCTTTCTCACTTCGTTTACAACATCTTCAAACTTGTGAGACAACGGTCCGTGACCTTGAAATGATAGTTTATACACAAAATAAGAATTATGAGAAAATTAAGGTAAAAAAGGATTGTGTAACGTAAGTTGAAATTGTTTTGTGTGACAACAGTGAGAACGCGTATTAAAGAGAGTCAGACTGTCAATTATACCACAATGCATTAAAAGAAAACCAATCCTATAGACACTGCCTCCAAAACAGCTCTGAGAGCTTTTATATTATACTTTGAAAAACTAACAGGTTGACCAAGTTCAGGTCTGTCAAAATCGAAAATCTTATACTAGAAGAGGCTACATTTCACGCCTAAGTTTAACAACAGGATTTAAAATAAATTTATATTATCGAGCATTTCGGTTTTCTTCTGATATTTACTGCATGTTTCATTTGGCCGAGAAAAGGCAGTAGCTCACAATAATTTTTGCTCATTTCAACACCGAGTTCGATCGATTCCAGTGCCCGTAAATGACCGAGTGAGCCTCGGCCATCTAGTGACCAGCGAATATTACTAGTACTCCAGAATCCTTGATTGCACACAAAGCGTGTTCAGTTTAACAACAAACCCCCATTAAAATTTCTTGGCGTGCTCTTCTGGCACAACAGTACTTGATTGCTGCCTAATCTGTTGATACTAACACTTTTCTACCCCAGTTTTCTACTTACCAAGGTCATGGCAAAGTCCAGCAAGAACGACGCATTTTTCATCATCCTCATCTATAGGATAATTCTTCTTCAATTCTTCTACAACTAGCAAAGCCAGATGGCAAACACTTTTGAATAAAACACAATGGACCGTATTAAGGCGTGGGGTATGAACGACCTTGAAGTACAGGTATCTGGAGAAGGGAAGCAACGAGTTACCCCAAATCACCGCGACAGGTAGTGACTTGGCCGCCGAGTGTTAATATATATTTATTTTGGAAGGTTCGTGTTTGTTTTAAATTTTGGGGCGTTTTTCCAAAATTTGATATTTTTGGTGATATTTCAAAAAGCGACATGCCAAAGACAAATCTTTTTGCACATACTTTGTTATTGCTAATACAACTCTTTTCAGCATACCTACGTTACAATTCGTTTTGGTGATTTAGTAATATTATAAATTTTGTGACTGCATTTTGGCGTTTTCGATGCGATTTTAGGCTTACCGTGATTTAACGTTGATATCTGGTCTTGCTCCTTTTATAATTTCACTTTGATCGTCGGCTTTTGTAAATAACAGAATGTAGATTGGCTCTGAATAAGTCTCGTAGTCCTCTTGGTGGGTTTTTCATGATATATTTAGTTTGTATTTGCATGTAACAACCCAAAACCGACCTCTGATTTCAGGGTTGAAGGCTGTTTTTGGAATGCCCGTGGACTCAAACAAGTGCACGAATGGCGACTATGGTTTTATACTTCCCGCATTGATGATTGCGTCTACGCCTAACAATATACTTCTTTTTATATGTTGACTGTAGCTGGTATATCACTGGTATACAAAGAATTGGTTACATGTCAATGACCACTAACTTCAGGGATAGACCCTTCGATTATTTATGCGCCTTTCTATCATGCAGTATCTTTACCCGCAGACATGTGCCCGTGCCATGTGACAATATTGCGTAACGTGTGATTCTATGGCCTAGCGGTCTAAGGCGTTGAGGTTTCTAAGTTGCTGTTCTTGGCGTCGTTTGTTCGAAACCGTGCGTCTGTCACTTTTCTTATGCTGCTTTATTTTTCCAACGTTAGGGCCTAGAAAAACTTTATAATTTCTTTTTGTATTATTTATTTATTTATTTATTTATTTATTTATTTATTTATTTATTCATTTTATTTATTTATTTATTTAATGACGTTTTGGGGCTCGAGAGAACGGACACATTTATTTATATATTTATCTATTTATTTATTTATTTATTTTTTTTTTCGATTGATTATTTGATGATTGAGTGAGCAGATTTATCGATTGCTACTTTAGTTGTGGGATTTCTATTTGATTTTGAATGACATCGTACATTAGTATTGATTTTTTCCGTTCAGAATTAATATCACAGGTTTTAGGGCAGTTAGAAAGTTGGCTTAGTGATACTATCCGTTGATTCAGAACCGGAAGGTTCTGGGTTCGATTCCCACCTATGCCTATTTTCTTAAAGACTTGGAAAATTTCTGCAGTAAGTTTATTTGGCGCGCGATCTCAGTTATTCATTTTCTGATGGCTGTGCCTCTTACAGACACCCTCCCTCTGGAATCCAAACCACGGTTCGCTCATTACACCTCCCTTAAGTTTTAATTTCCTGGTCTTATTTATTTCCTCTGGTAGCTCGCAATGTTTAGTTGGCAAGTCCTAGACTGATTCGTTTCCGTTTCTTGGCGGGAAAATATTTTCTCTTGATTGGCTAAATACGTGTGAATGTAACGCTAGTAATGCAACCGGATAAAGCAACAAAATTAAATACGTACGTTCACGTACAATTGAGATGCTCTAGTAGTAAGACAAACGATATAACGAGGTCACTGATATTGAAAATATGAAATGAAAATTCGTCTGTACAATCCGATATTGGGACATGTACATTTCTATCATATTAATACTCGGGGAGCTAGAGGCACGTCCTGTGCATCCCCCAGGACTAAACCAAACCAACCTTTTTAGGTTCCTGAGATGACCCCAAAACATAATCAGGATGTTCCCAAAAATATAAACTGGCCCCAAGTGGGTTTTTCCAAGATGGCGTCCAAAATGACCCCCAAATGCAGGTAATCACTATAAATGACCATATATGAATACTATTCCTGAATCAAACTAACTGTTTTAGCTTAATTAAAGAGTCCAGCATAAACTCAAGTTGATATAAAGGATAAAAGGTCCCAAAAGTCAGTGTATTTTCAAAATGGCGCCCAAAATGGCCGCCAAATGCAGGTAATCACTATAAATGACCATATATGAATACTATTTCTGAATCAAACTAACCTTTTTAGCTTAATTAAAGAGCCCAGCATAAACTTAAGTTGATATAAAGAAAAAGAATTCTCAACAGTCAGTATATTTTCAAAATGGCGCCCAAAATGGCCACCAAATACTAAAAAAAGACTATAAGTTATCATATAACGGAATTTTTCTGAACCAAACTATAACTTTTTGACTAGATTTAGGGCCTAATATACTTCTAAGATAATATAAAGGGAAAAAGCATCCCAGCCATCAGTGTCCTTCTGTGATAGCACCTAAAATGGCCGCCTAAATTGGCACCAATACTAAAAATGACTAAAAATTCTCAAATATTAATGCTTATTCAGTCAAATTATATTATAAAGTCAAACTTGAGACATCTTTGACTCTGAATGGAAAAATAATAACAAATATATAGCAAATATTGTTTCCTCCCTATTACATCACTAATGATATAAATAAATAAATGGGAGTTTCCTATAGCGGATGTATACTTCTCTCACTATTGCACAGGTTAACATCAGCAATGACATAAGGGTGGTGCAATAATTATGTGTACCCTGGGGGGTGAATTCTCAAATGGTCTGCCAAAAATCGCTTGCCCCCCCCTTTGGCCGTGCTAAAAACCTTTGCCCCCCTTTCGACGTGCCAAAAACCTTTGCCCCCCCCTTTTGACATGCCAAAAAATTTTTGCCCCCCCTTACACATGCAAGATTTTGGGGAACCCGAATTTAAAACCTTAAATTGTCTTAACATATAATGCGAGCGCAGCGAGCAGGAAATTTTGCATATTTGAACGTGTTCGTAACGTTTTCCTACGCTTTTTAGGGCGTAATATAGAAACGGTGCCCAAAATATCTGTGCCAAAAATTGCTTGCCCCCCCCCTTTCGACCTGCCAAAATCGCTTGACCCCCTTTCGACCTGCCAAAAATGCTTGCCCCCCTTTTGGCCTGCCAAAAATCTTTGCCCCCCTATAATTCACCCCGGGGGTACACATAATTATTGCACCACCCCTAAGTAAATTAATGGACATTTTCTAAAGCGAGTGTCCACCGCTTTCTACTCACAAACATGTAAACCTGTTAAAATGAATATATAGCAAGTATTCTTTTCTCACTATTGAAGAGGTTAACATAAATAATGACATAAATAAATAAATGAACATTTTCTATAGCGAGTGTCCACTGCTTTCTAATCACAAACATGTAAAGCTGTTTAAAAAAAATATAAATAGCAAGTATTCTTTTCTCACTATTGCACAGGTTAACATTAGTAATGACATAAATTATAAATAAATGGACATTTTCTATTGCGAGTGTCCACCGCTTTCTGCTCACAAACATGTAAACCTGTTAAAAATGAATATATAGCAAGTATTCATTTCTGTAATCCCAAAAGTCATATTAACTTCAGCTATGACAAAATTTGTAACACCTTTTTGTGTGATGTGTTGAAATCTTGGTTTAAATTAAGGAATATGGATCATGAAAAACAGATGAAGTTTTATGGTACAATTGTAACATAAGAATTAACCGAAAAACTTTATATTTTAAGTCCTGGAGTAGTAAAGGTGTCAATTTTGTATCTGATTTAATTATTGATGGGCATTGGATGTCATATGAAAATTTCAAAGATAAACATGATATCAATTGTAATTTCTTAAAGTATCTGAGTGTGATAGATATTATTTCAAAAGCCTTTAAAAGTCAGCTGTTGGAAAGTAAACACAACCGTGAGCTACAGCTGATGTCCCAAATCAAGAATGCAAAGAAAGTTACCTCATTTGCATATCAATTACTTTGTCATACAGCTCATCACCCAGTCCCTAAAGCACAACAGAAGTGGAAGGTTGAATTTGAGGTCAATGATATGAATTGGAATTTGATTTATGCTATGCCATATAGATGTACATTGGATACCAAAACACGGTATTTACAATTTCGTTTTATTCATAGAATCCTTCCAACAAATAAGTTTCTCTATAAAATTGGCTTAATTAATGAGTATAAATGCTCCTTTTGTAAGGAGGAAGAAGAAACCATGAAGCATTTGATGTGGTCATGTAAATTTGCCAAAGCAATGTGGAGTGATATTTTGGCTGGTTGAGAGAATTAAATATTACCGTGAATATTACCTATCGGGAAGTATGTTTTGGTATTTATGATGACAAATATGCCACTTTTTTTAACTTGATTCTATTATTGACAAAAATATTTATTTATAAATGTAGAGTTCAAGAAATTAACCCTATCTTTAATGATTTCAAAAACTGGGTTTTTTTCATTGAAAAAGTAGAGAAGGAAATTGCAAATAAAAAAGATACTTATGGTTATCATGGGAACCATTATTAATATTAAGATGAGTTCTGTCCAAAAGATGTCAGAAATAATTTTGGTATCGTGTTTGATGGTTGTTTGTAAACTTGTTTTATTTATTATTTATTTCATTACTGATGTTCAATAGTGAGAAAAGAATACTTGCTATATATTTATTTTTAACAATTAGTTTACATGTTTGTGAGTAGAAAGCGGTGGACACTCGCTATAGAAAATGTCTATTCATTTACTTATGTCATTGCTGATGTTAACCTGTTCAATAGTGAGAAAAGTATACATCCGCTATAGGAAACTTCCAATTATTTATTTATATCATTAGTGATGTAAACTTGTAATAGGGTAGCATGGTAGCCATAGGTCATATTCTTTTAGACTACCTTCACGATTGGCCTATACACTGCGCTATATAATTCGGCACATATAAATCAGAATTGTTGCGGAATTATTGTCAGTTTTTGACTCAAGACGCAAGCTACTGTCTGAAGACGCAAGCTAACGACTATCATATCTGTTCAAAATATATATTCATGTGCAAGGAACCACATCTGGTTTCTTTATACAAAATCATTTACGGGAGATATTCATCATTTTCTACACCGGTATCCAAAGATTTTCTTCTCATATCAAACTCGTGCATAGCAAATTCACGTGTATCGATCCCGGGTATTTATTTTAGTATCTCTGCTGACAAAGTAATTATTAGCCAGGCGATGTTGGTGTGGTGCTGGCCTCTATACTGTAAAGATTTTTTATACAGCTTGTTTACAAGCATATGAAATCACGAAATAGCCTATGAAATTCGAATTAACGCCGTGTTCACTGTCAACACATAATTTTGGGTCATGTGATACGCATACCCCATTAAATCATAATTATAAATTTATAATGAATCTTTTTACCCGAGTGAGTGTGAAAATCTCGTATGGGTGGCACCGGGGTACACATATTCTGCTCCGCCGAGTTGCTTGATGGATCTCAGCCGCTGAAACTCTGGTGTGTCGATAACTTTACAGCAGTAGTCGGGCATGGACATCGGTCCGTGAACTTCATCTTGAAAAACCTTCCCTGTCTATAACAGAAATCAATATTAAACCCAAGTTTGACAGATAATGAAGCTATGATAGTGTCAGTAGTAGTGGACGAGCTATACATGTTGCAACATCAACAGTTATTAGAGGTGATTGACCTTTTCGATAAATCCCATAAGCCTTTGCGAGTAGGCATGAGATGTCGTCATTTGACGTCACGTCGATGCGAATATCGTTACTGCGCACTTAGACATTTCGTTAGGTGTGGAGAAGTACGCTTCGTAGTGCTTGTTAGGTACCTAATCGCCTATTGTGAAAGTGTGACAAGAGGCTGGCACTTCACGGCTTTGAAATGCGCAGTAGCGATGTTCACTAAACGATGTGCGCATCGGTGTGACGACAAATGACGACATCTCAGGTCTACTCGCAAAGGCTTATGGGATTTACCGAAAGGGTTAATTGTCATTGAGCTGGGGCCATGAAAGGTTATACAGGGTCAAATTTCAAACTTGGTCCAATCTAGTCAACTTATGCTTTCCTGAATCCTTTTGATGAGATAAATACATTGGTATCAGATTGGACCCCTTGTAACAGTTTGGTGACCTTTTCTTACCAAAGGCTACTCCCGATTGCGGGTAGCGAACTATTTTACCATAGTTAACATTTGAATAGGGAGCCCGTTTAAGCAACTGTATACGTGGTGTCCCGCCTATTAGGGATAGGTTTAGGGTTAGGGTCTTATAGGCTTAGGGTTCATTATTGATCGGAGATTGTATACGTATTCATTGGTAATATACTAGTAATAGTATGTCGTGTGTAACAGACGCCTTTCTGGTAGAACGTCTCGTAGCACAGTGGTATAGCGTCTGGACTATCATGGATCCAGAGGTTGTTGGTTCGAACTGCGGTCGATCCTTGGTAGAATTCTTAATCTAATATAATCTCGTTTCTTTTAAAGTAAGAGGACATAATAATGGCATTATGTGGAATCTAGCCTCATAATACTATTGTACATTAATGTATGCGATGCAAATGTTAACTACGGAAAAAATATTGCACCCGGGTACTCGATTCAATTGCTATCACCAATGTTACTACCCACTGATATCCAGCATATATGACCTGCATAATCGAGTACGGCTTTAATAAGTATATCAAGAATTTAATATCTTATTTATTCAAAGATATTTTCTCTCTTTTCTGGGGTGGGGGGATGTCAAACAACTGTTTGTCTTATTGACGAATTAAGTCATGTACATACAGACCAATTCCAACTAACCTAAAACATTTCTAAACAATCTTCGAGAATTTACAATTTTCTGTTACCTTGCCTGGTAACGTTTTTCCGTATGACCAAAAACCGAACATAATCCGCCGTGTTACCACATGTGTACATCCGTGGACGTTTGTGACATCAGAAAAGAATGGCCCAAAGTTATATGGTTGTTTTGGTAGTTAGAAAAATTACTTTCCTTTAAAGGGATCCAAAATGAGCGTTTATTGCGTTTCGACAGTATTTTTTGTGGGACATGAGAGCACCTCAGACCTATCGAATTGCATTCTGAATACGAAGCATGTCTTTCTGATATCAAATAATTTTTTTTTTTAAAATCACAATATAATACAAATTTTATGACAAATTATAAAAATTTGATATTTTTCAAATTTTTGATATATAACACTCCTACAAGAAAATTATATAAATCTAATGATATGTGACCCGGCAGCACAAACGAGCCGTAAATTCCCTAAATTGTATTCTGAGTTATGGTGTAAAATGTGTACGAAGGTCGTATTCATCGGTCGCTTAAGCTGGCGCGACATCTGTCTTATTTGGATAGTCACAACACCAATCAATAATCCTATTATTGAAGTGGATAATAAGCTTCTACCTTAGATGGCTATATAACTTTTAATAGCTCTGGTCTTTGTTTGCTTTTGCTCAATCCTTTTCAAGTGGTGGGTTATTTGTATAGGTATGCATAACCAACAATTAAACCTCGTTGACTTGGGGATGATTTGAAATGACCGCCAATTATGACTGTTTGATATTTATTGCCAGCAATGTGGAAAAAGAGACACACATAGAAACCAAAAAAAGCTATAATTTTGTTGAAGGAGCAAAGTTTAACTAACCATAACTCCGCTTCTGGATATCGTTTAAAGTCAAATGATATACCATTTTTAAGTTTATGATGTTTATTTTGTAAACACGAAATAAAACAAAATTGACCGGGGAGGAATTTACGGCTCATTCGCCGTGGACGGTCATATATATTCTTAAAGTGTATGTAGCAGGGAGGAAAAGCCGACGGTCAATTGAAAATTTTGACCTTTCATATTGAAGATATGGATTTATTTCCCAAAAAGACCTAATTTTTTTTGGTGTTTTGGGAAAAAAAATCTATACTAAAGGTCAAAATTTTCAATTGATCGTCGGCTTTTCATCCCACCTACATACACTTTAAGTATAAATCATCAGATTTATAAAGTTTACTTCAAGTACTGTTAAATATCACAAATATCAATTTTTAATGATTTGCCATAAAATGTGTATCAAATTGGGAATTTCAAAAATCAAAATTATTTGATATCAGAATGACATTCTTCGTATTCAGAATGCAATTCGATATGTCTGATGTGCTCTAATGTCCCAAAATAAATACTGTCCAAACGTTCATACCACTTCCTTAAAATAGCACTAACTTAATTGAGATTATAAACTGAACTACAGGTTTTGATACTTACATTCATGATTCCAATCTGACTATGTCACAGCTATATGGGATCTACAAATCAATATTAATATGAATAAATTAATTTTCCTTTTCATAATTTAAAAAGATACTGCATGAGTCATTGGGTACAGTACACCATTTATATTATCATAAAATATAAACATATTTAATATAAAGTTGGTTTTAAACGCAACCAGTCTCTCGACTAAAGCGCTAACATTGATCACTTTAGTGCAGTGATAACGCCTTCTGTTGTTATGCAATTTATCCGTCTAGAATGAGCGTTTATTGGGTTTCGACAGTATTTTTTGTGGGACATGAGAGCACCTCAGATGTATCGAATTGCATTCTGAATACGAAGCATGTCTTTCTGATATCAAATAATTTGCATTTTTGAAATTCACGATATAATACAAATTTTATGACAAATTATTAAAATTTGATATTTTTCAAATTTTTGATATATAACAGTCCTCGAAATAAATTTTATAAATCTAATGATATATTCTTAAAGTGTATGTAGCTGGGAGGAAAAGCCGACGATCAATTGAAAATGTTGACCTTTTATATTGAGATATGGATTTTTTCCCCAAAAAGACCTATTTTTTTTGGTGTTTTGGGAAAAAATCCATATCTTCAATACGAAAGGTCAAAATTTTCAATTGATCGTCGGCTTTTCATCCCACCTACATACACTTTAATATAAATCATAGGATCTATAAAGTTTACTTCAAGTACTGTTAAATATCAAAAATATCAATTTTTAATGATTTGCCATAAAATGTGTATTACATTGCGAATTTCAAAAAATCTAAATTATTTGATATCAGAAGGACATTCTTCGTATTCAGAATGCAATTCGATATGTCTGATGTGTTCTAATGTCCCACAATAAATACTGTCCAAACGTTCATACCCCTTCCCTTAAGTGCAGTGTACAGGAGTAAAAATGCTAATGTAATGAATGACTGGCGTAATTTTAACCAATGGAAAGAAATATTTTTGTGATCCATCAAGAAACAAACATTTTATATGAATTTCGAATTTAGCTTTAAAAGTACAAAAAAAAACGGTTCAAAAAACTCTCCATGCTCTTTTTTTAAGTCAAGACCGTTTTTCCGTACATTGTATTCCCTGTACTAGGAGCTGGTGGTTGGAAAGAAAAACATACAATATGGATCCACCAGCTTCCACAACACATCTTATATTATCAATATTATGAATTTGCCGGATTTTTAGAAGAAGTAAGACATAACACAACAACAGAGAACAAATAATGGTTTGCAAATAAATTATTTCTAAAGGTCAAATTATTTATTACAGACAGGGCATGAGACGAAATGTACTCGCATAAAATATATGGCGAGGTGGCCTAGTGGTCTAAGGCGCTGGACCATTCAGGGAGAGTTGAGCGACGGGTCCTTGGTTCGAAACTTGGTTCTAAATTATGTTTTAAAGCCACCATTGTAATCAAGTAGATCATTCACTGAAACCAAATTTTTAGGTGTAATTATCGATGAAAATCTCACATGGAAAAACCATATCAACGGAATCTCAAAAACAATTTCACGGAATATAGGTATGATAAACAAGTTGAAATTTTTTATACCTGGGCGTGTTTTGCACACGCTTTATTGTACGCTTGTTTTGCCTTATATTAATTATGGTATACTTACATGGGAGAATGTAAAACATATCTTGATAAAATACATTTGCTCCAAAAATGGGCCATGAGAACCATTTCGAATAGCCATTATCGAAGCCATTCTGGACCACTATTTCATAAATTCAACATGCTCAATGTTTTTGATATATTCAAACTAGAACTAGGTGTATACATGTATAAATATTCTATTAAACAACTACCATGTACATTTGACAGTTTCTTTCTAAAACGATCCGATATTCATAGCTATCACACAAGAAACAGTAATAAGTATAATCAAACAAGAAACAAGAAAGTATTCACTGATCATTCAATCAGGACTACCGGCCCACTGTTATGGAATTCCCTGAACGATAACCTTAAAGTAGCAAACTCAATAAAACATTTTCGAAACAAATGTAAAACACAGCTAATCTCATCTTATAACTAGTTCTTGGAGCCCCGTTTTTGTTCTTGTGTGATAGGCTTAATACACTCTGTTTGTTTATTGTTGTATTAATTTAGTTCTGTAAGGGGATGGTCAATGCTGGCCTTATTGGCCTTTCGATCATCTCCTCCATAATTGTCTTGTTTTATTTAATTTTTTTGATGTTGAATTACTTTGTATTTTGTTGTTTTTTATTATGGAAATAAAGATTCATTCATTCATTCATTCATTTATCACTAGAATTCCATGTGAACTCCAATGTTTACAATGTTTATGATCGTTTTTACTATGAGCCAGCTAACCATTATTATTACCGATGCAGGTTCCAAACAAATAACATAGCCATATATTTTTGAAATATCTATCTGGAATCATGATTCGCAAGTTACAGCCATAACGGAGCAAATTTAAATTTGACCTGATCTTTGACCTCAGATGAAATTTGTGGTTTCATACTCCCCAAGGGTCAGTGATCATTTCCAATCGGAGCAACTTTGAATTTGACCTGACATTTGACCTCTGATGACCTTTGCAGTTTCATACTCCCCAAGTGCCGGGGATTGTTTTTCCCCGAGTTTAAGGGTTCATACCACTAAATCCGCATGTGAAGCGGTTTCCGGTAAAAGTTTATCACGACTATAGTCCCAACTTTGCATACAAATTGTGCAAAATCGGTGCAATATTAACAATTTTAGTGTTGAAAATCGTGTTTTACTAGAACCCGTGAATGTGATCTCTACTAATATGAAAAGAAAATGCAAAAATTTGAGCGATGTTTACGAGGATGAGCGCATGAACACACGAGGTCAAAACGCGGTTAGCAGTCGGACGTAAACACGGGAAAATCGGGCCTTTTTATATAGCCCTAATTTTCTCAAAAAGTAGACGGAAAATGTTGTGTCATTTTCAGATATGTTATGCAGAATTTTGTTCTGATTAAGATGATATCAAATATATATTTCAAAGTAAGAGGTAACTCGACTTATCGCCTAAAACGTGACCCCTATTTTGCACGTAAAGTCTATGGAAAGCTATTTTGTGTTATGTACCCTTAAGCCCGACCGGGAAGCCCGATCGGAGCAACTTGGAATTTGACCTGACCTTTGACCTTGGATGACCTGACAAATGCAATCTTGCTCTGGCGCGGACCAAGTCGCACCTACCACCAATTTTGACTCACAGACTCAAGCAGTTTTTTATATAGCATATGTAAATTGTTGACATGGAATGATTTATATAACTGGGATTTATGTATAAATTGTATACATTGTTTTTTCAAAGGTTTCCATGACTACTTGAGTCATGAGAATACACATGAATAATTTTCATAATGATCAAATGACCTGTGAATTCTGTATAGCACAGAATATAGTTCATTGCACATGTTTGATGTGTCCACTTAGGACTATCAAGTTTAGTTACGATGATAAAAATAATGGAATGATTACCTCTTCCATTTATTGCAGTCATTAAAGCTTCGTTTCAAAATTCATAACCATACATTTTGGTAAGGGATTATAGAAAACTTGGAAACATAATTATGAATGTACATAGTTTACAAAATTAATTCAGATAAAAAAGGTAGCAAATTAAATTATTGTAAATGATTTTAATAGTGCACTTTGAAAATAAAGTTTTTCATTGTTTATTTCTAGCCAGGGGCGTAGCCAGCTTTCTTTGTCAGGGGTGGTAAAATAAAATTTCGAGAGCACAGACGAAAAAACAATTGCAACATACATAACCGGTTTTGTTTTTTAGAGAGACTGTACATGTCTTGGAGCTTCCAAAAAGGCGTTACTGGGACGATGTGCGCGCATAATATTTGTATTTTACATTATTTTCGCCCATGATTGGGATAAAATGGGCTTTATTGTGACAATGTGCGTGCGCATCGCGCAAAAATTTTGTATTTGCCCTCTGCCCCCTACCGCCCTGCTGGCTACGCTTCTGTTTCAAGCCCGACGTGTTAAAAAGGTGGCCTACCCCTGCTTTAGATGAATAAGGATGACACGCTCATCACTGACAGATGAATGAATACGTGAACATGGCATTCCCAGTCATATAATAAACCAACACCCAGCTAACACACTACGTATTCACGACGTTCGCCTACGTTGGACTTAGGTTGTCATTTACGTTGTAAACACGTAAGTCTGTGAACTCGTATTCGTGTAGTGACAACGTTGTTTTGGACGTTGATTTTTGGACGTTGATATAATATCATTATGACGTTGTAATGACGTTGCGACGTTGATGCAATGTTTGACCAGACCTGGTGACAACGTTTGAATAATACGTTCAGAAAACGTTACACAAATACGTATCTGAAAAATAGTTTAGATGTTGACACCATGGAATGTAAATTCTTCCATTCCAAGGAGATTAATGTCCAGCCAAAATGTCTTCATCGTGTCGTTTGACGATCGCCTTTAGGCGTGAAACTCAAAGTAACGACTTCTATTCCTGAAGTTCTAAACTTTGAATTTTTATACCATGTCATAATCACGTTGTCTCGACGTATAAAGCACGTGGTTAAAAATCATGAACTGACTCAGATACAACGTCATCTACGGACGTCGTTAGTACGCAAATTTATGACGTTGTTTCGACGTATAAAGCACGTTATTATAACGCCGTATAAATGGCATGGTCTGACCCCAATACAACGTAATGTACGGATGTAGTAATTACGTTAATTTGTGAACTCGTATTTGTGTTGTGATTTTCGGACGTTAATATAACGTCATAGTGACGTTGTTTCGACGTTCACAACTTGACGTCGAAAAACGTCATAATTATGTTACATTAACGTTCGGGAATACGAGTTCACATATTTACGTACTTACAGCGTCCCATATATTACGTTTGTACGACTTTATATAACTTTTAGATAACGTTGTAACAACGAAAAATTGTTAGCTGGGCAACAACCGTAAAATGTTTGTCTCTTGTTTCCTGTGTGTGTAAATCTTAATCTACATGTATTTAACAGCGGTCTTAAATTTCATGTATATTAAAGATTAAATATAGAAAAATTTATTGGCAAATTTAAGGCAAATTATACCATATTACTTTGGGCTACTTAGTTTTCTTATTTGCCTAGAAATACTGGAATTTTCGATATTTCACATTTACGTTAGAGGGAAGGGAGGGGGGTTCAGCATCCTAACGAAAGGACTTTCATTTATACAAGCGCGTAGCCATGAAGAGGAAGTCTGAACAGATAACATGACTTGACTTTCAGCCTTATCAATAATATTTTGGTTCATATTGTAATGATCAACCATGCATGGTGAGAACCTTTTGTTAAGGCCGCTACCAGCTGCTATCAATGATTAGACAAGGGAATTTTCCCACGACTCTTGACTTACAGTAAAGTGAATTTATTTCAAATCAAGATTTTAACTTGAATTTTCTGGGCTCCATAAATGCGCGATATGCGTTCAGGTTTTGTGTGGAAATTACTCTTTGATATTTATTCCTGCTCTAACTTGTATCAACGGAACTTAAATCAATTTAGTATGGTATGGTGCCTAATATTTTAAGCACAATTATTTACATAATAATGGTGGCCTTTTTTGGGCAATGGACTGGTTAAATTAATACTGCATGGGCAAAATAATTTACTGGTGGGCATCTTTAAAAAAAAAAATTGTTAGAAAGTGGTCCATTTTAAAAATAATTCAAACTTTAAAATATTGTACACTCTAAAAGTACGCCAAGTGGCTTCAATTGGGCCTTCATAAAATTGCCAAATTCTTAGGGGGCATATGCCTCTCAGATACCACTTTCATCTTTATTTAATAGGTTGGTGATCCGACCAATCAAGAATTATGTTAAAAGTAGGTATGTCACAGTGGCTGCACAATAATTCTGCTACACTGTGCATGCAAGCATAACAGTGAATTGAAAAGGGCGCGCTTCAAATTTGGCCAATTTTAGAAAACATCCATGTCGATAAATGAATTTCCTCATATGCTTCATTTATCCAAATTGTTAATATTATTAAAATAATATTGTTAAAATTAAATTTTTAATATATGGTGTGTGAAGTCTTTCCGAGGCTAACACCGGGTCCTCAAAAATTAAAAATCGTTTTGTTTAAGTGCTACTGCCTGTTTTTATGGATTTTTGAAGATCGCTCATAAATCAGTAAATATAGGCCTATTGAAGTAAAGGGACCTACCACCATTTAGCTGAAATACTAATCTTTCTTAGCATGTAAATTATTTCCGTCGACAACAAATGAAACACTTGCCTAAAACTAGTTGAAGCAAAACATTAATCAATGATATTTTTAGGGAGTAATTTTCCAAACCACAATAGCTCTAAGCCATTGTGTGTGTCCAAGGCCATACTATTTTTGTATACGCGGTACAGTAGAATGGCTGTTCCTTTTACCGATTGTCCTCCCATGTTAATCCAGATGACAAAATGTTAATTTAAAGTCTCATTGCAACTGAATTTTTATTTTTACTTTTCGGACTTGGCTTTGAGTAATGGTGACACATACCATGTTTACAGTAAAAATGAAAATTATATTCCAGACACCGTCAAAATGTCAAACTTTTTATTTTTTATTGTATTGTTTTTAAATAATTAACTGCAGTTCATTTATTCAACCTCATAACAGGATCATACTTAAAACATTTATGATGAATGAACAGACGTTCATTAAATATTGAAAAAAAAAAAAAAAACCCCAAAATTACTCATGCCTAATTTGCATAATAATATCATTAATACATAATTAGCTGTAATTACCTAATTTGCATAATTAATTACTTTTTGTGTATTTTTTGTTATCAATTGAAAGAACTTTGTATACATATGTGTGCAAAAAAACCCGCACCTTTATATCATGTACGGTTTTCTATTGGCATAAATTTTGCATATTAATTAGCTGAACTTAGTCATTTTTTTGAGATTTAATTTGTCTGCAGATTGGCCGAAATTGCTAAAACAGTATATTTGGTTAATTTATTATAATTATTCAATGATAGATTTTTAAATTTTGTTTTCTGTAACGAAGTCAGGAAAGATAGGCATTTAACATGTGATATTTAAATTAACGCTGCTTTTTCAAGCAAGCGTCCAAATAAACCTTCAAAATCTCGAAATGTGCCAATTTTGTCATTACAGCCATTTGTGGCAGGATTTCATTCCATCTACGAGCATCTTTAAATTGACACTACATCACAATGCATTGACCGATTTCAATTCTGTTTTTTGATTTTTGATGCTTTAATAAAGCTCAATAATGTAGGAACATTAAATAACGTGTTTTTGCTGCGATTATTTTTGAGGTGATATGCCTATTAAAAGGGCCCCGTATTGCTCCTTGTCCATGGGCCCCCGAGGCTCTTGCTAGATAATCTGACTTATTTAATTTCTCCGTCTACCTTATAAATAATCAAGATATACCACTATGATTACAGTATAAATTGTGAACATTTTAATCACAACCACGTGGTCACAACTATTCTATACACATTTAATTCTTAACAGTTACCAATTTACTGTGTCAATGGGAACAAATAATTATGAAAAAAGAGGAAAGAAGGAAAGAAAAACTCGAAAGAAAGATTTGAAAGAAAGAATAAAAGAAATAGAAATAAATAAATAAATAAACAAAAGAGACAAACGAACATAACAAACAGAAATAAAGCGTGACATGACAAAAATCGGATAGAGAAATAAACATAACAAATTAATTAATAAATTAGCATAAAAATGCACAATAAATAATTGAGTAATTGACAATATAAATAAACAAATTAATTAACTAATTGATAACAAAAGATTAAATGGGTGACTCAACGAAATGTAATAAAATATATAAAATTAGAATAACAAAATTATAATTAATAACAACATGAAACGATAAACAAATTAGTTAATAAATAGGTACCTAAAAACGAATAAATAAAAGATACTTATGTAACACAATAAACTTTTGAATAAAAAACTATACATATATATAAGCTAATCATATATCACCTAATTATAAATGAGCGAGCGAATAATGAAAAAGATGAATACAAAAAATGATAATTTCGAATGTAAACAATACACAAACCAAAAGTCAAGATTTAAAATAATAATAACAATCAATGAAAATTTTCGCTTGACAAAACCAGTAAGTTTTTTACTTACTCTAATATTTCGTCCTACACGTCGGAGGACTTCTTCAGATGTGAAGCTTTAGATGTGGTTAGACAAAGACTGGTAGATGACAAAGATCTCAAAATGCGCACCAAACTGGAAGTTGAAGATATTATCGAACTCCTCGAATTTATTCTCACCACCACATATTTTGAATTCAGAGGTGCCATATATAGGCAACGGTTTGGCGCAGCGATGGGCAGCCCAGTCAACCCCATCATAGCGAATTTATTCATGGAATTCCTGGAACAGCAAGCTATCGCGACTGCCCCGATTGATTGTAAGCAACGGTTTTGGCGTCGTTATGTGGATGACGTGCTTGAAATCATAAAAACAGGTGAAGTCCAGAATTTAACTGATCACTTAAACCAAGTTGACAAAACGGACAGTGTAAAATTCACATACGAGGAAGAGAAAGAAGGGCAAATACCATTTCTCGACACGTTTATTGTTCGGAAACCTGATGGTACGGTAAAGCTCCTGGTATATAGGAAACCAACCCACACTGACCAAAATCTCAGTTTTAAGTCAGAACACCCTCTCCATCAGAAAATGGGTGTTGTCCGAACTCTATTTGACCGTATGTACAGCGTGGTCACGGAAGAAACGGATAGAGTAAATGAAGAAAAACATGTGCGTGGAGCCCTTAAAAACTGTGGCTATCCAAAATGGGCAGTAGACCAAGTCAAAGAAAAAATGAAACCAAAATCTAAAGCGGCTGTGAAACCTAGCACAATGAAAGATCAAAAGAATGAGGACAAAAGCAAGGGGGTGGTAGTGCTCCCTTATGTCAATGGAATCTCTGAACGAGTTCAAAGAATTTTCAAAAAGCACAAAGTAGACACTGCAATGAAGCCCCATCAAACCCTCAAAAAGATTTTGGTCCACCCAAAGGACAAGAGAGACAAACTAAAGACAGGCAATTGTATTTATGAGATCGGCTCCCAAAATTGCGATCTTAGTTACGTTGGTGAAACCTCTCGTTTGTTCGGGATTAGGCTCGCAGAACATCAAGCGGAGGTTAAGAAAGCGAATGAGAAAAGGTTCACTCGGTCAGAGCGAAGGGCATCAGAGCAAGAACAAACAAAGTCAGCCATATCTGATCACGTCGCTAGAGCAAATCATGTTGTCAACTGGGAGGACTCCAAGATACTTGGAAAAGAGCATATCAGAAGATCCAGAGAAGTACGAGAAGCGACGGAGATCAGAAAGAGGGGGACAAAGACCATGAATAGAGAGGAAGGCACTTATTTCCTAAGTCACGTATATGACCCACTTTTAAAGACTGGATACAAGACCAATCACAACCGGAAGTCAGTATCCCGGGAAAGTGGATCAGATGCTTCACATCTGAAGAAGTCCTCCGACGTGTAGGACGAAATATTAGAGTAAGTAAAAACTTCCTGGTTTTGTCAAGCGAAAATGTTCATTGATTCTGTATTACAAACCTGATGAATCTATTCACTAATAATAACAATAATAATAACAATAATAATAATAATAATAATAATAATAATAATAATAATAATAATAATAATAATAACACTAACAATAATAACAATAATAATAAAAACACTAACAATAATAATAACACTAAATAATAATATTTTTAATAATAATAACAACAACAACAACAACAACAACAACAACAACAACAACAACAACAACAATAATAATAATAATAATAATAATAATAATAATAATAATAATAATAATAATAATGAAAATAATAAGCAAGCGTCCAAATAAACCTTCAAAATCTCGAATTTTGTCATTACAGCCATTTGTGGCAGGATTTCATTCCATCGACGAGCATCTTTAAATTGACACTACATCACAATGCATTGACCGATTTCAATTCTGTTTTTTGATGCTTTAATAAAGCTCAATAATGTAGGAACATTAAATAACGTGTTTTTGCTGCGATTTTTGAGGTGATATGCCTATTAAAAGGGTCCCGTATTGCTCCTTGTCCTTGGGCCCCCGAGGCTCTTGCTAGATAATCTGACTTATTTAATTTCTCCGTCTATAAATAATCAAGATATACCACTATGATTACAGTATAAATTGTGAACATTTTAATTACAACCACGTGGTCACAACTATTCTATACACATTTTTAAATGTGTATAGAATTAAAATTCTTAACAGTTATAACCTGCTATTAATTAATTTAACGAATTTCTATTACAACGAACATAACAAACAGAAATAAAGCGTGACATGACAAAAATCGGATAGAGAAATAAACATAACAAATTAATTAATAAATTAGCATAAAAATGCACAATAAATAATTGAGTAATTGACAATATAAATAAACAAATTAATTAACTAATTGATAACAAAAGATTAAATGGGTGACTCAACGAAATGTAATAAAATATATAAAATTAGAATAACAAAATTATAATTAATAACAACATGAAACGATAAACAAATTAGTTAATAAATAGGTACCTATAAACGAATAAATAAAAGATACTTATGTAACACAATAAACTTTTGAATAAAAAACTATACATATATATAAGCTAATCATATATCACCTAATTATAAATGAGCGAGCGAATAATGAAAAGATGAATACAAAAATGATAATTTCGAATGTAAACAATACACAAACCAAAAGTCAAGATTTAAAATAATAATAACAATCAATGAAAATTTTCGCTTGACAAAACCAGTAAGTTTTTTACTTACTCTAATATTTCGTCCTACACGTCGGAGGACTTCTTCAGATGTGAAGCTTTAGATGTGGTTAGACAAAGACTGGTAGATGACAAAGATCTCAAAATGCGCACCAAACTGGAAGTTGAAGATATTATCGAACTCCTCGAATTTATTCTCACCACCACATATTTTGAATTCAGAGGTGCCATATATAGGCAACGGTTTGGCGCAGCGATGGGCAGCCCAGTCAACCCCATCATAGCGAATTTATTCATGGAATTCCTGGAACAGCAAGCTATCGCGACTGCCCCGATTGATTGTAAGCAACGGTTTTGGCGTCGTTATGTGGATGACGTGCTTGAAATCATAAAAACAGGTGAAGTCCAGAATTTAACTGATCACTTAAACCAAGTTGACAAAACGGACAGTGTAAAATTCACATACGAGGAAGAGAAAGAAGGGCAAATACCATTTCTCGACACGTTTATTGTTCGGAAACCTGATGGTACGGTAAAGCTCCTGGTATATAGGAAACCAACCCACACTGACCAAAATCTCAGTTTTAAGTCAGAACACCCTCTCCATCAGAAAATGGGTGTTGTCCGAACTCTATTTGACCGTATGTACAGCGTGGTCACGGAAGAAACGGATAGAGTAAATGAAGAAAAACATGTGCGTGGAGCCCTTAAAAACTGTGGCTATCCAAAATGGGCAGTAGACCAAGTCAAAGAAAAAATGAAACAAAAATCTAAAGCGGCTGTGAAACCTAGCACAATGAAAGATCAAAAGAATGAGGACAAAAGCAAGGGGGTGGTAGTGCTCCCTTATGTCAATGGAATCTCTGAACGAGTTCAAAGAATTTTCAAAAAGCACAAAGTAGACACTGCAATGAAGCCCCATCAAACCCTCAAAAAGATTTTGGTCCACCCAAAGGACAAGAGAGACAAACTAAAGACAGGCAATTGTATTTATGAGATCGGCTCCCAAAATTGCGATCTTAGTTACGTTGGTGAAACCTCTCGTTTGTTCGGGATTAGGCTCGCAGAACATCAAGCGGAGGTTAAGAAAGCGAATGAGAAAAGGTTCACTCGGTCAGAGCGAAGGGCATCAGAGCAAGAACAAACAAAGTCAGCCATATCTGATCACGTCGCTAGAGCAAATCATGTTGTCAACTGGGAGGACTCCAAGATACTTGGAAAAGAGCATATCAGAAGATCCAGAGAAGTACGAGAAGCGACGGAGATCAGAAAGAGGGGGACAAAGACCATGAATAGAGAGGAAGGCACTTATTTCCTAAGTCACGTATATGACCCACTTTTAAAGACTGGATACAAGACCAATCACAACCGGAAGTCAGTTTCCCGGGAAAGTGGATCAGATGCTTCACATCTGAAGAAGTCCTCCGACGTGTAGGACGAAATATTAGAGTAAGTAAAAAACTTACTGGTTTTGTCAAGCGAAAATTTTCATTGATTCTGTATTACAAACCTGATGAATCTATTCACTAATAATAACAATAATAATAACAATAATAATAATAATAATAATAATAATAATAATAATAATAATAATAATAATAATAATAATAACACTAACAATAATAACAATAATAATAAAAACACTAACAATAATAATAACACTAAATAATGATATTTTTAATAATAATAACAACAACAACAACAACAACAACAACAACAACAATAATAATAATAATAATAATAATAATAATAATAATAATAATAATAATAATAATAATAATAATGAAAATAATAAGCAAGCGTCCAAATAAACCTTCAAAATCTCGAATTTTGTCATTACAGCCATTTGTGGCAGGATTTCATTCCATCGACGAGCATCTTTAAATTGACACTACATCACAATGCATTGACCGATTTCAATTCTGTTTTTGATGCTTTAATAAAGCTCAATAATGTAGGAACATTAAATAACGTGTTTTTGCTGCGATTTTTGAGGTGATATGCCTATTAAAAGGGTCCCGTATTGCTCCTTGTCCTTGGGCCCCCGAGGCTCTTGCTAGATAATCTGACCTATTTAATTTCTCCGTCTATAAATAATCAAGATATACCACTATGATTACAGTATAAATTGTGAACATTTTAATTACAACCACGTGGTCACAACTATTCTATACACATTTTTAAATGTGTATAGAATTAAAATTCTTAACAGTTATAACCTGCTATTAATTAATTTAACGAATTTCTATTACAGCTTACCTTCCTATTTTCAGATTATATTTCCAATATGTATGCCATGGAATATGCAACAACGTTTCTTCTTTAAAAAATCCTGGAGGAAATTAAAAACCGAACTCAATGGAGCAAGGTTTTAAATGGACAGGCAATAACATTCACACGCAGATCTCACCCTGATACTGCTAGCCTCGCGTCCCAACGCCACGCTGATCATATTGAACTTTGAACTGCCAAGTTTAAAGGGGGAATCCCGAAGTTCATTTATGTTGATGCAATTTAAATGCATTAACATTATAAAAACTAATATTAGTTTACCAATATGCTGTGTCAATTGGAACAAATAACAAATTAAGTAATAAATTAGCATAAAAATGCACAATAAATAATTGAGTAATTGACAATAGAAATAAACAAATTAATTAACTAATTGATAACAAAAGATTAAATGGGTGAATCAACGAAATATAATAAAATATATAAAATTAGAATAACAAAATTATAATTAGTTAATAAATAGGTACCTAAAACGAATAAATAAAAAGATACTTATGTAACACAATAAACTTTTGAATAAAAAAACTATACATGTATAAGCTAATCATATATCACCTAATTATAAATGAGCGAGCGAATAATGAAAAAGATGAATACAAAAAATAGTAATTATTTCGACTGTAAACAATACACAAACCAAAAGTCAAGATTTAAAATAATAATAATAATAATAATAATAATAATCATAATCATAATCATAATCATAATAATAATAATAATAATAATAATAATAATAATAATAATAATAATAATAATAATAATAATAATAATAATAATAATAATAATAATAATAATAATAACACAATAATACTACTAATACTACTACTACTATACTACTACTAACAGAATAATAATAATAATAACTAGAGCAGCTGTGGCTCAATAGCCACTATTATTGTATGGATGTGGATTGCTGACGTACTACAATTTGTAGTTGTCTACTTGAAACGCATTGTACCTTCACATGTAGTAATTCATTCACATCTTCACAACATATGATTTAAACTGGGAAATTCCTAAGATCAATAAACATTGATCTTTCACATTACATTACTTCCTGTAGGGAATTCCAATATGATGTCATATCCACTTTACTATCTTGCAGATTCCCCATCCATAAATAGTCATGTCTTTGTTTTGATTACATCACAAAGGGGTTTCCCAAACATTCTTATACACCAACTCGTGCAAAGGGGATTTCCCATCTCTCATGGAAGTAGCTTTATATTGTAAACAAAATAAATAATCAAATTAAATTACTGGGCACATCACGACATTGTCTTTGCTTAAGTTTAGCAATTATTTTAAACTGTTGCGATTTGTTAGTTCACAGCATCTCTTGCCAATGGTAGTGAGCTTTGATCATTTTATAGCGAGTGTGTAGAAGAATTCAAATATTACAGATATACCTTTTGTAGGTCCTGTGGTTCTTGAGTTATATTGTAAAGAGATCTGAAACAACAACACTTGTAAAACGATAATAACAACAATAAATTAGTACAGGGCGCTATCGGGTGATGTTAAAGTTAGGATCTAGTTTTGCTACATTAGTAGAACCAATGTTTTTAGTTTTAATATTGTTGTAATATACCTCAAATTGTTCCTCTCATTACTAGGAATAAAAACGTTTATTGTCATTTTGCACTAGAATGCTTAGTTCAGGAGAATAGAGTAAACTAGGTCAAATGTCAAATATTTCATGCACAGAGGCCAACTTTTAAAATGCACCAATTCAATCGCAACATATCTCAAATTGCTCCTCTCTGCAAACGAAATAGGAAAATTTTAGAAAATGGCATGAATTCATGGGTCAAAGGTTATGCATGTACATATCTATTGGCCTTTGAGTGAATTTGAGTACCAAAATTGTGAATTGAGTACATGTTCGAGATTTCCTATATTAAGGGGAGTAATTTGAGACAAGTTTCGATGAAATCGGACCATTTTAAAATTTGTGTATGAAATTTTGGACATTTGACCTATCCGATCGCATTACAATATGATGCGACAATTTTTACGTTTTGGCCCCACTGTGACCTTTGACCCCTTTTGTGAACCACAGGGGGCATAGAAAAAAATGGAACTAATAAAATTTTTATCATTTGCCAAAGATGCCAAAAGACATTGGTTCGACTAATGTAGCAACAGAAAATCCCAAACCCATAGCGCCCTGTACTAAATGAAGCAAGTTTTCAAAGTACATGATTTGTAGAATGAACTTTTTCAAAACAAAGTATTATTTCTCAATATTATTGATTTAGATAATGCCGAAAAACCATTTTTTGGCTGCTTCGACCAACACTACCTCGTCTATCCTTAAAGAGTGCTTAGAAGTTGGTATGGAAAAAAATGTCCTTTTTGTATTCAAGATTCAAGATATATATGAGGTTTTCCAAAAGACCGAATAATTATCAGCTTAGCGGAATATAAGGTAGTATAATTGTATTTATTGAGAGCAGTCGTTATTTTTAACAAACCCGGTCGGGAATTCTTCATTATGTGTCTATCTGCCAACGGAGTTTAATATTCGGACTTCGAGGAATGTTAACCCTAGAACTAAGATTTTTTATCCGGCGCAAAAAAACCCAACAAAAACGCACACGTTTTGCCCAAACGACCTAAGCTAATCGTAGATCCATCCTTTGCGCTCATTTTAGTGATAAAATGTTTACCTCAAGACCTTACCCGGGGGTAGGACCGGACGTCACAGATGACCATAGAGGGAGGGGGGTGGTGAGGCCAATCATTGGTTTCTACAGTAAAATCTATGATTTTCATTTCTTTCCTGTGAAATTATTCCAAGAGCTACCGACTTTTTACTTGTTAGTCACATCTATTTGACCCCGCAAGAAAACCTCATTTGAACCCATCCCCCTCAGTCAGTGTTGCCGATACCTTACAAGCAGTGAAATAAGCACAAAGGCGTGGCGAATCAACAATTGACCTCCCAGTCCGAGCCAAATGTCAGCTAGAGAGGGCGTTTTGTTTGCACTGGGCGCCGCCATCTTGTGCGGTTTGCGATTTCTTCAAAACCGCAAAGACAATTATTTTATACCTGTGGTGCTGCCAATGAAAAGAAGGGATTATAAATAGAGAGGGCCTTTTAATAATTGGCAAGTTTCATTAATAAGAATAGAGAGAGCGTTTTATTTGCACTGGGCGCCGCCAGATGATGGTGGAAGCGATATCGTCATTTTTGACGTCGCCATTTAAACCTGCAAATTCACAGTTATTTCCAAAACGGCAGTAATGTAAGAAAACGGAGTCGGACGTGTATATCTGTGCACTGTATTGTTACACTTAAAATACCGTGTACATGTAAGAAGACAATATTGATATCTTCAAAACCTGTAAATTCACAGTTATTTCCAAAACGGTAGTATCAGAATGTATAACTACGGAGTCGGACCGTTACACATAATCATGAAATCTTCACAAACAATTCTAAATTTGTTATGTGGTGTCCAAGCAAAATTATGCTATTCTGAAACCGTTGGGGTACGACAAAGTATCCCACTGTAAGTATGTCAATTTTCCATTTGTAAATGCTAACCGTATATTTTGAATGGGGCTCTCAGCCCTGTATCTTAGTCAGCCTCGTACATCACGTGTCGCGTGACCTATACCACCTGGACGCCGCCATCTTGTGCGGTTAGCAATTTACTTCAAAACCGCACAGACAATTATTTTATAACTGTGGTGCTGCCAATGAAAAGAAGGGATTTTAAATTATAAATAGAGAGGGCCTTTTAACTGGCAAGTTCAGTAATAAGAATAGAGAGTGCGTGTAGAAACTGTGCGGTGCTCCCAATGAAAAGAATGGATCTTCAATTTGTGGCGCTGCTATTGTAAAGGAGGGATCTACGTCATTGTAAAGTGACATCATTGTAAAGTGACATAATAGATTAGAGAGGGCGTTTTGTTTGTACTGTGCGTCTCAATTTTGTGCGATTTTGTTGGGTAGAAAATACAGCAGAAAAACGTACCTTCCCATGCAGCCTATGTGGGTAGAAAAGTAATAAGAATAGAGAGTGCGTGTAGAAACTGTGCGGTGCTCCCAATGAAAAGAAGGAATTTTAAATTTGTGGCGCTGCTATTGTAAAGGAGGAAGAGAGGGTGTTTTCTTTGTACTGGGAGTCGCCATTTTGTGCGATTTTGTTGGGTAAAAAACCGCACAGGAATCACCGTGGTACCACAATCATTTGTACACTCGTGTAAAAGGTGGCTATTGGAGCCTCTAAATCGATAATGATAATTATCGTGAATTCTTAGGCGACACAGTGTCTTCGCTTCGTAGTGCTATAGTGTCAAAATATTAAGATTTCATTAATAATGAATTGTTGTTAGAGGGTATTCTGTTTTAGCAAATCACAGATTGTCACTTTAAATCATGTTGACTTACAAATAATGATAAGATTTTATCGCTTTGTTTATCATTCAGATACGATCCGAGGGTTACAATGTTGTGTTACAAAAGCGACGTAACAAGCAACGCTAAACACGGATATCATTTTACTGGCACACATGCAGACATATATTCCTTCATCAAATGTCGACGCAGTTAATTTTCTACTTTCTACATATCCCGACATATATATACATGGATATTACAAAATAGAAACATGAAGGAAGTTAACAACATTTCAGTTATATTTACTATCATACTAATGTCTTCATCATCAAACGCTTGTTATAATTCTGCCGCTTCGATGGGAACCGGAACTGATGAAGGATTGTATGATCCACCGAAACAGTCAGAACATAATCAGGGTTCATCTGCGTTTGATAGTCAAATCTTCAAGACTGTATGGAATCTACCCAGAAATAAGTGCGAATCTCACTTCGGTGTTGATTTGAATCTTACATCGTATGGGATAGAAGCGAATGCAGTTAATACCAAATGGAATGGACATGCGGTAACTATATTTTACAATGACGATTTAGGATTATATCCTGCGTATGAGGCTAATGGTAAAGGAGAGATTGTGAAGAAAAATGCTGGGTTACCACAGGTAATCATTTTGACCAGGTTTACTACGACGTTTCTTTATTTGCTGTATGCTGTTTTAAGGGGGTACTACACCCCTCGATAAATTAGTGTACCTTTTTGCGTTTTCTCAAAACTAATAACACAGTGGTAACAAAAGTTATGTATATTATAGGGGCAAGAAACCAATTACTACACTGAAATTTCAGTGACCCAAGACAAGTGGTTTGTTATTTATGATAAGAAAAATAAGGTACAGCTAGCATGTACCTCGTTTCCTATCATATATACTAAACCGCTTGTCTTGAGTCACTGAAATTTCAGTGTAGTAATTGGATTCCTTGCCCCAATAATATACATAATTTTGATTACCAGTGTGTTATTATTTTTTGAGAAAAATGCAAAAATAGTCACAAATTTACCACAGGGGTGTAGTACCCCCTTAAGAGTGATGTTAAAAGGTTGCAGTATTGATCATGCTCGATGATCATGTAAATTAACAAATAAAGGTGAAACTCGCTACAGGAAAGAAATTCGCACACTTAAATTGTTCACCTAATTTGTGGCCATATTTTCTGCTGCCCTCAATTCTTTTTTCCAAAGATTAAAGGGATTATAATTGAAGACAAAATTAAAAAGATTAGTATGCGTATGACCTCCTGACAACCAGACCAAAAATTCTGTACGGCGCAGGTCAGCAACCAATCACACCGCGCCTTTGCCCTGACGTCAGACGCAAACTAGTCTTTTTAATTCGGTCTTCAATAGTAGCAGAACTTTTCTGCACAAAATATTTTGCCTAACTGCACCACCAAACGATTAACAAGCACTATTTTGATCATAATAATTATATCGGGTCTGTTTTATTTTAATTTTAAGAGACACACAACAACCGTGTTGTTAGTGTAGTCTAAATTGCTCCAGAAGGCTCAATTGCAACCATAATGGGCCGCAACACTTAGGGTGAGGGTTATGGCGAGGGGTTATGGTTATGGTTATGGTTAGAGTTAGTATATTGCCATGATTGCGGCTTATTTTGGTTGCAAAAAATAATAAATATGCCTCCCGGAAAGGGTTCTACTTACAGTGATGTTGGTATATCGATGGTTGGGTTTTACGTGCCTAATGCGAGCACATTTATTTGGATGCCTCTGTGAACAATTGGTATACTGACGTGTTGCAAAAAACAGCAAAAAGTAGGTAGAGAAAGTCAGCATCTGCGTAAGGTTCTGTATTTCGAAGAACTACCCCCCGAAATTGATGTCTCCAGCAGCAATTGCAATTTCATGTAATTTCATGAACTTTACTGCTCTATTTTGGGAAATGGACTTTTTTCCATTAATTCTTAGACCCAAATAAATGGTACTGAAGCCACGATGCCTTGACATTGAACTTTCCATTGTGATAAATTTTGGAATAATTGTTTTACTTTCTCTTCAGCTCACGAATCTTACACAGCATCTTGAGAAAGTCGCAATTGATATCATTGCCGCAATTCCAGACCCCGATTTTACCGGTTTGGCCGTGATTGACTGGGAAAAATGGTTCCCGCAATGGGACTTTCCGGGTAGTATCATGGATCTTTATCGTGGTCCATCTATTCGACTGGTTCATGAAAGACATCCGGATTGGGATGACACTACAGTAGAACTTGTTGCTAAACTAGAATATGAACAATCCGCCAAAGCACTTATGGAAGGAACATTACTGTTGGGGAAGAGGTTTGTATTGTATTTGTTCCGCTACATGCGGAAACATTTAATTAACCATGATTTACTGTTGATGTTTCTGCTTTTGTACTTGTTGATGATGATAGTAAATTATCTGCATGGTATCGATGACGTCATTAACTAGCTTGCTAGCAGAAATTGACCTTCTTTGGGGATACGGGAAAGATGATGATAATAACGGTGTTGATACGACGCAATGACGATAATAACAGTGATATAGTGACGATTAATTAAACATTCAATATCCATTGTTTTCTTCTTTTTTTTTCAGATTAAGAAGAAAAGGTCAATGGGGTTTTTACCATCATCCTTACTGCTACAATAAACACGGCAGTGCCAAGGGTTGTAAACCGGAGGTCCAACAATTAAACAATTACATACCGTGGTTGTTTCGTCAAACAACTGCATATTACCCATCCATTTACATCAATGATAATGTTGCCAATGTTAGTGACTTTGTTCAGGCGAGATTCGAGGAAGCTTTGAGAATTCGAGAGGATTTTGGTGATGTTAAGAAGCAAGATATGTTCAGCTACTGCAGATTCAACTACAGTCACACAAGTCTACATTATAATCTGGTATTGTTTTCTTTCAATCTTCACATTTGAATTGTATGCTCTTTTTAAAAGTTCAACTTTAATAAAAATGATATTGCTTTATTTTGTTTATAAAAAGCAAATGAGATTTTTTTACTTATTATACTTCTAACTTTTACTTTTGAGTTTAATATAGGAAACAACAACGGTGAATGTCAAAACTTTACCCCTGCACAAGCAGGCACGACTTTGACAAAACAATTTTTTGCATTGTGAAGTTTGTTAAAGCCATATTGTAATATTGGCTGTGAAGGATGCCCTCAATATTTTTCAAAATTCTGCTTTTATTTGACACGATTGTAATGCACTTTAGTAAACTGGCATACCTTGCAAAATCAAGACTTTAGTTGCTCTAGTTTGCATGGTTTGGTTAAAATCCGATCTGACCAAGACGGTTTATAATTACGATGGAACTTTATTCGAACGCGTACGCGATGTTCATAACACAGTGCGTACATGCCGTGCGGGACAGTCATACACACATCAAAGGACCGTACCGTAGCACGACCGGTGGAGTGAAACGCAATTTTCTTTGCTTTACCTCAGTTGTTCGGCTTAAAATTAAAAGGGTACATCTGACAGTAAAAGCTAATATATTATGGAAAAGAAATGCTAATCTAGTTCTATGGAAATGTTACAATATGGCTTTAAGTCGATCAACTGTAATACAGCACCTCATGGTCGCTTCAGAGGGCAACATTCAGACTATCACTATGGACCACAATGGCATCATCCCAACAGCATAGTTCAATAACCACAATTAAACAATCATAGTGCATAATTTGACATCAAGTTTCAGAGTATGAGTTTTTTTACCCAAATTTTCAAAGGTCATTCAATGAATGTGCAAATTTATTGGGGTTAAAGAACTGTGCCTTGATAGATGAGCATGTTGTGGATCCTAGTGTATGGCGTACCGATTTGATCCAGGTGACTAAAAGCAATTCATTATATTTGTTATCACCATGCGCTATTTTGAATAACCATAAAATAAAAATCGTATATATCTCAATATTTGCTTTTCAGAAAACATTGAACGACACCATCCTCAAATCAGCAGAAAGTGGTCTTTCAGGTGTTGTGTTGTGGGGAGACTATAACGACACTGATAGCAGAGAAGCTTGTCAACAATTGAAGCAGTATGTTCGTGATGCTCTAGGACCTACTATCACGATAACATCAATGGCTGCAACAAATTGCAGTTTGCGGCTTTGTTCTGGCCATGGTCGTTGCAGTGGAAAGATTTTACAGTGTAACAAAGCGAGAAAGCAACACGTTTCAACGATGTTTTCTGAATCACAGCAGGATAGCGTCGTCAGACGAAACCGTAGAAAGCAGTTGATGAATATGTTTCAAAAGTCGGTTGATGCTATAAACGAAACTTCTGATTATCATAAAGCGTTCAATGACGTCGAAGAGGAATGCTCATGTATGTGTTTTAGTGGTTGGTCTGGAGATGGTTGTGATATGCCCTCTGAAAATGAATCTTAATTCCACATAGAATGAGCTACCGCATCCTACTGTCTTCTGTCCTATCCTCAGCAATGCATAAATCATGCTAGTTTTACACAAATGTTGTCCCTAAATACTAGATGTGGTGGTGCCATACAATGCAATCTAATGCACAAAGTTTTTGAGTTAAAACATGAGAGCTAAACATGAGATATAGTTATTTATATAAGGTTATTCTGCATTATGGGAGCTTCTAAATATTTTTTACCTGCTGTAAAAGTTAACATCAGAAGATGCATCTAATTGCAGTTTGCGGCTTTGTTCTGGCCATGGTCGTTGCAGTGGAAAGATTTCACAGTGTACCAAAGCAAGAAAGCAACACGTTACAACGATGTTTTCTGAATCACAGCAGGATGGCGTCATCAGACGAAACCGTAGAAAGCAGTTGATGAATGTTTCAAAAGTCGGTTGATACAATAAACGAAACTTCTGATTATCATAAAGCGTTTAATGACGTCGAATGCTCATGTATGTGTTTTAGTGGTTGGTCTGGAGATGCTTGGGATGTTCCCGCTGAAAATGAATCTTAATTCCACATAGACTGCATGCTACCGCATCCTACTGTCTTCCGTCCTCAACAATGCATCAAAAATGTTACACAAATATGGTGTCCCTAAATACTAGAAGGTCGTCCCAAAATATGTGGTGGTGCCATAAAATGGAATCTAATGCACAGCGTTTTTAAGTTAACAAATTGAATACATGATACAAAACCCACCCAAGTCCATACTTTGGCCAAAAAAAACCCCCTTTACGTGCGTCTAATGCGCATGTGAAATCCAATGCACACACTATTATAGTGCCTCGCAAACAGGGCAAGATTGCAGACCTGCTAAATTGAGGTGATAGCAACAGTGATGACGAAATAAGTGGTAAAAAACGCAGAAATGAAGCTGAATGGGCACAGAACAAGAAAAAAAGACTAGAAGACTATATATTTGTACACAAATACGGCTATACCCGCATGTTATCGGTTTACACAAACTTACAGTACTTATTTGCTGAGGACTTCGGTTGCTGTTGTCAGTCTCTCTAATTCACAGTGAAGCTATGCAATTTGATAGATTGAAATTCACAATGTGCAATTTGATTAGGGGAAAGCTATTCCAGAGAGAGTATGTAAATTAAATGGAACAGCCATTTCAGAGGGAGTATGTAAATTAAATGGAACAGCTTTTTTTGGATCATTTCAGAGGGAGTGTGTAAATTAAATGGAACAGCCAAAGGTATGTAATTTGAATGGAACAGCCTTAACGCTTCACACGTGGTATTTCCAATTATCATCATCTATAATTATTATAGGCCTAATACGCTATTGAAATTCACAATATGCAATTTGATTAGGGGAAAGCTATTCTATTCTAGAGGAGTATGTAAATTCAATGGAACAGCCATTTCAGAGGGAGTATGTAAATTAAATGGAACAGCCTATTTTGTGGCCATTTCAGAGGGAGTATGTAAATTAAATAGAACAGCCAATGGGTATGTAATTTAACTGGAACAGCCTTAAAGTTTCTGTCATCTATATTATTATAATTACGCAATTGTCTGTGAATGGGATGGGGTGGGTGTTATTAACAATATAATTCGCAGGTGCAATCTGTGTACAAACTCCGAGCCCTGAAGTTGCTTTAGTTGATGATAAACGGACAGCCCTTTTTAACATTTGGGGCCCTGGCCCATAATATTTTATTTATGAGGCTCATGTACACATGTTGAAGTATAATTCTCAAGTGCTATCAGTAGACTTAAGCTGGGCACTGTAGCTGCTTTATTTACTGAGTAACGGCTGTCCCTATGTTTTAGCGTTTGGGGCCCTGGGCCCATATTATGTGACATATGGGGCTCATATGTACATATAACAATATAATTCTCAGGTGCAGTCTGTGTACAAACTTTGAGCTTTGGTGAAAAATGGCCGGCCCTTTGCTTTAACATTTGGGGCCTGGGGCCCATAATATTTGACTTATGGGGCTCATGTGCATATGTTGAAATATAATTCTCAAGTGCTATCAGCAGACTCAAGCTGGACATTGTAGCTGCTTTATTTACTGAGTAACGACCGGCCCTATGTTTTAGCGTTTGGGGCCCTGGGGCCCATATTATGTGACACATGGGGTTCATATATACATAAAACAATATAATGCTAAAGACCTATTAGTGTACCAAATCTAAACCCTGTAGCTACTTTATTTGCTGAGAAACGACCGGCCCTTTGTTTTAACATTTGGGCCTCTGGGGTCCCTAGCCTTAAACATCTGGGGCCAAAATGGGCAGAAGAAACATTACAACTTAGGGCCCATACATGTGCCACATATGAGCCCTAGTGCCCTTGTAGTTTTATAGCTAGCCTTGTTAATCTGTTGCCCCTTATTTTAACATTTGGGGCCCATAATATATGACATATGGGACTCATGTATACTTGTATATAGAGTACCACTGGCTCTATCAGTGTACCAACTCAGGGCCCGAGGCTGCTTCATTTAATGAGAAACAACATGCTTTGTATTTTTACATTTCGGCCCCTGGGGCCCGTGACCTTTGACCTCTAGGACCAAGATGTGCAAATGATAAATCTACTGGGTAGGGCCCATAAGTGTACCACATATGGGCCTTGGGGCCCTTGTAGTTTTAGCGCTAGCTCTGTCAATCTATTATCCCTTGTTTTAACATTTGGAGCCCTGGGGCCCATAATATATGACATATGGGGCTCATGTATACTTGTATATATAGAGTACCCATGGGGCTATCAGTGTACCAACTCAGGGCCCTGAGGCTGCTTAATTTGATGAGAAACGGCATGCTTTGTTTTTTTACATTTGGGCCGCTGGGGCCCTTGACCTTTGACCTCTGGGGCCAAGATGGGCAAAGGATAAATCTACGGGGTAGGGCCCATAAGTGTACCACATATGGGCCCTGTGGCCTTGTAGTTTTAGCGCTAGCCTTGACAGAATGTTGTGTTTGATGGAGGAAGAGAAGAAGGAGAAGAAACCATAGAATGGCAATATACCCGTTCATGCTTCGCATGCGGGTATAACTGAGAGCAAAGGTCACTTATTATGTGATTCAAAAACCTCCCAAGTTCGGCATACAAAATGACCCCTCACGAAGTCCCCGAAATGCTAATCGTCAAACCCGTGCAGTTTGACCCACTCATTTCCATGTTTGCCCTATTTACCAGGTAAATCTAACTGAAGGAATTAATGATACACACAAGGGAAGAGGCCTACGTACCATACACTGGAACATGGAAACATTCAAACATTACAAACTAGCGCATGAGATCAAATTAATGGTGCTTAATCGTATTCTTAATATATCAATATACAGGGGAAAGAAGAATTACGCATCGCACGCTAGCACAATTAACGCATTCATGGGTTTTATATCTTATTTTGTAGCCGATCTGAACATTTTATTTTGTATAATTCTTGCATATATAATTAGAAAATAAGGCCTACCTGACAACATTGCATAACAAAAATAAAATAAAGTTTTTGCCTACGCGGGTTGCCAACTTCTTGGTTTCGCGCCATTTTGACAGGCCATATTTTGGTAACCGAATATCCGAGTCTTGTAATCAGGAGAGAATGGACTCACATATTTCAATCAGACAAAAATCTATATCCAATAGCGTTACCTATCTTAAAGCTAGCATTATTTGTAAGTGTCTCCTTTAATAACAAAAGGTGCCCACTGGTATCTTGGAGGCATTGTCTTTTTTAAAGACATTTCTTGTTCTTTTTCAAATGTGAGATTCTGTGGGATAACCCGCCTAGAGGCCTTTACTTTTCCTTATTCTGTAATAAACTTATTGGCCCATTCTCCGATAAAGCGTCCAAGTTTGGTCTCGCAAATTGCAAAATTCCAACCACGAAGAATTCATGAAAATCATTCAGAATCGTAAACTTTAATAGTTTCAGAGCACAAAACAATGCATGGGTGATTTTTCAACAATACTTAATTTTTGAGCAATATTACTTGTACGCATTGGTGGTAACGTATCAGTGGTAACGTATCTGTGAAGCCTTTTCACACTTTTGTCTTAATCGTGCAAGTGTAAAAACTTACCGACTTACATATCAAATCCCTTGTCAACCTTTAGACAAGAACTCTCCAGCACGAAATGTCCCATTGCAATTCATCCACAAAAGTTGCCAAAATGGGGTCATTTTTTGTATAATTCAACACAGCATGAACATTTTGGAATGTATAGGCCTCACCAGGTATCAAAATGGAGCTGAGAATATTCTCCATGCTGCGCTAGACTATTTATTAGGGGTGGTGCAATAATTATGTGTGCCCCCCGGGGGTAAATTATAGGGGGGGGGCAAAGATTTTTTGGCAGGCCAAAAGGGGGGGCAAGCATTTTTTGGCAGGTCAAAAGGGGGTCAAGCGATTTTGGCAGGTCAAAAGGGGGGGCAAGCAATTTTTGGCACAGATATTTTGGGCACCGTTTCTATATTACGCCCTAAAAGGCGTAGGAAAACGTTAGGAACACGTTCAAATATGCAAAATTTCCTGCTCGCTGCGCTCGCACTATATGATAAGACAATTTAAGGTTTTAAATTCGGGTTCCCAAAATCTTGCATGTGTAAGGGGGGGGCAAAGATTTTTGGCACATCAAAAGGGGGCAAAGGTTTTTGGCACGTCGAAAGGGGGGCAAAGATTTTTGGCACGGCCAGAGGGGGGCAAGCGATTTTTGGCAGACCATTTTGAGAATTCACCCCGGGAGTACACATAATTATTGCACCACCCCTTAGTCCAAAGGTTATTTTGTTAAGTCGCGTGAAATTTTTAAGTGCGAAGTTTTTTACTTCTTTTCAGTGAGTTTACTGTGTGAGTGCACTTTTTGGGACAAAAGTTGACTCTTTCTTCTATCCGTATGTGGTCTAGCGCCATCAATTCCACCTCACCAGGCTCATGGGAATTCCTGAATCATTTCTGAAACTAACAATGCCAAATATAGCATGATAGGTCAAATATCAGGGTCGCGTTGCTAAAAATAGTAAAAGTTTTGATGAAACCACCAGACAACTAAAGCCGCTTGCTGAAATCTTAGTGACTAGTCTCCAACACAGGCATTTGCAACGCGCATGCGTTGTATGTGAAACAGATCGTTGTGGTATGACTGCAGACATAGGTCCATTGATGTAATATGAGCTCCTCACTGTGAGCTGCACTGAAATCTCGTGCCCTCAAGGTTATGAGTATCACTATACATTGTATATGCATTTTGCTAAATAACTTTTGTTGACATTTTCAATAAAAGGATTTGATATGATACTCATACTTGATCAGTCATCACCCAAAGTACTAAAGTCTGGTATGGTATTTGGCTTCATTTATCACAGCGTTTTTTCCGAGGGGAGTAGAATTTAGGTAACGTATCTGTGACGACATGAACGTAACGTCAGGATTTTTGCCGTTAATAGACCTGATTTTTTTTACTTTGAAACCATTGTGTTATGTACCACATATATAATATAACTATGGAGCCTGCTTGATCCATCACATATGAGAACATTCATATAGCTAGTTATTTTGACAGATTGCTATCCATTAGAAATATGGTAACGTATCTGTGAACAATATTGGCGACATAGTCTCAAAGACCTGTTGGAAAAATTTAATAACCTGCGTTGTGATGTTTTATACTTTATAATTAGGGCATGATACCCGCTAATGAAAAGTACCTATAAAATCCATTATTATGCGCGCATGTATAGCGAACAGGGACACATTATACAGAACGCACCTTGGCTGGCGACATGGAGGAAAACAATGGATATGCATAATCAGCTTTATTGTTTTATACTTTCTAGGCATGTTAGAACCTCTAGCCCCACACATTTTAGAGAGCAACTCGTAAGTATTAGTTATATTTAAAAAAGTCATTTCTTTCAGACGAAACAAGTCTGAATACGACTTGAAACTATGGGCGACACAAATTTGGCTTTTTGAACGCTTTATCGGAGAATGTGCCTATTTACAGCTATTTATTATAATGTACACATTTTTCATAAAGCATTCCCGGGAGGAACGAGAAGCAAAACATTTTTTTCGGCCTGATATTATGATATACATTTATTAAAACGTCTGACTTTGCTTGAAGAGTTGAGCAGACTGGGGTCGAGCAAAGGTTCATCGCATTAGATGTCACCCCGGTACGTGTCACGGTCATACAGGGTGTCCCTGAAAGAACTGCATCGTCGGAAACTTAACTGAACTTAACAAAACAGCTGATATGGTTGAGAAATCGGCTACCATCCACTTACTTTTTGAATTTTGACAATTGACTCCCGGAATTGACTGCTCCGTTTTTTAAATAAAAGAATTTTACGAAACTACCTTATTTTCAGCCCGTTTATAACAATAAAGCTACAATTTAATAAACGCCCCATGCGCAAATGATGCACTCCGAATAGCTCCGAATAGGCCCTACTGATCATCGATTGATATTGAATCCGTGGAAAGGTTTGAAAATGAGGGACTTTCATAAAAATTTTATATTTCACGAACGGTGTAGTCAATTGTCAAAATTCAAAAGTATGTAATAGCTGATTTATTCCTCAACCACACCAGCTATTTAGTTATGCTTAGTTGTGGGCTGGCGTTAAAGTACCAAAACAATAAAGTTTCCGACGATACAGTTCTCTCAGGGACACCCTGTACAGCGCAGATCGGTTCGAACAAGTGAATGATCATGTTGCTCGATGCAGAAATAGCAACCATGTAAATTAAATGTGGAGCGGGATGTGGAGTATATAGTGAGTATTTTTGTTTGTTTGTTTGTCATATTTAAAAGAATATTTTTCAAGAGTAACTTATATTCTTCGCTCAGAACATATTTGTTTAAGTAAATTGTAAAATATTCCGTTATGAAGATGTACGCGTAGATGAACGTGATTTTTGGGTTATAATGGTGTAAGTACTAGTACTATACACATTTTATATTATTGGTACCTCGTGCACGGAAGTAAAGTGGCACAATAAAGTCATAATACCAGTTGCTAGAGCTTTCTAGTATATAGCCAACAGCAGGCTTTTCTCCAAGCCTTAGTTCCCCATATATGGGATAAAGGTCAACAGAGTAATTTTGAATTAATATCGTATTCAGACATTATAGAACCCCGGTATAGAACTCCACGTTAAAGGCCCATTCAGTGATCCCAGCGCCCCCGGGGGTGGGGGGTGGGGGCACTTCAAAATAAAATAGATATAGGTGTAGGGCTGGCACTTTCGCAGTAAGAAGCAATCGGTGAGAGCAAAATATAAAAAATATGGGGTCAATGGGTGAGAGCATGATTTATGGCATTTGGTGAGAGCAAAATGTAAAAAATATGGGGTCATTGGGTGAGAACATGACCTTTTTTAAACGGAACCTTTGGGTGAGAGCCGAAATTTCTAGTTCTAAATGTAAAATTCTTATTCTGTTAAAAAAATAAGTAACAAAATCAGTGATAAATAAAAGTTGCTGTTTAAATTGAAAAATAAGGGTCTTTGGGTGACAGATCAAATGAAAAAATAGGGGGCCTTCAGGTGAGAGAGTATGTGTTAGTATAATGGAGTCTTTGGGTGACAGCGACGCTGAAAAGGGGGGGGGTCTTAACTGCCCTATACGCGTCACCTCCAAAGTGGGAGTGCCCCCGGGGCACAGCGCAAGTTATCAAAGAAAAGTGTTAGCACAGCCTTAGACCTAACGTGATTTATACTTTTCAAATTCCAAAGTTCAAGTAAAAACCCCTACTTCTTTTCAATTTTGCCTCATTTTAGGCAGTTACTTGGGTCCACCAAAAGGGTTCGCGACCTTTTTACCAATCGAGTGGGACGGTCCATTCTCAACTTAGGGCATAGACCCTATCCAATATAGCAAAGCAATCTGTCCACCAATCTGTCTTGCCATTGCAATTGTTATACCGTTCCGGTTATTCTCGATGATGGTCCATCGGTTTTTGTTACACGAAATTATATAGCGCGATTACGTTTTATGAATAACATTATTCTGAGCATTATTTATTTCCTAAACAATGACATTAAAATCATGGATTTCGTTCTTATTTCAACTGGTTTACAATGTAAATTGAGTTTTGTTTAAGGGCTGGGGTATGAACGTTTGGACAGTATTTATTTTGGGACATTAGAGCACATCAGACATATCGAATTGCATTCTGAATACGAAGAATGTCATTCTGATATCAAATAATTTTGGTTTTTGAAATTCGCAATTTAATTAAAAATTGATATTTTTGATATTTAACAGTACTCGAAGTAAACTTTATAAATCTGATGATTTATATTTAAAGGGGGTAACCCTATTGGTTTTGGATATGGATTGTCTTTAAAATTACATAATAATATCAAATATCGCCCCCTTTATGCTGCTTTGTGAAAAAACGAGAGCATTTTCAGCGTAAATGTGAATAAATAGCCAAATTTGCAATCCAATACCTAATACGTGAATTGCATTCTGGGCAGGCAAGCAACAACAACAATTCCCGTTCGTATGACGAATGCTGACATGGTGTACAATGCCCGGCCCGTATTGAACGGAAAATATTTGTTGTTTTTTTTCGTACCGTTTCAGAAAAAAAGGAAACAAAATATATTTCCCCTTGCAATATGTACATTTCAAATGAATATAAAAGGTTTGGGTTAAAAATGGAGAGGAAAAAAATCTTCCGATACAGGATTTTGAACCGGGTACCTCACGGGTGAAATATGATGCGCTAACTAATTGAGCTATTCGGCCCACTACGTCCAATGTGGAAGTTTTATAAATATATACGGCGCACCGTCTCCTCAGCAGTTAGTGTGGTTCGCTTTTTTCACAGAATGTGTATGACGCGAAACCAAAGTAGCTGTTGAGGAGACTCATGATTCGCAATTCATTCCGTACCCACAAATCCGAAGTAAGTTCTAGTATTTACAAACTGGTAACCTGTAAAAGCCGCTGTGTTTCATGATTTCTCCGGAAATACATCGACTTGGAGCGTCAAATTTCAGGATAGTAATGAGAAAAATAGTATCTATCTTGTGATACCAAAACCTCATCAACAATGAAAAAAATCGGGGGGATGATGCTGTCGATCGGGTTACGGACCTTTAACGTGTATGTAGGTGGGATGAAATGCCGACGATCAATTGAAAATTTTGACCTTTCGTATTGAAGATATGGATTTTTTTCACAAAACACCAAAAAAAATTAGGTCTTTTTGGGAAAAAAATCCATATCTTCAATATGAAAGGTCAACATTTTCAATTGACCGTCGGCTTTTCCTCCCTGCTACATACACTTTAAGAATATATCATTAGATTTATATAATTTACTTCGAGGACTGTTATATATCAAAAATTTGAAAAATATCTAATTTTTATAATTTGTCATAAAATTTGTATTATATTGTGATTTTCAAAAAATGAAAATTATTTGATATCAGAAAGACATGCTTCGTATTCAGAATGCAATTCGATAGGTCTGAGGTGCTCTCATGGCCAACAAAAAATACTGTCGAAACGCAATAAACGCTCATTTTAGATCCCTTAATACCATCATTCCTTCCCAAGAATATCAGCATTCGCTTGACATTTTCAGATACAGTGACTTTACAAGAATTGTTTTCTGTAACCTGATTGTTTTAAATAATATTTTCTTGTACAAAAGTTCTTTTGTTTCCAAATGTCCTTCTCACAGTTTGTATTACAAATTGAAAATAAATTGTGTAGTTTTATAAAAGGCCTATAATAGGTCTACACTTTCTCAGACCCATTCGCAAAAAAAAAATAAAAATAAATAAAAAAATAAAAAATAAATAAAATAAAAAATAAATAAAATAAATAAATAAATAAATAAATAAATAAATAAATAAATAAATAAATAAATAAATAAATAATTAACAACATTTTACTCAAGTTAGACTATCTTTTGAATAAAGTGCTCAATCCCAAAAATAAATAAATAAATAAATAAATAAATAAATAAATAAATAAATAAATAAATAAATAAATAAATAAATAAATAAAAATCAATAAATAAATAGACAAGGAATGTATTTACATAAGCTGGGCCTATTTTAGAAAACATTCGTTCATAAATAATAACGTAATGTTTCAACAGTAAGGTTTCAACACAATTTAGGCATACTCATGTAGGCCTACTGGCAAATAGCTATTTTGTTGGACAATACTTCCTGATGCGGATGGTCGAATAAATACTATCTCATCGCATTATGACAATCGTCCCCATTGCTCTAAATGGATTGATTCAAAAAAGTTTATGGTACCCGACGTTCTACAGCTTTTTATAAAAATATCGCGGGAAAAGACCAAAATTGAAAAGAAATGGGGTTTTAAATTGAACTTTAGAATTTGAAAAGTATAAATCACGTTAGGTCTAAGGCTGTGCTAACACTTTTCTTTGATGACTTTGACCACAATTTTTTATTTTTTCAAATATCTTAAAAATTCAAGAATCTAATCTGATTGAACAGATACCACGCCATAGCTAAACCAATGCCATACGCATATTACTTTCGAATTAAATCATCAATAAGAATTATATTTTTATATTATTATTTTTAAATCAACATTTATAGTAAATGTTATCAATATTTACAGTGAATCTGATCAATATCCCTATAAAGATGCATTTTGGCAGGTTTAGTCATCAAAATATAGCTTATATTAACTTAAATTTACACTTGGTCAACTACTAGTATATAATCCCAGTTAGCTCAATTGGTATAGCATGAGGCATGTAAACCTAAGGTCTCTGGTTCGAATCCCGGTACATTAAGGTAAGTGTAAAATTAAGGTAGTTTTTGTATTCGTTGTAAAATAGAGACCTAGGTCAATCAAGACTTAAAGCCATATTATAACATTTGCTGAGGAAGACGCCCTCACTGAATTTTTAAAATTCCTTTTTTACACGATTAAATTGTACTTTATTAAACCAATATACCATGCAAAAATCAAGACTCTAGGTGCTGTAGTTTTGTCAAAATCCGAGATTTTGAATAAAACGCCGGAACCGGCGCTTTATTATTACAATGGAATTATTAGTCGAACGCATACACACAGTACGTACACGGCGTGCGGGACGGTGATATACACAACAAAGGGTCGTACCACAACATGACCGAAGGAGTGGTACGTATTGGCGTTATTGGCGTAGTTGTTCGGCTGAAAAATAAAAGGGGATATATCTGACAGTAAAAGCTAACATTTTATGGCAAAGAAAAGCTGATCTATTTTGTTTGAAAAAGTTATAATATGGCTTTAAGTTAAAGTAAGCACAGTATTATACAAGTAACTATTTTTTTTCATGATTTTTTGTCTCATTGGGCTTGTTTGCCAATGGTTGGATCAACGTTGGCTAATGGTTGGATCAATGTTGGTCAATGGATGGATTTATAACGTTGCCCAACATCAAAGATTTGAGGTTGGCCCAACGTCACAAGTTCCATCTGTATTACGGTTAGGGCAATGTTGGATCAACGTTGGCCCAACGTTATGGAGGTTGCGCGCCTGGCCAAAATCACGTTGGGCCAACGTCGAAAAACAACGTTGGCCCAACGTAGTAAGGTCAGACCCATACTGGGCTGCATCTACATGTATTGTACGATTGTACCGTATGTCAGATAAGATTACTGCCTGTCATGTGGGGAAATCCCATAAACAGCTGTTAAACCATGTTTGTAGCTGTAGTTTGAGCTGTCTCAAGACTAAAATCTGTTTATTTTTCATGTGTTGAATGCAGAATTATCGGCTTTATAATTAAAAGAAGAAAACGAGCAGAACGGATCAAACTCACCATGAGATGGCGCCGCGTGGTTCTCGCATCTGTTGCCATAGTGTTCATATGTCTTCTGCTCAATGTATTCCGAAATTCCAGTAAGTATGTTTGTTTGTTTGTTTGTTTGTTTGTTTGTTTGTTTGTCGGTCGGTCCATGCGCCCTGGTAGTCTCTCCGGGTAGTCTCTGTTCCAGCCCAGGGTCCCAGCCGGTTCGTGCTTCTCCGCCACTATTAAACAAATCATGAACAAACCGTCTGGCGACAACCTTAAAGTACGTCTTTTCTGATTGGCCGAATATAATATTATATATTGCCTATGGTAAAATTGTAACACATTGGTCTGGTTAGACATTCACTCTTTACTATCAATTAGTTGCCTCTTATAGCGAGCAATCGTACCACATTGTGTTTATATATGTGGCCGTACACTACGAATCAACCGTAAAGTCGACCCCGGTCAATTTTGTTTTGTTTCGTGTTTAGAAAATATATATCATAAACTTTAAAATGGTATATCATTTGACTTCAAACGATATCCAGAAGCGGGGTTATGGTTTGTTGAACTCTGCGTCATCAACAAAATGGTATCGTTTTCGGTTCTGCATGTGTCTCTGTTTCCACATTGCTGGTAATAAGTATCAAACAGTCATAATATGTAGTCATTTCAAATCATCCTCAAGTCAAAGAGGGTCAGGAATGACCTCTCATTGTTAATTGCTGGTTATACATACCTAGACAAAATACAATACTTTGTAACCCACCACTTGAACAGGATTTAGCCAAAGCAAACAAAGACTAGAGTAAGGATTCTATAGAAATAGGTAGAAGACTATAGGATTATTGATTGGTTTAAACGGTGTTTGAGTCGCGCTATCAAATGAGAAACATGTCGCAACAAATGGAGGTACATATGGATACGACCTTCACGCACATTTTACACTGTAACTCAGAATACAATTTGCCGACTTTACGGCTCATACGTAGTGTACGGCCACATAATTATTATATTCTTGTGCAGGATGCGAAACCCCATTGCCTACTAAAATTATTTTAAAAAGAAACAAAACCACAAGAAAATGTTAAATTGTTTTTCGTTTGTTTTCCGTTATCCGCGATGCAGTTAGCAATGCCAAACAATTTTACAAGCTTGATGTTCACGTTATAGTGAAATTGCTCCAACTCGTTTTCTACAGATATATCACTTACCAGGTTTTAGCCTGAATTCAGGCTTTCTGTGAATCCAAATTCCCGCGTTTTTATATATTTTCAGCTCGTTTTAGGGTTTTTTGGCCTGCATTCACATGCTTTTCTGAATTTTCTCACCAGTTTCAGGTTTTTTTAGTGAAACTGAGAGGCATCTCTGTTTCTAGACCCTGTCGATAATCGGACATAACTTTTGAAGCCGAGCACTGGTGGCCTAGTGGTTAGAGCGTCCGCCTCACGATCGGGAGGTCGCGGGTTCGGCCGGGCCATGCCAGGCGTTCGGCATTCAAAGAATGGAGTAGGGAAAGTTAAACACATGGCTACCAGTGGACTAATCCCCTACTGCAGCTTTTTCTGCTTGCAGACATGTGGCCTAGGGTTATGAAACGGAGATGGGCCAAAAGGCTTGAGAAGGATTTAACTTTTAACTTTCACTAAATGAATCCAACCAAAGTTCCCCTTATTAGCTACCTTAAATATTACTTACATACTAGTTGACACGATAGCTTGCTACTTGCTAGCAATGCTGGTAATTCTTTTGTGAATAATCAACCTTTATTCTTGTTTATAATATCTCTCGAATACACTTTTCTTCCAGTGACGTCTTATACCAACACCGTGGACAGAGTAAATAAGAACGCAGATACATATAAGAAGGCAGGATCACCACAGTCAAACTACTCGTCACTATCAGTAGTTAATATCGTAAACAACAGTAACACTCGCTTATCAACCCAAGTAGAAAAGTTACATCATGTCCAGGCACACCCAATCAAGAGCAGTACAGTGAAACCACATCGGTTCCAGCCACGCCCAATCCAAGACAATTCAGTGAAGCTACATCAGATCCAGCCTCGTCCAGTCCAGGGCAGTGCAAAACACAACGTCCATGTCATCATTATTTCACGATGGAAATATGGGTCTTCATTCACTGGTGATATTTTGAACAAAAATCCCGATTTTTCCTACTTTTATGAACCTCTTCGAGGCAAAATGTATGAGGATAATAATATGAGAGCTAAAGTGATACACCAAGACCAGATCACCATGTTACATGATATATTGAAATGTGAATTTACTGATCGAAATTACACGTGGTGGGATGCGAATGATACCAAGATGAATTGTTGGAAGAGTCAAAAATTTGACAAATCAGTTCTATGTGAACATTTTGTTAACACAAAAGGGACTGTACGGCGGTACGAGAAGAAAACTTCCCGTATGGTTGAAGAAATTTGTCGAAGCGGTAAACACGTGGCAATAAAAACTGTTCGGGTGCCAGATTTGAAGCACTTAAAAAGCATCGTTACGGATGATAGTTTGAATGTTAAGGTGATACAACTGGTACGCGATGTACGTGCGGTGTATTTATCAAGAATGTTATGGAATGGCGGGTGCGATATGGAACTTAGTGAATGTGATGAGTTGAAGAATAATTTAAACTATTGGAAAGACCCGCCATCTTGGTTGAAAGGTCGTTATATGTTGCTAAGATACGAAGATTTAGCAGACGATCCGATTGGGACGGTCCAAATTATTTATGATTTTCTTGGTTTACCTGTTCCAGTAACGGTGAAAACATGGCTGCAAATCAACTCCAAGGAAATGTCTCTATTTGTGGGATCAGCGTATACTTGGAGAGCAATAATAGACTACAGCACAATAATTAGAGTACAAAAGCATTGTATGGAGACATTACTGATGACTGGGTATAAGGCCATTAATTCAATAAAAGATTTGAAAGACTTCAAAGTACCAACAATAGAAAAATATCCTTACCCATTAATGCCAAATATGACTTACGAAGTATCAAATGAAATGACAGCAAACTGAACAAAGCGTGGTGGTTTAACCCCATGAGAACTACCTGCCGATTGGCCAAAAAGAAGTTTCCATTATCAATTGGACCAATCAGCAACATTGTTAGAATAATTGCACTACACAAAAAATTGGGGTGAATTATTTGCAAAACTTTCTGATTTGGTGATTAAAGTGAAGATATCATGTAATTGACCAATCAGAGGCAATGTTAGATCGGCATGTAGTGCTCAGGGAAATGAAAGGGCCGCTTCGTCTTCCACCGTCTCATCCTACCCAACTTCAAAAATTATTATTTATTATTTAAGATTTTTATTCCATCCGAAACTTCGTATCCTTGGACTACATGTTTTCTGTGTATAACATTTCTCGCAGTTTCGGTAGTTTGACAAAGAAAAACATGAAAATTTATATCTTGTGTCTGTATAGACAGACAGTGGTCAATTGGGTACTGTAATACAGGCAAATTATTTGTAACTCGCAAATTCAATTTCCGAATCAACTTGAAACGTTTTCCAGCCACGCCCAATCCAAGCCAAAGTAGTAAAGCTACCTCAGATCCACCCACGCCCAAGGCAGTAAATCTACAGGGTGTCCCTGACCATGCTGACAGAAACTGACAAAGAACGAATCTTTATATTGCACCAAACACAAAGAATTTTATAGGGCAATGCTCCCAACGCTAAAATAAGAATCAATGACTGAAATTGAATAGGCCTGAACATGCTAAATGTCGGCTTGATACACAGTGTATACATGGTATAGACAACAATATTTTTGCTAGCTCGCCAATACATAATAAAATAAAATAAATATAAATTCTAGTTTGCCATAAACTATAAATTAGACAAAACACAGTCTCCTTGCTGACCCTCATGCAGTCCATTCTTGTGATGAAAAATGCCGTAATGCAACTCAAAATAACCTTGTGTGTATAATGTGTGCGAATGTATGCGAGAAAAAAAATGCAAACGGAACTCCAAATAACATAAAAATATTGACCGAAAGGATTCTTCCACCACGGTATTCCATAAACGGTATTTTCGGCCTTCGGTCTTGCTAGGTTGTACCCCAAAGTATACTAGGTGTCTCAATAAAAGCACTACAAGTACTAACTTCACTATTTTTTCTGCCTCCGCAGGAGGTAGATTTGCTTTGAAATTGACACCTAAAATGCCGCACATTGCGCGGCATGTAGGCCGATTGTACAAATTTATATTCTGACAAGTACTCTAATTTCCGCCCAATATCGAGAGCCCAATATATATCCCCACCTCTCTGCGCCATACATAAATTCGCCTATCGCCATTTCCGAATGTTCAAAAAGGTAATCACGCTTCCTCAGCATGTGCAATAAATTAGCATTAAAATTAATCTTATTCTATAGGGATTCTAGAAACACCTAGCACGTGGCGACAATGGTGTGGGTCTATCAAGTTCATGAATTATGCATTAGAATTTTTTCAAGCTCATATGTTGTATAATTGAAGACCGAATTAAAAAGACTAGCTTGCGTATGCCGTCCTGCAGGACAGCAACCAATCACGGCGCGCCTTTGTCATGACGTCAGACGCAAACTAAGTCTTTTTTAATTCGGTCTTTAATTATTAGGTTGTAGCCTCAGCGCTCATCAGCAGCTTTATCGTTGAAGACAAGTCGGAAAACCGTTATGCTGTGACAATGGGAATACACATCAAACAAGGTTTAATTTCATGATTACATGAAATCTGATTATCAATGGAAAAACTTTGGCTGGAGAAGTTGAAGCTGACGTTCATGGCAACACTTTGGATGTGATAATTTGACATCATGGATTATTTTGTGCAAAATTTGAGGTATTTTTGTGCCATTTAATACGCGGTGAGTCAGCAGGCCGACTAGCATGCAGGCTAGGCTCGACTAGGCCGCAATCATCGTGCATGCGTGTCTACATCATAATAATAGGTTGAAATGATGGGATTGAAAAGACCGGCTAGCTATTTGATTTCTCTGCATACGAGATGTATGTGCTGTGCCGTGTTCAACGTACACACGGCATGTCATGATCATGATGATAGTGTTGCATTTGTATGGTATGATACGCCTAGCCGCGCCTATGGCCGGCTTCATTGCTGTTCAAATACACGTTGATATAATTCGGAATAATTCGTTTTAAAGTATTTGCTTCCCCAATTCCCATGCGTGGTTGGTCATGTTGGTGGTATGTATGTCAGTTTTTTACATTCTACTGAGTACTGTTGCAATATTTTTGCATGCATAGGCTACCCATGACCGTTTCAAGACTATGACTGAGAATTTTGCTTTTTGTTTTATTAAGATAAAAATAAAAATAAAATGCAAGAATCATCTTTCCCCACACAATACTTCTTACAAACAAGGTGTTGATATTGGCCCTTTCGATGCAAAACAAAGCACAAATGAAGGAAAGAAAACAAAACAATAATGTTTTTGATTTTTTATTCAATTACACATACAAAAAAGTAATGGCCTATGAAAAGACCCCCCTAAATATAATAATATTATTTTAGTCCTGAATACAAAATATAATAAACAAGCATAAAAGAATCTGATACGAAAATTTGTTACTCTGAAACGTTACAATCGTAATTTTCAGTCAAAAAATCCACAAGAAATGACTCTTGATACAACTTAGGCCTATATTTAAAAAACAGAAACGGCTGCCTGCATCTGGAACTCTTCATATCTGAAAGTTTGAAGGTCTTATTTCATACATCAGAATTATCTGCAAGATTGCAAGATGGCTTTAGGTGACCGTGGCCCTATTGGCTAATGCACAAATTTAGATTTTCTTTCTATTTAAATAATAGGCTACTATAGTATGTTAAAGCTTATGCCCTGTAGATTACATTCGGTTCTTGAGATATGGCCTGTCAAAATGGCGCGAAACCAAAACAAAAAATTGGCAACAACTTTCTTTTTATTTTCTATATTTTTGACAAGTCCAGTTGCCAGATGATTTTCTAATTACATGCATGAATTATGCAAAGTAAAGATTTCAGATAATCAGATACAATTAAAAGAGCTATGGCACTGAGGCATGGTACATGGGTAGAACACACACTATACTACAAAATTACGGTTGCGTTTTGGCAAATTTCAATTTGCATAATTAATTAGGGCCACTTATTAGAAAAGTTGATTAGGGCCCTAATTAATTATGCAAATGGAAATTTGCCAAAGGCATCCATGGGTTTTATATCTTATTTTGTAGCCGATCTGAACATTTTACTTTGTATAATTCTTGCATATATAATTAGAAAATAAGGCCTACCTGACAACATTGCATAACAAAAATAAAAGAAAGTTGTTGCCAACTTCTTGGTTACGTGCCATTTTGACAGGCTATATTTTGGTAACCGAATATCCGATTAAAATAAAATTTTCAGTCTTGTAATCAGGAGAGAATGGGCTCACATATTTCAATCAGACAAAAATCTATATCCAATAGCGTTACCTTAAAGCTAGCATTATAAGTGTCTCCTTAACTAATAAAAAAAGGTGGCCACTGGTATCTTAGAGGCATTGTCTTTTTTAAAGACATTTCTTGTTCTCAGATTTATTTAGAGTCAGGGGGCTGTCATTTTCTTCGGACAAAAGTTTGAAATGGGGGTGGGGGTCATGAATATACTGGGGTCATAGAATTTTTAGACCATACTTTTAAGGTGGTATTACACCCCTTGATTAATTTGTGACTATTTTTGCAATTTTCTCAATAAATAATAACACACAGTGATTGGCACTTAACATGAGGTATTTCTTTGTATAATTCCCTGCTATTCAGCAAGCCGGCCAATGACTGACCTTGTTGTTAGGTTGATTGGGTAATGTGATTTGTTATAAAGCATACAGTTTACGACTGAGTTGTGTAGGACCATGTCAATACATAATTCTACAGGGAACACAGTAGTTTGACAATGGACATGGAATGCTCTCCCAAAGTCTGTCAGAAACGCTGATTCCATATCCACTTTTAAGAAGTTTCTCAAAACTCAGTTATTTATGCATTAATTGTCTTTTTATTCCATTGTTCCTGTTGTTTCTTGTGTTTCCAAGCGCATCGTTCTTGATGTAGATGCGCTATATAAATGCTTGTAATGTTGTTGTTGTTGTTGTTGTTGTTGTTGAGTGAAAGACCCATTATTGATTAGGCGCGGATATTAACAGCACAGCCCCTTTGCGTGTATAGCAGAAAATTAGAAATAGAATGTTTGAATTTTGTAACAAAATTGCTAACTGCATTCTGCATTATGTATTCATTTATGCCTATTTATTTATTTGTTTATTTACTGACTTATTTATTTATTTGGTAGATCAGTAAGTAATTAGTAATAATCCATGATTCATCGGTTTGTTATTGATTGTTGAACTCTTTAAAACTTGATTGATTAACCGATTGATAGCCATTTCACATATTCCTAGTTTCTATGGAACGTCTATTTGAATACATGTAGCATCGTACATAAAAATCAGTATTGATTTATTCTATTCAGTAATACCAAGGATTACTATTATTAAAGGTCCGTAACCCGATCGACAGCATCATCCCCCCCGATTTTTTTCATTGTTGATGAGGTTTTGGTATCACATAATTCAGTATCGAAGTTACGTAATGTTACTATGTCAACGGGATCACGCGCTAGAGTAATGAACCACGATCGAAATGATCACCACATTGGCACTCGAAGGCATACCAAAGTAGCGTGATCCGGTAACCAAGAGAATTACGTAACCACTTCGATGCTGAATAGATACTATTTTTCTCATTACTATCCTGAAATTTGACGCTCCAAGTCGATGTATTTCCGGAGAAATCATGAAACACAGCGGCTTTTACAGGTATACCAGTTTGTAAACAATGGTAAATACTTTGGATTTCTGGGAGAGAATTATGAACGAAATATCAGTCTCCTCAACAGCTACTTTGGTTTCGCGTCATACACAAAAAAAAAAAAAAAAGCGAACCACACTAACTGCTGAGGAGACGCGTCTAGACGGTGCGCCGTATTTAATTATAAAATTTCCACGATGGAGGCAGCGGGTCGATTAGCTCAATCGGTTAGCGCGCGCAGTTTCTACCCGAGAGGTACCCGGTTCAAAATCCGATATCGGAATGTTTTTTTTTCCTCTCCATTTTTAACCCAAACTTTTTTTTATATTCATTTGAAATGTACATATTGCAAGGGGAAATATATTTTGTTTCCTTTTTTTCTGAAACGGTACGAAAAAAACAAATATTTTCCGTTCAATACAGGACGGGCATTGATTGTACAGCATGTCAGCATTAAATTCGTCATACGAACGGAAATTGTTGTTGTTGCTTGCCTACCCAGAATGCAGTTCACGTATACCAAGGTATTGGATTGCAAATTTGGCTATTTATTCACATTTACGCTGAAAATGCTCTCGTTTTTTCACAAAGCAGCATAATGGGGGCGATATTTGATATTATTATGTAATTTTAAAGACAATCCATATCCAAAACCAATAGGGTTACCCCCCTTTAAACTTCTCACAGCTAATAGTTAGTTGGCTTAGTGGTCATGCACTGAGTTTCACAATGGGGAGTTCCCGGGTTTGATTCACAGTTCAACAACTCTTCCTAATCCTTTGTACAGGAGTCAAGCGTTGTTAATCTGTGATGAATCCACACTTTTCCAGTAGCGTATACGCGAACGCAGGGTTACGCGTACGCGTTACCCGTGAGCGCGTAAAATTCGTCATGACTGGAACTTATGCGTAAACACCACAGAATTAAAACCAGAGAACCAGGACTCGACAGCCATCTTGATACAGGCATGGAGCAAAAATTGGGGGTATTCGGTTTCCCTCGGAATGCGCTTGAGGCATTCGTTGTCTCGGCAAGCGCGACATGGATGATGGGCGCATTTCAGAGACGCACTTGATGTGACCTGCACGCGAGTACCAAGATGCTTTTGAGACGCAGAGTTGTTTTCGTTCGTTCGTCTCCGCGCACCGTCGGCAAGGACCCGAATACCCCCAATTTTCTCCCCATAGCTGACGGCGCGATTGTACGTGGCGGTATAGGGTGTCCCGGTTCTCCTTCTCTAATTCTGTGGTAAACACTTTCTTAGTGTTATTTAAGTAGCAGCTAAACATTACCGCTTCATTCCTTTGTTTTATTGCTGATATACTATCAACATAGAAATCACCGATGTTAAGGTTGAGTGGCAATAACAAACGGATATTCCGAATGGAGGCATCATGAGAATTATACGATATTTAGCTTGTTTTCGTTGTCCGGCGCGTCTGCGTGGTTTACGTAGAACTGGCTCAGTTCCTCGGACTATGAGGCCGCGAGTTCACCACTTCAGAGGACTACTTCCAGCGGGTACTGGTCACGACACTGGGTCCAGGGCTAGGTTTACGTCGCTCGAAGTAAACCACGCAGACGACACGGACGCATCGTTGTTAATCGGTGATGACCAACGGTGAACCATGATTGAATCCCTAACTGAGCCTTTTTTTTTCAAGGCTGGGAAATTATTGCAATTTCTGAGCTGCTAACTCTTTTGGCGCGCGATCTGAGCTAGCCTTTTCTGATGGCGGTGTCTCTCACAAGCACACTGCCTCTGGAATCCAAACAAAGATCTTTTAGTAAAGCTGGATGAGAATTAGTGTACATGTTCACGTAACCTCCTCATTTGCATAATTGTGGAGGTAGCGGATCGTATTCTGATTCGTTGAACTCTAAATTAGCATACTTTTGGAGGTTTCCATATTTGGATTTACCTAATTAATTATTAATGACCCGGACGTTGTTTACATCATGACATCATTAGAGCTTGTCACTCGTCCGATTCGCGGAGGTGTTAGTTTCCTTTATTTAAGGAAAATATTCCTAGCGATGACCCCATGTTGACAATGGCTTAATATGCTGTATTAGTTCTGGAAAGAGTCCGGCAACGGTCCGCCATTTTTTCTTCAGATTTTGAGGTCATTTAGTAGACTTGCTTACGAGTCGTTTTCATTATCCTAAGTTTACACATCGAAAAGTGAACTTTGACGTACGTGATGCGAAAAAGTCTTGCCGTACCTTTTTTGATTCATTTTTCAGCCGGGACGGTTACGTTTGCGGCCACGCATCGGTATAAGGATGACCGGTATATTAGAATTCTGTGAATCCAAACTAGATTCCTGCCATCTATATATATATATATATATATATCCCTTATTACGTTTTTCATATGTTATAGAAATGTTACAATATGGTTTAAAATAACATATATGTGGGATATTTCTCGGCATTAATAAAAAAGACATATAATCATAATAATAGTGGTTTGTAATTTCACATAGAATACGTTTTGTTTTTCATAATTAGCATTACTAAGAGATGCTTTTCATCCCATCTGTTTACACACACCAATTTGTGGTAATGACGTGTTTTAAAGGTAAAATAGCTCGTAATGTAATACTAATAGTATATTCCGGCAACGTGTACATTGATTCATTGAATCAGTGCCCTGATTCCCTCTGAGCAGCAGAAAGAAGAGGTTTGCTTTGGCCTGTCAGAGTGAAACCAGTTCCATGTGCCATATGTACGGCGAGGTTTTGATATTATCCAGAAGCAATCACAACGTAACACAAGTAAGTCGCTACTCATATCAATTTGTAAGCGTTCTTTAGCAAAGTCATAGTTCATTGAATTTACAACCGTATGACAAAACAGTAAATAGTAACATTTTGCACAAGATTTGCAATTTAATCTAGTGACGCTAGTATACGGACAACATAAGTGTGCCTTTTCATTTAATGACATAAAATTTGGAAAATATTTTAAGGAACACTTGAGGTTTTGACTTTTAAAACCTACATTTTGGTCAAAAAATGTGCTTGGATAGGTAGTTTTCAACAGATTTACCAAATTCGCCTTGCTGTAACATTGAATTGCGTTATCTGTTGACCTAATGACGAAACATCTGTTTAGGGGTAAGTGTTAGCTTTCGTTTCATCTAAAGTAATTCTGATTGGATGAAGGGAACACTTCAGGTTTCGACAAAAACCAATCACAGAGGCCCATTTTCAGCTAGAAGTTCCACAGCTTTTACGATGCTATGCACTCAATCGTGTAGTGTAATCAAAGACTGTGTGGAAACAAATTCACTGCTTGCTTGGAAGCTCTTGGACGAAAATGTGTGCTCAGGTGTATCGAGGTGGAAACTGTGTGTAGATGGTATATAAGAGAATCGTTTTTGTATAGAAACCTTTCCATATGAAATTGTATAACTACGACCATGTTGATAAGTACAGAATGACTAATCAAACTTCACTATAATATCTTTAATGGAAGAAATATTAAAAGTAATTTCACATAAATCTTGTCTTGTTCGGGAATTAGGAGCAAATTTAGAATAGTAGTCGCCAACTTAAAGAGGGCCCTAGTGGAAAGCAGTACTTCACTTATCTGGGCTAACCTCGATGTCGCAAATAAAACTTAATAAACTCAACCCTTATCAGGTAATTCTAAATCCTAGTCCTAAGCCTAACGTAACCCTTACCCTAAGACCTATCCTAACTAAACATACTGCGCCAAAAAGTATCCCCCTTACACTTTGAAAAATAATCACAATTTCAAAACTGAACAATATTGGGGTCAATTTGTTTTTAATAGATGCACTATTTAATCCTGCACATTATGACACCACATTGAATCCAATGTTACCTCAAGAAGTAAAGTTACAAGCAATTAAATAGACGAAGGTCCAGTTTTAAAAGCGACAAACTGGCCTATAATACAGGGCGTAAAAAGATTCCAACAAGCGCAACAAAGAGACAACACAATTTCTTCAATGAAGCTTTATTTAAAGCAGTTTTTATTTCAGTTTTTACTTCTCTGTACTTTTCATAACTTTCATTTTATTTGTCAGTTCTTTTGATTCAGATTTCTTTTGTTCCCTTTGTTTTAAATTTAAATTAAAGGCACGCGTAAATTAGCTATTCACCGTTCTCAAACCTGATGTCTAGTCTGTGAAGTTTTGAATAGGCCAGTTTGTCACTTTTAAAACTGGACCTTCGTCTAATCAAATGCTTGTAACTTTGCTTCTTGAAGTCACATTGGATTCAATGGGGTGTCATAATGTGCAGGATTAGATAGTACATCTATTAAATAAATAAATTTGCACAAATATGGTTTAGTTTTAAAATTAGGATTTTTTTTAAGTGTAAGGATACTTGTTGGCGCAGTATAATTATAACCATTACTTACTCCTAGTCCTAGCCTTAATCCATACCATTTTCTCAAAATTGCTAATGTTTACAGGAATCTGTTATGCCATTTCCTTTCTGTAAATGTATACTTTTACATCATCATTATTTTTAGAGATGCAATAAAAAAAACTAGATATGTTGCGGTCTTGTAAGACAATAGTAAATTTTTGCACAAGATTTGTAATTGAAAGAGAATTGGCCATTGCTCATTCTAGTGACGCTAGTGCTTTTTCATTTAATGACATAAAATTTGAAAAATATTGTAAGGAACACTTGAGGTTTTGACTTTTAAAACCTACATTTTGGTCAAAAAATGTGCTTGGATAGGTAGTTTTCAACAGATGTTCCACATTCGCCTTGCTATAACATTGAATTGCGTTGACCTAAGTGTTTTGGGAGAAGTGTTAGCTTTGGTTTGATATATAAAAATTCTGATTGGATGAAGTGAACACTTGAGGTTTCGACAAAAACCAATCACAGAGGCCCATTTTCATTTTTCAGCTGGAAGCTCCACAGTTCTTACATTGTTATGCACTCAGCCGTGTAGTGTAATCAAAGACTGCTTGCTTGAGAGCGCTTGGACGAAAATGTGTGCTCTGGTGTATCAAGGTAGAAACTGTGCGCATGGTGGTTTATAAGAGAATCGTTTTTGTATAGAAACCTTTCCCTATGTTTTGGTTAAAATCACATTTTTAGCCAAAATTACTCATGCGTGACGTTTGATCCCAAATGGGTCAGGTCAAATATAAAGGCCAGTGGCGGATTTAAGCAATTGCTGACAGGGCCCCTTGCTATATATCTTGGCCTACGGGCCCCTTTGATATTTTGTAACAACAAACAACAATAGCCTATAAAAAACAATATAATTCTGCTGATATTTGGTGAAGTTGTAAAAAACTGCCGTTTAAAATGACACCAAACACCTTCGACCCTCCGCCGCATAGAAGCCGGGTTCAGAGGGACGTGTTTTTTCATGGGAGCGGTCCACCTTAAAATTCTAAAAATAAAGTAATTGCCTGTGCATGTGCATCACATCCTTTTAGCCCAACACCGTTTTGGGAAGGTCAAAAACATGGTACAGTTGCAGACGTTTGCGCACTTCACGAGCATTGGTTCATCAATCATTTTGTGCTACAATTTCTATTATTGTACATTTTTCTAACGCTTCCTGCGCATGCCCGTAACCAAGGCATGGGGCGGACGTTCCCCAAAAGATATCGCCAAAGGCCAACCTTTAAAGGTTTTTCGTCGTGCCTTTTGGTAAAAAAAAAATTGAAAAGGGTCCACTTTTTCGAAATCAGCCCTTCACCCCAAATAAATCCTTTACGGGTCTGTTTCTGCGCAAATTTCCATCTAAAACAGGCACAAAATATGCTCGCCCCATGATTTTAATACTTCCGCCGCCACTGCTAAAATCTGACTCTGATATACTTCTGTGCCAAATTTTACCCAATAAATGCAGGCAATTATAAAGTAACGCCTTCACAAAGAATACGGAGCCTTTACAAATACGCCTATAGACGAATCCAACGAGCCAAGTGATGGTCAGAATTCAGTCGGCCATTACTGGGTTCCGTCTGCACCTAAATGGTGTTGTTATTGCCCAGTTGGGTGGATTAAATCCGCTTAAAAATCGATGTTGAATAATTGTACTGTGTTGTAACCTTTCATCAGTCTTTTGTCTACATATCAAGACTTATGTTCCAAGTATGACGTCACTGTCCTCAGATCGCTGTTCCAAGTCTCAGGTCCATCGCATTTCGTGTTCCATATTCGTCCATACAATCTTTAGTGGTTCAAAAGAAATACCCCATTTTTCCAAAAATGATGCTTTCAAAAAAGTTGCACTTTTCAACATCCTATACATGTAATGTACAAAAACATTCTCGATATCAACGTGATCAATGTTTTAATTGATTCAATTGTTAATTTATTTTCTTAAATTTTATGTATCCGATTACTCAGTCATCCATGCAATCACCTTTCGTATAAAACACTGATTCATTGAGTGACATGAATTTTGAAATTAATTTTGACATGGGCGTTTCAGTCAGTTGACACACACTATTTTAAATCCTTGTTCCTCCTATGGACGGGCAGTGGCATAGATTTCTTTTTGACATGGGGGATGGGGTTGGAAAAAAATCGTGAAGTATAGTGAATCCAGCACCTTTTGGCGACAGAATAAGTTAATGGTACGGGTGCAAACTGATGAAATATGGTGCAAAAGCCGAATAAATACGCGCGAAACGCGCGACAATTTTCACTTTTGGGGATAAAATGGACAATTGGGGCAAAATATTGGGGGATTACCCCCTGGAACTAAGCCTATGTTGACGGGCCCCAGTGTTACTTTGCTGACTTTTAAATCAATGCAATTTGTTTCAAACTGCTTCTACGATGTCGCATGTAGAATGGTGATTTTAAGTGACAAGTAGAGTTCAAATTCCTTATTATTTTCTTTATTTATCGAGGCCGTTTTTCTTTATTATCTTTAAATGTGGTTTTCCGACAACTGCCGTGTTTCAATGTGATGGGTCACATATGCCAAAACAATTTTGCTTAATATGCTAGCAACAGCAGAAAATATTCTTAAGGCAATTAATATTTGTTAAATATCATAAATAATGTAATTATTTCTTTATACACCATTTTTAATTTTCATATTTGCAGGTGTAGACTTGATCCACCAGTCCTTCAACTGCTTACGCACGGTCATCGAACGAGAAACGGCCATTTTATTCCGCCATTTTGAATTGTTTCGAGGTCGGGGCCAAGGGACTCAGGCTACGGTGCGGGCCAGCAGCGCTCACAATACCATTACCAACAATGAGATTTTCACTTACTAAGGTTCTCTGGTCTGTTGTGCTTTTGTGCACTTGTCTTCTTTTTGGTTCATTACTATATTTGGGTATGTATATTCTGTGAATTATTTTAACATGTAATCATTTGAAACAAATATTTATATCATTTTGGCATACTTCTGCACTTCTGAAGAAGTTTAAAGGTGGGTAACCTGATTAACAGCCTCATCTCCCACATGAAAATATATTTGCGGGAAATCATCACAAAAACTGTCAAATTTGTCTCGACTGTGGTATACCATGTTTAAGACTAATTTTCAACAGTTTTTCGATGATATCTTCGAAAATACACCGATTTGGACCGCCTAATTTCAATATGTTAATGAGAAAAATAGGATAGCTCTCATTTGATATCAATTTGTCATGATGATTATAATTAATAAAAACCACCATAGACACCAGTATCACGCTGTATAAATTTCAGTAATTCACGAGGAATTAGTCACATTTACAATGAACATTAACGTGTTCTTTTTCGATAAATGTTTGAAAGGGACAACATTTGAACTTACTATAAATAGGGGAATGTTGTGGGTATCTATCTATGTGGGTAGCTATCTATACATGACCATAAATATACGTTTGTTTTCATGGCTTGTTTTGAACACGCTTTTCTTACAGGGAATTTGTACACCAATAATATAGAAATAGTATGCAAGAACGAAGAGTCACATGAGCCTAAAAACGCAGCCCAGACACGCCCAATCCAAGGAAGTATAGATCGCCAAGTTCACCTAATCATTATCGCACGTTGGAGATATGGGTCTTCATTTACTGGAGATATTTTCAATAACAATCATGATTTTTCTTACTTTTATGAACCTCTTCGAGGTAAACAGTATAAGGCGGATGTAGAAAAAGTAAGAAACAGGGTAATTAATGAAAGCCAGATAACCATGCTACACGATATACTAAAATGTGAATTTACCGATAAAAAGTACACATGGTGGGATGACGAGGACACGAACATGAACTGTTGGAGGAGTCGCAAATTCGAAGCATCAGTTTTGTGCAAAAATTCTAAACCATCTAGGCGTGTACGACGTAATGAAACTTCCCGTATGGTTGAAGAAATTTGTCGAAGCGGTAAACACGTGGCGATAAAAACTGTTCGGGTTCCAGATTTGAAATACTTGAAGAGCATCGTTATGGATGATAGTTTGAATGTTAAGGTGATACAACTGGTACGTGACCCACGTAGGGTGTATTTATCAAGAAAACCGATAGATTTTCCTGATATGGAACTTAGTGAATGTGACGAGTTGAAGAATAATCTGAAATATTGGAAAGACCCGCCATCTTGGTTAAATGATCGCTATATGCTGCTCAGATATGAAGATCTAAGGGATGAACCGATAGAGATGGTCCAAATCATTTATGACTTTCTTGGTTTACTTGCTCCGGAACACATCAAAACATGGCTATTATTGAATGAGTACTCACGGAGAACAAAAATAAAGAAATTAAACTATGATGAAATGGTTCATGTACAAGAGTATTGTATGGAAACATTGTTGATGATGGGTTACAAAGCTATGAATTCTACTACACGATACCAAAGAGACTTGAATACTAGTATAGGATTGAAAGTTAAGCTTTCTTATCCACTGATGCCAAATATGACATTCAAGCAGAAATAAAACTTCAAAGTAACTCTTAAGTTATGTATGGAAGTAATTCCACATTACTTGCCCATTAAGATAAAATCAAAAAAATATAAAGTGATATTGGTGATTGTTTTGAAGTTTAAACAAAACTGGATGTAAAATTATAAAATTTTAATTGTTAAACTGGTTTCTCTTTCGACGTTGAGTGCAGAAAAATGAAGTATGCCTTTCGCAATCCTATTCAGAAGTCCAGGTTATAACTTCTGCATAGGCAGACTACCAACTGAGCTAAGGGGCTGTGCAATAATTATGAGCCCTGGGGAGGGTAAAATTGGGGGGGAAGAAATTTTTGGCGAGCCGGGGGGGAAGCAATTTTGGCGAGCCGAGAGGGGGCTCCTTTTAAATAAAACGCTCTAAAAAGGCTTAGGAAAACAGTAGGGAAACGCTTTAATATGCAAATTTTCCTGCTCGCTGCGCTCGCAACATATATCTAGACCATTTAAGGTTTGAAAACTGGGAACCCAAATTATTTGGCATCATGTGGCCAGCCGAGAGGGGGGAAAGCGATTTTTGGCAGGCCGAGAGGTGGGGCTAGCGATTTTGGCGGGCCGCTCGGAAATTTTACCACGGGGGGGGGGCTTAGTAGATGAGGAACCCATACCGTACTTAGCTCTGCTAGTACGGTATGGGAGGATCTGTATGCAGAAAGCTAACGCAACGTAATTTCAATTAGAGCAATTACGAAAACATACAAGGCTCCAGAAGCTTAAATATCTGCATGTTTGTCATAATATTAATTACACGGGTTGTTGTACTTCTTACCTAAACGTTCATGTTTGAAATTGTAATTAATACTCCATTATGAATCCAGAAAAAAATAAGTTTTCCAGAGCACACAATTCCAATGCAACTTCAACTAAATATGAAATATCACATGATCAGATGTCACGTGGTACATGTCAGCTCTGTGGCAAAGCGATGACGTCACTCTGTTTAGGCTTTTTAGTGCCGTAGGGTTGCACGTACCGAATTTTTTAGATGCGTTTTTCATCTTTTTTGGTGATTGTACATACAATGCAGCATATGGTTCTTTTTTTATAAGGAATGCAGGATTAGTTTGATGAACAATTTAGAGTGAGTATATGTGCAATTTACTGACAATCGATGAACTAAAACTGAGATGCCTCTTCTGTGCAAACTTAAAATAGGGCAGCATCAATAACGAAAATGTCATACCGATAAATGACACGTCTGTTTTGCCCGGTTTTTTTAAGTTTTCCTTGCGAACTAGGGGTGGGGGGGGTGGGGGGCTCATAATTATTGCACAGCCCCAAATATTCCTGAGACACGAAATAGCCGTTAATATGCCACTGGTTCCGGAACCAGGGGGCCTGGGGGCCCGGCCACCTCAATAATTTTGGTGAGGGGGCTTCATAATGTAGGATAAAATTTATAATTTTATGATAAAATTCATAATTTTAAGGTACAATTCAAAATGTAAGGTATAAGTCATGTAAAAATGTACGCATTTCAAAAGATTCCGCGCTTGGCGCGGGAGGGGGATACCCGCCGCCTTTAGCGTTTCGCACCTCGGAGCGGACCAAAAATTTGCCCCCCCCCCCTATTTAAAATCTTCCGGAGCCTATGTATACAATAAAAATTAGAGATTACGATGTATCCAGAGAAGATGTAAAGAAAAGGAGATAGATATCTCAAACAAAATATGTGTGTTGCCGCTCATTCAAAAGCAATAACGCTATTTAGGTTTAACAATAAAATACAACAAAAGGGTTCGAACCCACGACGGGTGTGATACACAAGTTGCTGCTTACTAGTTTTAGGGAAAGGTCAGTGTCTGTATACCATCAATACTATGCATACCATGCATGCAGATCCTAACCTCCAGTTTATTTCAAATAAAATATGACCGAAGTTCCATAGCAAATAATAATTTTGCACGCTTGGTTACGCTTTCAACCTCTACGATTTATGATACAGACTATTTTCAATTATCAAAATATCTTTATTAGGTTTGCAGGAAATGACAGGAAAATACATAAAACAATAAAATATAGATGATCAAAAATCATTCCTTTTCTAACATAATTCTAAAACACTCTCCTAAATAATTAATATATATGTTCCAAAATGGGCGGATTTTTTTTGGAATCTTTACAAAACTACATTTCTTTCTTATAGTATCCACGTGTGGTATCCCTTCAGAGCAACATCAGGTACTTAACACACACGTGTCATACTTTTAAGGGATTCTCTATAGAAACATTGGATATGGTTTCAATTCTGGAGTGAAAATTAATCAACCGTAGTCGGCAACACACATCACATCAAAGGCTACTTTCAAGTAGATGTGTAACTACTTGAGAATAAAGGACTATGAATAGGTGCGACAGGAGTACCTACGGGATTATCTCAAGGATATAATTCCGTTCTCCCTCCTTTCTTTACATCTTCTCTGGATGTATCATACGTCCTGCGTGGATCATACGTGCGTACATATAGGTTCCATTAAGGTAGGTTGTGCTCCTTCGTCAAAAAAGCCTTAGCGCAATATGATATCGCTTTTAGCTATTTAAGCCTAAAATTGAGTTGTACATGGTGTTTTGTTTGAAAAACTAATAAATGATCACATCAAACAGCCGTACATAGGTGAAACCGGTAGAAAGTTTGGCACCATAGTGCAGTGTCGTCCACGGCATATTCACCGTGACCTTTCCAGCCATAAACCCGCTTATTGAAGATTAAACCGATATATGCAGTACTAAACCATTATATAGTAATCTATTGTCCAATGCAAATGTATTACCACCTGATAATATTGATCCAATGAGCGACCGAATTGTCCGCTACGGACGACTAATCCAATCGATAATGACGCTATTGACATGTACGAGCGGAACTCCACTGACCGAGTTTTGGGGTATTTTTCACTGGTTTGCAGCTGTTTGCTGTCATTTACTCATCAAGGCGGACCACCGTTATTATAAGGACTATGCCAATTATTTAAAGATTGACATGTAGAGAATAAGCCATAATTGATTGACAGAAAGTACTAAATTTGTACCTATGACGGTTTTATGACACCAATCTTCCAAATACGACCAAAAAATGGCTGCCAGGTGAAGCAAAATGTGCACTGGAATAACACGGCGAGCTTGGATAGATGGTAGGATTTCTTTTTAATAAAAATGTATGTTCCCCCGTTATTAAAGCTTGTACCGGGTTGAAGATTCAGATATTAAAGGAGACTTTAATAGAACAAATATTAAGTCATTATGTCTGGGAAACAAGCTTACACAAGTTGTCGATTTACCAACAAGAGAGGGTGCTATTTTAGATCTGATCATTTCTGACTTTTCGGAGTTGTACAAGCGCCCGAGTGTTAGATCTCCCATTGGTCGAAGCGACCACAACTGTGTCAGCTGGTTTCCCATTCAGTCTAAACCTATCAATATTATACAGTCAAGGACAATCCAACCAATTAAGGACTCTAATCTCAGAGCTTTCGGTCTGTGGATACAGAACCAGACCTGGACTGAAGTGTATGACATAAATGATGTTCAATCCAAGGCAAATGCCTTCTATCACATTCTAAGTGGGGGCATTGACACATTCTTTCCATCCAAGACTGTCAAGTTACACTCTCGTGACAAACCTTGGATGACGGATCGTGTTAAGGCCCTCATTGGTCTGAGACAGAGGGCTTTTGCTGATGGAAACAAGTATGCTAGAAATAAGCTCAGAAATAAAGTGATCCGAGAAATTCGGAAAGCAAAAGTTTCTCACAACATCAACAAGATCAGAAAGTTACAAAAACTTGAACCAGGTAAATGGCACAGGGAGATTCGTAACCTTGCCAACATGAATAAGGTCGAGAACACTATTCATGTCCCCAACATTGATCCTACAAATTATGTAGCGGTTGCCAATGAAATTAATATCCACTTAGCCAGTTTCTCTCAGTCTCAAACAGCACTCAAGCTGGATGATCTTCCTGCATACTTGCCCAGTAAAGATCCACCCCCTATCATTCAACCCTGGGATATTTATGGTGATCTTAAGAAATTATCAGCTTCAAAAGCAGGAGGTCCGGATAATGTTCCACCAAGAGTTCTGAAAGAATTTGCCTATGAACTCAGTAGGCCTGTTGCAGATATTATCAATTCTTCTCTCAGGCAAGGTAAAGTACCCTCTCAGTGGAAGGAAGCTAATGTAGTGCCTATTCCAAAGCAAACCCCCCCCCTTCCATTGACAAACTTAGGCCAATTTCTCTTACAGCTGGTCTTGCCAAGGTTGCTGAAGGTCGTGTATCCAAATGGGTCCTTGATGCTATTCAGCCCCACATTGATCACCGACAATATGGTAATCAGAAAGGAATGTCAACCACCCACTGCCTCATTGATGTTTACCATCATATGGTTTCTGGAGCTGAAAAGGCTGGTAATGTTAGCACTCTTGTCCTTACGGACTATACCAAAGCCTTCGACATGATAGACCACAGAATTGCTGTCATCAATTTGTTGAAGATGGGCGTCTCCCCTGCAATTGTGGAGTGGGTGATTGACTTCCTTTCCTCCCGTAAACAAAGGGTTAAGTACAAGCAAACCTTTTCTGAATGGGTTACTCTCTCTGGAGGTGTTCCACAAGGTACCAACATGGGACCTATTACCTTTCTTGCCATGATCAACTATGCATTGAATGATGTCCAGCATACAAACAGAGTCTGGAAATACGTTGATGACCTGACAATAGGTGAAAATCGGGCATATAGTGATGATAGTGCAATCCAAGAGAATCTTGATGCCCTGAATGAGTGGTCTAAGAGCAATAAATTGAAGTTGAACCCTTCAAAATGTCAGGCCATGCAAGTTTATTTTGGTAAGAAGGCTACCCCACATGTTGATCTGTCCATTGATGATCATAAATTAGCTGTTGTTGAGAAGGTTAAACTCCTGGGTGTTATGATCCAAAACAATTTATGTTGGGATGAACAAGTTGATTCAATGTATGCGAAGGCCAATCGTAAACTCTTCATGCTCCGTAAACTGAAGGAAGCATCTCTCTCACCCGAGGAGTTGTTATTGGTGTACAAGGGGTACATACGCCCTGTTTTAGAGTATGCCGCCCCACTTTGGCATTCTGGTCTTACTCATAATCAGGTGGCCCAGCTTGAGAAAATTCAGAGACGTGTTTGCAAATACATCCTTGGTAGAAAGTATACTACCTATGCAGATTCCTTAGCTACCCTTGAACTTCATTCGTTGTCTGAGAGGAGACAAAACATCTGCAAGGAATTTGCCCTGAAAGCAAGCACGTCTGTGAGGTTCTCACACTGGTTTCCAACTAGTAAGTATCACTCCCACATGACTCTTAGAAGACAACCAAAATTTGACTCTTTTAGATGTAGGACCAACAGATTTCAAAATAGTCCCCTACCATTTCTCACCAACATCCTAAAAGCAATGTAATTTGCTTTTATTGCCAGTCATTTTTGATATTGTTCCAAATCCAGTCAAGTGCAATTATAATGTGTTCTTATTTATTTGTATGTTTTTTAATGTTTGAGTGTTTTAATTATTAATGTATGTATTTTTCATAATGCTATTTTTAATGTACATGTCATGCAATTCAGCCGTTGGCTGCTATGTGATTTATAATAAAATATACAATATATATATTTGGAAAAGAATAAGCAATTGAAACATAGAGCAAGTACTAAAATCATAGCTTTTATACTTTTTGATATATGATGCTAACTAGTTCATCCCATATAGCTACAACACAGCGCTACCAGTAGGGTTCAATTGCCTATTGTGAGTGCCCCTGTGTTGTGTGCATACATGTAGTTAACAATAACTGCATGATACGAGACTTGAAGAGCACAAAAGTGAGGCAGAGACAATGAGCAACACGGTGACCACCAGAGCTGGTAGAAAGGAATCGCTGACAACTACGTACAAGCCTGCCATTACTGACCATGTCGTCGACCAGAATCACATCATTGGAGAGGGCGCAACACTAAATCACTACTCAGTTTATGTAACAAAGGAATTCGGCTAATATAGTCCATAGTGAATATGAGATTGTATCGACCATATCTACCAACATGTTCACTTTAAATCACTCAATATTAATAGCAAGCGCTGGCTACTGAGTCTCTGCCTAATTCAAACAGTCAAAATTGATAGGTAAATTTTCACGGGAAAATTTTCTGAACACGTGACATGGGCAGACATAATAGCATTATGGAATGTGACCCCGAGCACATTGGGTGGTCTTCCAATGTATTTGAATAGGAAGAATTCCTCCTTTGATGTAAAATAAGTTACTTGTCGCAAGTTAATTATATGTCCGTAGATAAATATTTTTTTCCGTAGATAGATATTTTCGAAATTACGTTTTGATGATATTGTGAAGAAATTAAGATTACATAATGTGTATATGTGATTTGTAATTGTATACCCCAACTGCATACATTAGCATCTAGTTTCATTGCCATTTTATAAGCCAGAGCTAGTGGCGTAATGGGTAGAGTGTGTGATGTGCCCTGAGTAATTTAATTTGATGATTTATCTTTGTTTACAAAGTTACATGAGTGATGACATTTTGGGGGGAATTCCCCTCTCAAATTGAGCAAAACAAGTTGAATCATATCTAATTTGGAATATTTGGAAACCCCTCTGAGGTTGTAAAGTGAAGATGACATCACGGGATTCCCCTCAGGAAATGATGTCATGTGAGAAGTTAATGTTATAATTAAGGCTTGGGAATTTCCAAGATCACATTTGGCTATTAATATTTGGGATTTCCCACTGCTTGATATATAAGAAAATGTAAACACAATTATTCACAGTTTATAGTGTTGATCTGGGCTAGCTAGCCAATATGCTTACAGTCTAATTCCTTCAAAGAAAGGAAATTGCTAACCAGAAATATTTTACGAAGTCAATGCACTACTGCCTGCCAGTGTTGTCGGAGAAGATTTAGAATACGTCAAAGAACGTACATCTTCCAAGAAAGGAATATATATTCTTCTGCCGATCTGCTGAAGTCTGGTTAATGGAGCAACATAACTGTCAATATAAGTGGGGACAACCGCATCGCAGGCCTGCTTCCTGAAGATATTGTGTGAAAGGTGGAAATAGCACCATAGCAGCGCAAGGAGTTTGGAGAAAGCAGCGCAAGGAGTTAAGTTTGGAGAAAGCAGCGCATGGAGAAAGCAACGCCATTTTTGTGTGAGGATTTCATACGCAAGGATATTTATAAACGCAAGTGTTCACTGGACTAATAAGGATATATTACATCAGTCGTCCAGAACATTGCAAGAACTTTATGATCACCAAGAAGAAGAATGCTGGCTAAGTACTAAATAGTTAAATAGTGATTATATTTGATTATTGTGTATGTGCATTTGTTGTCATATATTGTACCAATCATAACGTGCTTTCAATGCTAGAATGCTAGAATCACACTCCTTAACTGCTCCTTTTTCATAGCTTTTAGCTAGTTTGTTATATTTACATCAGGATTCAGACCACAGAAAGAGGGGAAATAAGAAACGAAATAGAGGGTGAGAAGAGGAGGAGGAGACAGAAGAAGGAAGGGGAATTGGGAAACAATGTTGTGCACATGAATGAGCCAGCGACAAATTTACCTATACACTATTCTGATTGAGAATATTCCCATTCAATACTAAAAACAAAACTTTATTTATATTGAATGCAATCAAAGCATGCTATGCCTATATCATGGTCAATACTAATTATTGCCAATCAGCATACATATGACTGCCATGCCAGTAATGATCATCTATACCTCCAAAATCAATTAACCATTGACTTGGTCGGCCACTACATGGCTATGTTTTTCCTCTCAACTTGATGCGTAATCAATGACATGCTCCGTCATGCAAAGCCGTCTATAAATGCCAAAATCGTATCTGGGTTCCGAGAGATTGGAAATTGCCAAGAAAAGAAAACACACAGGTAATTTGATTTGTAGCGATTGCATATCCTGCCAACGTGTAAATTTTCAGGTGTTTACATAGTTCAGGACTGATTGATTGGATGGTAAACACCCTACTACCTATTAATTTGAGATGCAGAATAACTTCCGCCATCTGACAATGACTATGAGCGTGTTTGTAGTGAGCCAGATTATCCGGTATTTAAGGCCCGGTCACACTATGACGGACGATAACCAACGAAAGGTGACGAACGTGAAAATCACAAAATGTTGACGGCAAAGCGACGGCAAAAAGAGGAAAAACAAGATTCGCCGACGAGTGGGAACCACCTTCAGCGACAACACGACGGCAAGGGACGAAAGGCTGCGACAGGAAACGGAGACTAGCGACCAAAACCGGACGTTGTCTGGGCGGCGAGTGACGATGTCTCGACAGAGCCCGACAACAAGCAACGAGGTCAGACGGCGGATTTGCTTGCCAACAATAATCAAAAATATTAAAATCAATATCAATACTAATCTAAACTTTAATTAATATCTATATAAATAATAATCAAAAATATTAACATTAATATCAATTATTATAATCAACATAATGCCTCTCTAAAGCTCTGGATGAACTCACACCATACTATGAAGATAACCACCTGCGAGCTAACTATCAATGACACAGGTGTGTGCCTTCCATTTACGCAACTGTGAAGCCAAACGCCATCTTAAGGTCACCTGGTCGGGTACAGCACTTGAACACTGCGAACACCCTGTTTATCTTGGAGTTACTCTGGATAGGTGTCTCTCCTATAAGAATCATGTTGAGAAGACAAAGATGAAAGTCAGTACAAGAAACAACATCTTGAGTAAGCTCACCGGAACAAGCTGGGGTGCAAGTGCGCACTCTGAAGGCAACAGCCTTAGCCCTATGCTACTCAACAGCAGAGTATGCATGCCCTGTATGGGAGAGATCGCCTCATGCAAAGAAGTTGGATCCAGCCCTGAATGCTAGCTGTCGCCTGATAACAGGGTGTCTTCGAGCAACACCAACTGAGAGCCTATACACTCTAGCAGGTATAGCTCCACCAGATGTAAGACGTGATGTAGCAAGCATGAAAGAACGCCAGCGCCAAGCCACTGATGTAAGACATCCCCTGTTTGGACATGTCCCTCCAGAAAGTCGTCTGAAGTCCAGAGATAGCTTCCTCAACAGTGTAACTCCACTTGAAACATCAGCCAACAGTAAAAGAGTGACAAAATGGGAGGAGAGATCTACCAATCACCCACAAAATTTAAATATTCCTGTTGGCGAAGAACTACCACCTGGTGCAGATGCAAGTTGGGTTGAATGGAAATGCCTCAATAGGTTAAGGTCTGGTGTAGGAAGATGTAAAGTCAACCTCAGCAAATGGGGATATCGAAAGAATACAGATGTAACCTGCGATTGTGGAACAGAACCACAAACAATGGATCACCTACTGTGTTGCCCTCAACTGGAGCAAACATGCACAACTGCTGACTTAGCAGTTTACAATGAGAATGCTGACAAATTTTGATAGGCCTATCAAATTTGTTATTATTAGCATTATTTTTGTGAGAAAATCACAAGATTGGAAAAGACCACATTGCTATTCGACATGCTTTTCACATCGTGTCAGTACAGTGTGTGTTGTGTCTATAATATTTAGAATTTAATTTGTATGAGGTAATCCTATAAGACAGGAAAGACCACACTGCTATCAGACTTGCTTACACAGTGTATGGGGTATGACTGTGTCCAATTATTATTTTTATTTGCATTGTTTTTGTGAGGAAATTTTAAGATCGGAAAGACCACACTGCTATAATAGGCAAGCCATGTGTTTATTGATATTGGACCAATCAAAACGAATGAAAAAAGCTATGAGAGGCGAGAGAGCAATAAAGAACGAGTTTTAACGATCACTTTAATCATGTTAATATTAAACTAGGCTTATGATTGACATGTATGGATTAACAAATTAGGAAACTAATTTGACACTGATATATCTGATATACTTGGTAGACGTATGTATGCACGCATTTGTTGTAAGTTTTAATATTTAGCCGTTTTTCCACGAAATAGAATTAAAAGTAATGTGTAATGGCCATGATGACAGAAAGATTATTTTATAAATGTATTTACATGTACATTGAACGTTTGGACAGTATTTATTGTGGGACATTAGAGCACATCAGACATATCGAATTGCATTTGAATACGAAGAATGTCTTTCTGATATCAAATAATGTTCATTTTTTGAAATTCGCAATGCAATACACATTTTATGGCAAATGATTAAAAATTAATATTTTTGATATTTAACAGTACTCGAAGTGAACTTTATAAATCTGATGATTTATACTTAAAATGTATGTAGGTGGGATGAAAAGCCGACGATCAATTGAAAATTTTGACCTTTCGTATTGAAGATATGGATTTTTCCCCAAACACCAAAAATAATTAGGTCTTTTTGGGGAAAAAATCCATATCTTCAATATGAAAGGTCACATTTTCAATTGATCGTCGGCTTTTCCTCCCAGCTACATACACTTTAAGAATATATCGTAGATTTATAAAATTTACTTCGAGGACATTATATATGTCAAAAATGTGAAAAATATCAAATTTTAATAATTTGTCATAAATTTTGTATTCAATATCGTGAATTTCAAAAAATGAAAATTGATATCAGAAAGACATTCTTCGTATTCAGAATGCAATTCGATATGTCTGATGTGCTCTCATGTCCCACAAAAAATACTGTCAAAACGCTCATTCCAGATCATCCCTTAAATAATGATGACATATTCCTTTCCGATGCATCATTTGTCATTTTACAACCACGTGAACGAAAATGTACTCAACCGGATGTTATATAAATTTATGATAATGGGAATAATACCTCCCTATACAAATGCTAAGAGTTGAAACGCTTCTATACTCATTTTCTGCAATTATCTTTCAGTGGAGTAATAAATTAGCTGGACGCAATAAGCTTTTTGCTTTGCCTGTAAATAATTTTATAATATTACTTTTGATCAACATTCAACGTTCAATTAACCACCTGAGCACTACCTGCCGATCTAACATTGCCTCTGACTGGTCAATTACATGATACCTTCATTCTGATCACCAATCAGAATGAGCGTTGCAAATAATTCAGCAACATTTTTTGCGTGGTGAAATTATTCTAACAATGTTGCTGATTGGTCCAATTGATAATGAAAACTTCTTTTTGGCCAATCGACAGGTAGTTCTCATGGGGTTAATAACTGAAAATACATGAAATAGCATTTATACAAGGTCTTTAGATATCCATTTTTTCTCAACCTTGGCGCGATTCAATTGCGGAATGGTCAATATTCATTACGATTATTGAAGGCCCATGTTGGTAGCCGATTATTTTAGCCATCCTTTAAGTTCGTGTTGTCGAGTTACTATTGTTTAAAAGTTAGCAAACTAATATATTGTATATTAATTATACACTGCAAAAAGCGTGTTTTGGAATTAGACACTTTTCTTGCACCACGTTTCTGAACATGTTTGATTCCTAAACCCCTAGTTTTGAACCGCTGTCCGCACACCCCTGTCAAGCTGAGTGCCCCCCCATGGAGCAGTTAGTCAAGGCTGGCTGCCACTACACTGCAAAAAGCGTGTTTAGAATTAAATGCTTTTCTTGCACCACGTTTCTAAACATGTTTGATTCCTAAACACCGATGTCAAATACCAAGACATGTGTTAAATTCCTAAACACAGCCCATCAAATTCTTAACATGTGTAGCATTTAAACATGTTTGAAAACGTGGTGCAAGATAGTGTTTTGAAAAGTGTTTACTTCCTGAACACGCTTTTTGTAGTGTATTTAAAACACATTTTATTATTGTTAAGTATTTGAAGGACAGCAGACAAATGAAGTAAAGACGAAATACAGTGTCACGTTCCATAAGCATTACTGGACAAAACAAAAGAATTAAGGTACCAGTTATGTTCACCTCTAAACAAAGACAAATCAAAATCAAAATTGATTCAAGGTTTGACACTATTTTAAAGTGTTGCGATTTGGTAGTTCACAGTATCTTGCGAATGGTAGTCAGCTTTGGCAAAAATCGCATTGCTCATTTCATAGCGAGTGTGTAGAAGAATTCAAATATCACAGATATACTTTGTAGGTCCTGTGGTTCTTGATTATGTTGTAGGAGGGCTGAAACCCCTGCAGCACTATACATAAACGTACATAACTCATTAACAACGATAAATCAAGCAAGGTTTGAAAGTATATGGTTTGAAGAATGAACTTTTGCAAAACATAAGTGTTATGTTTCAATAATATATTGATTTACATAATGAAAATCTTCCTTGCGTTTTTGGATAATCGTGTCTTTATTTCTTAAACGATTTCAACTATTGAATTGTTTAATCCGAGCTTAAAAGATGCAGCTATTGGCTGCTGGCTTCTCCTCTCGCTTTCTTCTCTTTCTAGTCTGTCTGTCTCTCCCCCTCCCCAACTCTCATCTGTGCCAACTTTTGAATTATGTGGATATCTGAATTATATTGGATGTTGTATTTCCTTTACCCTTCTCCCCCTCTCACTGTTTTAGCAGTATATAGGCCTATGATCAACGTGGAAAAATCAAAATAAACGGAATAAACTCCTCCCTGCTCTGCTCGCCCCCTCTCCTCTCCACTCCTCTCCTCTCCTCTCCTCTTCCTCTCCTCTCCTCTTCTCTCCTCTCCTCTCCTCTCCTCTCCTCTCCTCTCCTCTCCTCTCCTCTCCTCTCCTCCACCAGATCATCTCCTCGTCTCATCATCCCCACTCTCTCAAATAATATACATTTAAAATAGATTTGAGTCTGGCAATTTTGCCTGAAGCAATTATCAGATTACCAATTCCAATGAAAGAAATCCTATTAGTTTCACTTCAACGCACTTCTCTGGTGTTGCATATTACCAAGTTTTAAGGTGTATTTGGGACGAAAATAATTCCCCGTTTAATCGCTACATAATCATAATATGACCGATTTTTGCGCGATTGCACGAACAAGTATACGTAATTCTTGGCAACACTGATTACTATTGATTAATTTATATTAATCATGTTAATGTATATTTCTACGCTGGGCTATTTTCACGATCTACTCCCGCTTAGGCTGGAGTACCTATACATCCAACGCAAGTCAATTGAAGCCGTACAATTTATCGCGAGTTTACGACCGTAAAATTTAGACACTTCTTTTGTCATGTTTGTCTAGATTAGCATCAACCCTCTCATCTCACTTTTTTCATGTCAGAAATTAACATAACTCCCGAAACCGAAACAGAAGTTATCTTCGTTCAACTTTTCTGTAGTCAACAAAAGACTAGAATAAAAGGATTGTTCACACGTACCATGCTAACACTTCAAAATAACAATGAGATCCGAAACCGAAACCGGAAACCGAAACCGAAACCAAAAAGATAAAACGAGGGCTGGTCTGCAATCATAACACTATTATGCTGGGAGGACACAGTATAGGGTATCAGGAATAATAGAGAAAGGGATAAGCATCCTAGTCTGCTGCCCTCATTCGAAATATGTATCCTAGGTCTCACAATAGGCGGATTAGCGGCCATTTTGTCTTCGACATGATTTTATTCACGTGTTTATATTTACGTATTTAGTACACAAATATATAAGTTAACAGGTTTACTATTTTAAAATTATATTTTGAGGATACATTCCCTCATTTCAAATATATAGTTTTGGTTTCTCTATTGTTCAGAAACCAAAAATCAAGGGATTAAAATGTGGAGATGAACTGGTATGCAATCATAACACTATTGTGCTGGGAGGACACAAGAGGGTATATATAATCAAAAGTATAATGGCCTATAACCATACGTATATAATAGCCTATTGTGCTAACATTTTCATTATCGATATCTATCAACGCGGACGACTTTTGATGCTCTCTGCCGTAGCTGGCACACTTCCATGACACCATAAAATTACACCCGAGTTGCGAGATTCGTTTGATAAGTTATGCATAGACATCATGTGCATATAGGCCTATTGAGGGGTGGGGGTGGGGGTGTTTTGTTTATTTGTCTGAAATATAAATGATGCATGATGATGTAGATGATTTGATTATGAATTAGATTATTCCCCGGAAAGCAAAACCCATACCTCTTACCTATGTTCCCTCCGCCACCTATATATAACCTCCTCCCTCCCCCCTCCCCACACTCGATATCGACTCTTCCCTATTATTCCACTCCACTCTTGAGCCCCCCCTCTCCCCCTCCTTCCCTTCCCACTTCCAATGCTCTCGCCCCTCTGTTTCTCTCTTCCCGTACCTTACCCCCCTCCCCCTCACACACACACACACACACATACCCTCTTTCCCTGGCGATCTCTTCTATCTCTCTCTATTCTCCAATAAATAAATTGAATAAAAGTTAGTTTAAACCAGCTTTCTATGATATTGATCTTCCGTCATGCGACATGCACATAAATAGAATTGTGTATAATAGTTTTTATAGCACTGAAGTCATAATCTGTCAAGTGCCTATTGTAATGTCTGTGGAAATATTTCGATGGTCTATATATTTTCACAGTGAAATCAGCTTAGGCTAATTCGTAGTCTCAAGTCAATGCTTTCAAACTAAATCAATGCTTTCAAATGTAGACTGCTTTGTTCGACTTCTCTGCTCGTGAATATTGCACTGCGAAATTTAAACATTTCTTTTGTATACTTAGAGTAGGTAACTTCAAATCAAATAATTTTACGATCCACACCACTTATAAGAAACTGAAACCAAAACCGAAACTGACTGACACAAATGTTCGGTTTTAAACAAAAGGTAGAAACAATGAGTTCGATATCTTATGATTCAAGTGGTTAGGCAGGACAATAGGAAACCACGTGACCAAAACCAAAACCAAAACTAAAACTATATATTTGAAATGAGGCAATATATTCTGTAGTAAATAGATCAAATGACGATGATTGTTCAGGTATTATATGGTCGAATCCAACGAAAAGTGTACACGGCATGTTCAGGGCCATAACTTAAAAGTATTAATCAATTGGCATTCGTTTTTGTGTTGTGTTTATTCGCCTTGATCATACGCTTCGCGCCATATATAATAAGACCCCCTTCTGTGAAAAACTTAGACACAGAGACCCCAAAACATGCTATTTTTACCCATTTTTTCAAAATATTCAAAATATTTCAAAGTATTTTTAAAAACATCTAAATCAATTATGAAAAGAAGTCATTGGATTGAATCTAAATTGATTTCCTGAAAGGTGTGTATTCAGAGATTGCCTGTTCAATTTTTCACATATTTGTACATAATTATGAATTTTTTGTGATGATGTTTTGAGTGGTATTTTTTATATTACCTACGAATACAATTTTTCATATCACTAGATTTATCTTTATAAAATGGAAATCACTAATAAATGCGCATTTGATACAAGCTTTGATATGTCCAATACTGAAATGCATTGCATTCGGACATCTTTATTATTGTGTTTAGCTGCCAGAAATTCTAAATGGCACAAAGGTAGGTTTGGTAAAAAATATGCATTACCTCCGAATACATGTTAAAAGCTGTGTCATTTCCACAAACGGAGAGAATAGTAAACAATAGTTAAGCAATAGGTGCAGGGTAATACACTCTTTATTTCTACCAAGTTTCAATAGCCTGCGTTTAAATACTTCTGAGATGTCAACAATAAAAGCAAGTATTCGTAGGTAAATTTCGGTAACCGAATGTTACCTACGAATACAATTTGACATCATGACAGTATTGTGAAACACGGCTATTCATGCCAATGCCCATATTGGTACATAACGAAGGCCTGTATGTTTGCTATCAAATCATATGTCAATGAAAGTTGCGAAATCACATACATGCCCACCATGCAAAACTGAATACGGCTTAATTGTTGAAAAATATGTACTGAAATAGACGACGGTCTGCTCATTTGAAAGAAAAATCAGATTCGAAGAAGATTAGAAGGGGATAAATACTTGGATTTGTCAGCTGTCATGTGTGTTTCATTTTAAACGTTTACCGACCTTCTGGTTTCTGAGTAATTTGTGTCCAAATTGGTTTATTCGAAGGTAACTTTTGACATTTTCGCTAAGTTTACCTACGAATACCATGGACAAAAACGACTTTTCTCATTGTCTCATGATCTAGACAACACAGTGGTGGACCCTAGTATAAAGCTAATTATAGTTGCCCTCAAACGAAAGGCCACAAGACGTAACTGACTCCAAGATGGACTTCTCAAGTCTGCAATAACGGTTTTAAGCGATTTGTGTGCAATTAAGCAAATTTAAGTCACTTTAGTGCCTTTGTTTCTTACTTCAATCCTCTTTCAACCACTGTGAACCGACATTAAATATACATGATAGGGTCTCAAGTATCAATAAACGCACATAAAGAAAATAATACATTCAAAGTGCTTTATAAAATGAAGATTTGATTGCGATATCCACCAAAAGTCTAATTCTTACCTACAAATACTGAAATGTTACTTACGAATACAGCATAATACATGACATATGTATTGAAGTGTCCCTACCAATGGAAATTAATTATCAAAAACTTTAAGCGGTACCCCCGGACAATATTATTACCCATATACGGATTCATTCAACAATTATTTATTATGTAAATTTGCTATTTGACTACTTGTATATCAAAATGAAGTGTTCAAAATCTTGCTAAAAGCATCAAAAATGTTTGTTCAAATCGCTCATGTTACCTACGAATACCCGGGTTTCTTCACCTATAATTTTATAAAGCGTTAGGTGTATGCGTATAAATTCCTAGTATTCCTGAAAACAGATATCCCACTCGTTCTTATACAATATGTAAATTGATTCATACTCATTTGATAAATAAAATACAGAAACTGATCTAAACTTCATTTTCAAAAATAAACTAGCATAAATTGACTAAAATCGTATTGATCGCGTTATAAAAAATAAAAACAAATATTTTCTGGTTGAGCTAGCAATTTCCTGACACCCTGTGGTCTACATTACACGAAAAAAGCGTTAATGGGAATATTCCATTTGTTTTAGGTTGATTAGTATTGCGATAGTGAAAGCATCCTAGTGGTATTCGTAGGTAACATTGGGTTTTGATGTCACATTTACTATCACACGTCCTGGATTTATTTTTCAAGATTAGTGATGGCACTTTTGGTTCCTATAAGGCCAACATGCCATCAATCAATGGGCAAAAGGAAAAAATTGTGGAGACATTTTTATTTTGGACTTTTATTTTTGGCCGGTGGACACTTTTGGTTGGATTCGACCATATGCTTGATAGAATTAAACTGTTTGACCAGCTAGTATTCTCCTCCGCCGTCAGTGTGATTCCAGTCACTCCACGTACCGTGTTGCGAAGGTGGAGGAGTCTAAAGCTGTATTGACGAACACGCATGCGTTAAAAATGATGTAGCCTAGGTCGAACAATAGCGTGACGTAGTTTCCGGCATTGTTCCTATGCACTTTCACCCTCCTGAGGGTATATAACGAGAAGTATACAATAGCCTATTGTGCTAACATAATTATTATCATGATTGATATCGGAAATCTATCCCGCGGACGACAGTTGATGCTCTCTGTCGAAGGTGGCATATTACACTCACGAGTTCTAGGCCTAGAAATCATATACATGCGCGCATATTGAAGGATGGGGTGGGGTGGGGGCTTTGTTTGTTTGTATGAAACATAAACGATGCATTGAGATGATTTGATTATGAATTTGTTTATTATCCCCAGGAAGCACAACCCATACCTCTTTAAGAGGGGCTCCCTCCCTATATAACCACCCTCTTCCCTAAGTGACTCCTTCTCCCCTCCTCCTCCCCTACATTCGATATCTTAATCTCGAGCTCTCCTCCCCCTTCTCTTTCACTTCCAATGCTCTCTCCCATCTGTTTCTCTTTCTCCCGGCCCATACCCCCTTGCCCTCCCCCCACACATACCACACACAATCTCTCCTCCCCTCTATCTTCTACTTTTTGCAGTAAAAATTGCTTCAGGGTCGGTTCATAGTGAATATTCGAAGTCGAATATTCGGCTTCGAATACTTTTTGTGACGTCAAAATATATACGGCAACGAATAAAATATGAGTTGAATCGGATTAAATATCGCGCAACTGATAGCGAGATACTATTGATTTATATGAAATGCTCGAGGTCACCTGAATATCGTTCGACGAACGATGATTTCAAAAATCCCCAATGAAAATTAAGGGATCTGGAATGAGCGTTTTGAGCGTTTCGACAGTATTTTTGTGGGACATGAGAGCACATCAGACATATCGAATTACATTATAAATACGAAGAATGTCTTTCTGATATCAAATAATTTTCATTTTTTGAAATTTACGATATAATACAAATTTTATGACAAATTATTAAAATTTGATATTTTTCACATATTGATATATAACAGTCCTCGAAGTAAATTATAAATCTAATGATATTTTCTTAAAGTGTATGTAGCTGGGAGGAAAAGCCGACTATCAATTGAAAATTTTGCCCTTTCATATTGAAGATATGGATTTTTTTCCAAAAAGACCTAATTTTTTTTGGTGTTTTGGGGAAAAAATCCATATCTTCAATACGAAAGGTCAAAATTGTCAATTGATTGTCGGCTTTTCATCCCACCTACATACACTATAAGTATAAATCATCAGATTTATAAAGTTTAATTTGAGTACTGTTAAATATCAAAATATCAATTTTAATCATTTGCCATAAAATGTGTATTTCATTGCGAATTTCAAAAATCAAAATTATTTGATATCAGAAGGACATTCTTCGTATTCAGAATCCTATTCGATATGTCTGATGTGCTCTAATGTCCCACAATAAATAGGCCTACTGTCCAAACGTTCATACCCCATCCCTTAACCTGCCCAGTTGTCAAATACGCCTGGATAGTTCCAAAATGGCTGATAACGAACTGAAAGAAAATGCTATGGGCGCACACCACTAAATAATCTTCCCATTGAAATACGTGTAAAAACACCGGTTTTCTTTGCTCATTTTGAGGCCTTTTGGGCTCGTTTAAAATTTTTTATGATGACCAGTCGATTGTAAATCGATGAAAGTTTAACATATGTTTCAATGTATAGGGGTCCTTATTGTCCTTCCACCTCGTTTTCCCGCTACGAGGCCGCGAACAGCGCCCTCACTGTTTTTGACATGCTCTCAAGACTGCAATCCCGATTCTGCCATTTTTTAATTCGCGGACCTATTTTCTCAATAATTATAAAAATGCGACTTTTTTGGTGACTCAAATTTATTTATAGGCTTTCCACTTTTATTTAAGCTATAATTCGCCACTCTTTCTGATTAATAAGTCTAAAGACCAGCCCAAAATACCTCAAATAGTTTCTGTATTTTACCGGAACTCATTAGGGTTACACAAATGGCGCATTGATTTAGTGGTGTGCCCCTTATTAGTGCGGTACAAGCGTACCCATTTTTATATGATATGAAAGTAAAGGAAAATGCCTGGCAGGCAATAGCATTCCAATGCTGTAGTGATGGTAAGTAATGTTTTATGCAAATAATATGATATTTAGGCTTACAAACATAACCTAAATGTACAAGTGAATGTTTCCATATTAACGTAGCTCTATTTAAATCGACTGATGCAGAAAAAAGTCTAACTCCAAATTCAGATTTATGCCCCCACCCCGGTTTTACATAAATAATGTTTGGCCCCAGTTCTAGGTCCCCATATGCATCTGCCCCTGGCAGAGGATGTGTGAGGGTCTGGGTGGTAAATCATTGGTTATTCATATAAAAATGCGTTTGCCATGGAGGTTCACCCTTTTTTGTCATCTTTTCCGCACTAGCGGAATTCTTGACGTTTTTGGCACCTATAGGCCTAAACGATGTTATTTTGGGCGGAATAAAGATGTAATGCGTTGTTATCAGTCAAATTCATAATTATAATTAATAATTAAGAGGGCAAAATAAGTAATATGTAGGAATGGATATATAGCGCTTTGCAATGAATATCTTCATAAACTATGCAGAACAACCAAAACCACGAGCGTTGGTACCCTATCATTGCGTGCTCTTTTAAAATAAATTCTTGTTTATTTCTATGATTTGTGAATCAGGCATTAAAACACACTTAGGCCCTGTAGCAATGTAGGCCTACACAAGTTTGGAACGAGACTTTTTATCTTTTGACGCGTATTTCGGTCAAATGCCAAAATTGATTGCTCAATGAATCATGAAATGAGAGCAATACTACTTTGATAATACCGATCAAGTGGATATCAGCCAATGAAAAAAGTATTCACCGGAAATATATTTGTGGGAGTTGAATTTTGTTGAACTCGACAGATATATATTTGGTGGGTCACCGTGGGTGGTCTCATATATAACACTTGTGCGGGCTGTCATATTTGTCGTCGCTTCAATCATATCTTATGATATTTATATATTTATTTATTTATTTATTTATTTATTTATTTATTTATTTATTTATTTATATTTATTTATTTATTTATTTATTTATTTATTTATTTATTTATTTATTTATTTATTTATTTATTTATTTATTTATTTATTTATTTATTTAATTATTTATGTATTTATTGACTTATTTATTGACTTATTTATTTTTTATTTATTAATTTATTTATCTATTGACTCATTCATTTCTTGATTTGCTTTGCAGTTGAAACCTACAAGAAGGTATGGGTCAACCTCCGCTCCTGGTTTTTGGCATATTAGAAAATATCAGTGTTTCAGAGTACAAATTTCACAATGAAAGTAGTAGGCCTATAGATCTTCTTCTCTCTTTCTTTCCCTTTTCTCTTGTCCCTTGAGTCCCTTCAAGTTCAAGTTCAAGTTCAAGTTCAAGTTCAAGTTTATTTGTTTTCATCTCAATTCACAATAAAATTATACAAATGGAAATTAAAGATAAGGAAAACATAATGAGATAACTTATAGAAACACAATAAGAACATGAAAAGTGAAGAGATGTGGATGCCGCAAAAACGCAGAGCGTGAAACTTGTGGCACCCAATCTGAACAAGATGGAAATTTAACTTACGCTACAATATTAATATGTACAACGAATGTATCATGTGGCCGAAATAAGAATGAATGAAAATTAATTGAACGGAATCAATAAATCAGATAATAATACTTGAAAGTACAACAATAAAAAAAATATAATAAATAACATATTTTGACACAAGGCTGAATGAAACGAGAAGCGTATGATTCCCTCACTTGAAAGATAATTAGGATAAGATCGGAATCAAACATATTGTGCCAAATAAATTAATGGGGTATGGACAGGCTGAACAGTACAAGACAAGACAGAACAGGACAGAACAGACCCAAGTAAGACGGGCAGTTTGAAAATACCCTTAAAACGGAAGTTTAATCAGTTGTGGTATAAGAATCGATTAAATAATCTTTAAGTCTATGTTTGAAAATAGCCAATGTTGGAGACTGTTTCAATGATTGATCAAGGGAGTTCCAGAGCAGGGCACCCTGGATCCGAAGGATGTTTTCAGCCAGCTTGGTATTGGTAAGGGTTACGTGAAGGTCATTCGAGAAACGGGTGTCATGGGTGTGGATGTCTTTGTTGGTTATAAAATAGTCTGGGTCAGTGGTATGAGATGGTAGTAGGTCATGAAGGTAGTTGAACATAAATTGGGCAGTTTGGAAAATGTAAAGGTCATGGATTTTTAGCGTCCGGATAGACTTGAATAAGGGGTCGGTGTGGGCGAGCCAAACGGAATAGGTACATGTTCTGATAATTTTCTTCTGCATTAAGAAAAGTGTATGGAGATGGGAATTGTTTTTGTCAGCCCAGATCATGGCACAGTAATTAAGATAGGGGAAAACAAGGGTATTATAAAGAGGGATCAATGAGTCAGAGGGGAGAAATGGTCTAACCTTCCTAATGATACCATTGTATTTCGAGACAATTATTGTAACATGGGATGTGTGTGATTTCCACGACAGGTCGTCGTCTATTAGAATGCCAAGAAATTTAGTTACATTAACTTGTTCAATTAGCTTATCGTCAATGCAAATTTTAATAGTTGACGGGGGAAAGGGGGTATGTTTATTTTTAAATAACATGAAATTGGTTTTTTTGATATTTAGAGAAAGTTTGTTTAGTTTAAACCAGTCAGATATAACATTAAGTTCTTTGTTCAACTTAGACTCCAGTGATTTTTGGTCTTTATCCGAATAAATTATATTAGTATCATCTGCAAACATGATAAAAAGGAGATTAGGGGCGCATTTAGGGAGGTCATTTATATACAATAAAAAGAGTAGGGGCCTAAGATCGAACCTTGGGGAACCCTGCACTCGATTGGTAAGGTGGAAGAGCGATGTTGATTAAAAACGACAAACTGCTTCCTATCATTGAGGTAATTTTGAATCCAAAGATTGGCAATGCCCCTACTACCATAATTATCAAGCTTGTTAATGAGAATTTGGTGATTTAACGTGTCGAATGCTTTACTTAAGTCTAAGAAAATTCCTACCGTGCAAAGCTTTTCGTCGAGGGATGTGACAATTTTATCATATAATTTATTAATGGCCATATAAGTTGAAAGTTTTGGTCTAAAACCAAATTGGTCACTGGTAAGAATGTCATGTTTCTCGACAAAGTTAATGATCCTTTTGTAAATCAATTTCTCAAGAATTTTTGACAACGCAGGTAGAATGGAGATTGGCCTATAGTTATTAAATAAATATTTGTCGCCGGATTTAAAAATAGGGATTACTTTGGCAGTTTTAAAATTGATGGAACAATGCCAGTGGACATGGAGTTATTGAAAATATGAACAATAGGACCGACAATTTTAGGCATGATTTGTTTGAGGAGGCTTGAACTTATACCGTCGACGCCACAACTGTTGCTTGATTTGAAAGATGAAGAAATATCTAGCACTTCCTCTTCCGTGGTGGGAGATAGGAAGATACTATGATTAAGTGAATTTGGATTGCTGAATTTGGTGTTGTTGGGCGGAGGTATTTTCGCAGCAAGTGACGGACCAATGTTGGTGAAGAAGTCATTGAGTTTATTCGCAATTTGGACAGGGTCTTTGATTTCTGAACCATCACTATCAATGAAATGAGAAGGTGGCTTAGAGGATTTATTCCTGCCAAGAATGTGATTAAGGGTTTGCCACGTCTTCTTCATGTTGTTTTTGTGGGCGTCGAGCTCAGCAGTGATATGGTTTTTCTTTGCAACTCTCAGGAGATGATTGAGTGTGTTACGGTATTTAGTATATTTAAGTTTATTGTCGTGGCTGGGATTTGATCGGTATTTCCTGAAAAGTTTATCTTTGGTGATTATTGAATTAATTAGTCCTATGGTTATCCAGGGTTTCTTAGGTGTTTTACGTTTAGATTGCTTTATTGATTTGATAGGGCAGTGGATGTTATATAATTGAGACAACCTGTCGTGGAATTCATTAAATGCGGTTTCCGGATTGTCATCCTTGTAGACACAATCCCATTTTGTAAGCGACAGACCGTTCCCCTTTTCTCTTCTCCCTTCCCCCTTTTCTTCCCTCTTTTTTCTTTTCTTCTTCCCCTTTCTCTTCCCTCTTTCTTTCCCTTTTTCTCTTCTCCCTTCCCTTTTCTCTTCTTTCCCTTTCTCTTCCCTCTTTTTCTTCCCTCTTTTCCCTTCCCAATTTTTGACTCTTCTTCCAGGTTTTTGTGTCCGGGGGCAGCTTGCACCCCGCGCCCCCACTGGTTACGCCACTGCTCCTATTTAGACCCATTTATACAGACATTAAATCATGACAATAGTTCAATGGAGTTTACCTATTATGATTTTATTAACTTCGTTAAAGAAATTCTCTAAATTTTGCTTACCTTAGTCAACGGGCAATACTTGTTAACAGTCGGACAACGCTGTGAATTGTAGAAATATATCTTTCTCCGGTTCATAGTTTTATATTCGAAGCCGCATATATTTTGACGCCCAAAACGTATTCGAAGCCGAATATTCGCCTTCGAATATTCACTTTGAACCAGCCTTAAAAGTCATTAGGTTATTAGAGGTCATATAATGGCCTTCCATCGATTCTGGTACATGGGATTAAGGACATGAATCGATTATGTTTATAGCACCTATACAATTACAATAGTGGCCCCTTTTGTAATGTCGAATGCAAATATTTCGATGGTCTATATTTTTTCACAGGTGAAATAGCCTGGCTTATTCGATTTTGTAAACCACGTCTTTCAATGTAGATTACCATGCTCGATTTCTCTCCTCGTGAATATTGCACTGCGAAATTTAAACATTTCTTTTGTATACTTATAGAAGTAACTTCAAACCAAATAATTTTTGTGTCAGTTCCTGAAGAACTGACACCTTCTCCTACAGGTTTGACGATCATGTGACAAATCGAATCTGTGTCGTCAATATTAATATCGATATCAATTTAAGGCTGTTCTAGTTAAATTACATACCCATTGGAATTTTGGCTGTTCCATTTAATTTACATACTCCCTCTGAAATAATGGCCCCAAAATAGCTGTTCCATTAAATTTACATACTCAAATCCCTACATTTTATATCTCCCTGTGTTATAGACAAATTTTATACGTCACATTTAAAATCATTTAAAACGACTTATAAATTGCCTTATGCTATAATGGGGTCTTATACATTTGTATTGTGTGAACTTTGTTTTTAAATGCCTTTGGCTTCCAGGTTAGTTTCTCGGAGCTGGTGTGGTGTATTGGGGTGTAACTTGGTAGGGTGGTGGTAAGTGGCTGCCCTAAGACTTGATGCAATTTTTGGCGCAAAATATGCAAATTAGGTAGCTAATTTGCATATTTAACTTAAAAATTGTTTCTGGTTTTTTTTTGTCAAGAACCGGTGAGGCGTATAGGGATGTAATTTGATGAGGTTGTGGTAAGCGGCAGTCGTAAGATCCGATGCGATTTTTGTCGCAAGATATGCAAATTAGTCACCACATTTGCCTATTTTTTTATTTGTCGAAATGCTTTTCGCCATTTTTCGGAACTGGTGAGGCATATAGAAATGTAATTTGGTTGGGGTGATGGTTAAGAGCAGTCTTAAGATCAGATGCTATTTTTGTCACAAAATATGCAAATCAGCCACCTTATTTCCTTTTTTTCCTATTTGAAAAAAACGCTTTTTGCCATTTTTCAGAACTGGTAGGGGGTATATATAGATGTAACTTGGTAGGGTGGTGGTAAAGGGGCAGTCTTAAGATCCCACATGATTTTTGTGGCAAAATATTCAAATTAGCCACCTCATTTGCATATTTGTTTATTTAAAAAAAGGCTTTTTGCCATTTTTTGGAACTGGTGAGGCGTATAGAGATTTAACTTGGTGGGATGGTGGTAAGGGGCAGTCTTAAGATCCCATGTGATTTTTGTCGCGTATGTAAGTGTATAATTATTTAATGATAAATGCACTACCACTAAATGTTCCTGTCAGTGCTGCAGTGCAAAACTTCTCATGCAATTCCATCTTTAACATTACATTCAAATAATAATTACATTGTAAATTGGAACTGACACCAATTTTTTTCAGGAATTCTTGTTTTCTTCACACCACTTATAAGAAACTGAAACCAAAACCGAAACTGACTGACAAAAATGTTCAGTTTTTAACAAAAGGTAGAAAGAATGAGTTCGGTATCTTATGATTCAAGTGGTTGGGCAGGACAATATGAAACCACGTGACCAAAACCAAAACCAAAACTAAAACTAAACATTTGAAATGAGGCATTGCGATTTCCAAACGTAGACATCGGACGTACGTTGATCTATTCAAAACCACTCTCCTGTATCGAAGCGAGGTCACGTATTTAGCTATTTTTGAAGATATTCCACGTGCGAAATCGACGTAAATACATCGTTGAAAATGCACAAAATTAGTCCATTTCACAATATGTTAAAGACAGTCAAAGATAATGAACATATGAAGGAAAGTCTAATTATTATTATGATCCTTTTTGTTTGTAACAAATCATTATAATAATGGTACAGCGATGGAAATGGACTCAATTTAAACGCAATATTCACACGCAGAGATTGCCTATTGAAATGTGTGTGATACTTTGCGTAAAAAAATGACATTGCGATTTCCCATTTTGGATTCCAACGTAGAATAAAAACGCAGATGCTACGTTGGAATATGCTGATTTTACCTCATGTCTAAGTCCATGCAACGCGCCCAATTTTCAGGACGAAAAAGTCTCATTTTGAAAGTAAAGTCATGATGTATGTATGTAGTGATCTTTAATCTACCAAAATATATGTTTTTGGGCAACTATAATATTTGGGGAGCACAAAAAAGTAATTAGGTTTAATCAGCATGTAGGTTAAAATTTTAATCAAAATCAAAAGCGGTCTGTTTGAATTTAGGCAGAGACTCAGCTCACTGTTATTTTTTCAATCACTATGCCCTCTATCGGCCTAGATTAGATTAGATCAAATATTATAGTCTTTATTCTAGCTGACATGTTCTCCTTCGTGACGAATGAGCACAATCTATTCTGGAACCGAGACAAGCAATATTTAACACCGTATTAACGTACGTAAAAACGTACGCGAAAACGTATGTTCCACGTGCTGCGTTTGGAAAATCGCAATGTCTCTACTATGTATTGTGCGCACACGTATCGGGACGTATTGTTGTATTTCTATTCTATACCAGAGAAATGTTGGAGTTGCCTATAACCTATATGTTTAAAATTCAATCTGGCTACCAACAACTCATGTGGTCCAATGGATTAGCGCGCTGGACTTGCGCCGTGAGTTCGAGGCCCACCTCTGCAAAACTGAAATTCATTTTTTTTTTAAATTTTATATTTGGGAAATGGGACTGGGCGAAATTATGTATGGAGAAAGGAGGAGTGCTTAAAGTGTATGTAGCTGGGATGAAAAGGCGACGATCAATTGGAAATTGTGACCTTTCGTATTGAAGATATGGGTCCCCAAACACACAAAAATATGTCTTTTGGGGGAAAAATGTATATCTTCAATACGACTTTCGTCGACTTTTCCTCCCAGCTAAGGTCATATCTTAAAATCCTGTCAATGAAAATGAACCAAAATTACGCACAGGTTTATTTCAATACTCTACTCTAAACACATGTCAGTAACCAAGCAGTTATCCATCTGACACAAAAGCAAAATGCCCTGACATGGAATAGCTTCCTGGACCACATTCACAGCCCAATAATTGGCACCCAGCTCAAGAAATCTGTGAGAATGATTACAAGATCCTTGCACAGGTGATAATTCCCAAAGAGTAAGTGGAATTGTAAGGAACAAGACCTGTTTCTTAAAGAAAGTGTGTGAAAAGCATAAGGCAGCACCGTTTTATCATCTATGCAAGGATCTTGGGCTGTGAAAGTGGTCCAGGAAGCTGTTCCGTGTCAGTGCATTTTGCTGTTGCGTCAGTTGAACAACTGCTTGGTTACTGACATGTGTTTTGAGTGGAGTATTGAAGTAATCCTGTGTGTAATTTTGGTTTATTTTGATGGATAGGGTTTTAAGATATGACAAAGTTGTGAAAAATTATAAGTTTCTGTTTGAGGTCAGTTTTATATATCATCTTTAGATTTATAAAGTTTAATTTGTTATATAACAAAAATTTAAAAATATCAAATATTAATCATTTGCATAAAATTTGTATTATATCGCGAAGCGCACGAACGCAATACAAACGTTCTCATTCGAGTTAATATGATTTAAATTTCAATTACTACTACGGGTGTTTAAACATCTGTCAAGATGTGAAGACCATTGTTCACAAAAGTAAACATTAATGCACCAAATTAAATGGTATTCTATTTAACATCGAGTGATTCAAAATTTTCCACCAAGACACGTTCTCTATTTGCAAATAATTTGATGAAAATCCCATTTACCTTACATTATGTACCAGACCTACTCAAAGCAATTATGGTTTAATGTCATATTTTGACAAATGATTTGTAAATTGTCTTTCATGTTTATAATAATTCACAATGTAGTATTTCTCCGGATGATGTGTACCGTTTGTTGTACCATGTCTCCTACGTATAATTTAATTAATAATAGCCGAGCGGAGTAATACACCACATGAATGCTGACAATAAAGCAATACGTAATGCAAGCCTTGCCATATATAACTAGTTTCTTCCCACTCGTATGAATCACTTTAAACTGATCACTGTCGGCAGCAAGTCCTGCGCATGTAACCCAAACTTTATATCACACAGTTTTCTGTTCTACAGCATTCCGATTATCATGATTATGCGTTTGTTGTGATTGTGAGTGCTTCAAACGCCAACTAATATCACAGTTGACTACCAAAATAGTGACATAGTATACAGATTGCAGGCAGAACTGTCGATTTACTAGAAGATTTTCCCCGGATACGTTTGATCAAAAAACATGGAGTTCACGAATGAGTCATTAGTATTACCCACTTCCTGCGATGAAAACATGCGACTACTGGACTTCAGATTTGTGCCCTATGACATCATGAAACAAAACAAGATATTCGGCAATGGAAAACAATGGTTTATTCTCATATTCTCCCCTCTTCTTGCAATTTTTGGATTGATTGGTAATTGCACCTTCTTGCTCGTTGTTGCAAAAGTATCAACTATGCGTACATTTACTAATGCTTTCTTGGCCAACTTAGCAATCTGTGATATCACTTTTATATTAACAATGATCTACAATCATCTATCCGTTAACATCAGTTCACCTCAGCTGGATTCACATCCATATACAAATACAGGATGTACTCTCCTCTTCGGATTCATACATATTGCTCAATATACATCAACTTGGTTAGTAGTCCTAATGAGCTTTGAAAGGTATTTGGGGATCTGCAAACCTCTGAAACATCGCCATTTGGTCAGCAAATCACGAATTCGTTTTCAGATTACAGTGGCATGGTTGATCGGCTTTGCATCTGCTTGTTCCATTGTACCGCGTTTCGCAAAAATGCGTCACACCTGCATCCTATGGCCTGATGACGAACAGTTTCAAAACATGCCCAATGTTATCGGAAGATGTGGTCCGGCTAATGAGTTCTTTAAATTTATTCCCGTCATCATTCAATCATTCCCTTTCTTTATGGCAGCCATCGTCACTGCGTACCTGTCTGGAGCGATCATAATGAAGTTGCATGGTCGAGTCAACAGCAAAATAGTGCGCGACGACAGCAATAGCCAAAATGCCCAAACCGGTGACATGGGCGCGATGGTAGTGCGCAACCAGGTTGCTCGGCTTCTCGTAATAACCGGATCTGTATATATCCTCTGCTGCTTACCCTACTATACGTTAAGTCTCAATTCAGCTTCGTTAAGGGCATACGATATCGGGTTTAAGATTGAAAATTTTGAAGTATACTTCATGATAGCTCGCGAATTGCTAACTGTTAATGCAGTTGTCAATCCACTTATCTACAGTCTGAGTAATACGCGCTACCGAAAGGCATTTGCATTGGTCTTGAGTTGCTCTATCAACCAAAAGCGTCAGCCTTCGGGTTCTTCGACGTCGACTTCAAACATAACTGTCAGTACTGTCGCCGCTCAGTCAAAGTGACACTGTTTGTAGAGTGCATTGTAAGTGGTTATACATTAAAAGTTCAATATTGTCAGTATGCACTATGCATTAAGGGGTACTACACCCTCGATAAATTAGTGTCTATTTTTGCATTTTCTCAAAACTAATAACACAGTGGTAACAAAAGTTATGTATATTATAGGGCAAGGTATCCCATTACTATACTGGAATTTCAGTGACCCAAGACAAGCGGTTTGTTATTTATGATAAGAAATAAGGTACCGCTAGGATGTACCTCGTTTCCTATCATATATACTGAACCGCTTGTCTAGAGTCACTGAAATTTCAGTGTAGTAAATGGATTCCTTGCCCCAATAATATACGTAACTTTTGTCACCAGTGTGTTATTATTTTTGAGAAAAATGCAAAAATAGTCACAAATTTACCACAGGGGTGTAGTACCCCCTTAAGCAAAATGAATCACTTACGCAACTACATTGCAGCCCGTGGTGGGCCGTGTACATATTGTCCCAGGCAGCGAGAATCATCTCGCCATGTTCCAGTTCCTGATTCTCTTGGTATAAGCATCTATAATTTTTCTTAACATCACGCACACAATCTTCGACGTCAATGATCACTTCAAACGTAACTGTCAGTACTGTCGCCGCGATCAAAATGATACTGTTTGTAGAGTACATTATAGGACAACGAACAAATAGTATTGCTATTCAAAATTATTTCTTTATCTCTTTTCCATATCTATGATAACAGTTGAAATTGTAAATACACATTAAAAGTTCAATATTGTCCGTACGCACTATGCACCAAGTAAAATAAATCACTCGCACACCTATATTGTGGGATGATTCTTTTACTGTAGGTAGTATGATGCCATCTTCAGAAATCTGTCTGATGCATCCCGAGGTGGGGCGTGTCCATATTGTCCCAGGCAGCGAGAATCATTTCGCCATACGGTATTCCAGTTCCTGATTCTCTTGGTACATGTATAAGCATCTATAATTTCTTTATTATTTCTAAACGTCACGCAAAATTGCTACTTACACTACATAAAGGAACAAATTATTTTATCTCTAGATTAAAATAATATGTAGCCTAGTTTTTTAAGTTTTCTCATTGGTTCGGCCAATGGCTCTGGACTTTTTGGTGTCGGCTTCCTTGATCATTTTGACTCAGAAGTGACAGCTCCATGCCACGATGGCATAAAGGAAGGGCAGCTGCATTTTGCTTTCATTGTTTATTTGTTCGTTTTAACTTCATATCTAGATTCAACTATCTTTTTTTTGCTGATAATTGAACCTAAATCTATCCGTGGATATAGACGGATCCAATGGATTCAACACCTCAATGGCAGCCATTGCTGGGTCCCCGTCGGCTCTATCTCACCTAAAATGTGAAATGATGCGGCCTTGGAGGGTATTTTAAACTACATTCTATGAAGAATTATAAGAATGATGACAATTTACAACATAAACGAATCTAAATCGAATTTTAAACACCAGTTGGGTGCTGCGGAGACCCAGTAATGGCCTACCAAATCCTGACCATGACTTGGCTCGTTGGATTCGTCTATTGCATGGGCCCAATCGCGCAGCATTGAAACTAAAATAGGAAGTAAAACTCTAACATCAAACATGGTCGCAAGATCGCTTGACTACAGATTTCTCATTTCTATATTAGCAAGTCTCTATTGCAAGTTAAGATTCAAACACACAAAATTGAAATATATGCAATGTTAATATTTAATTATACGAGTAGTGTAACTTTTCGATTGTGACATAATTTCTTGCGCTAAAAAGCACATGAAACTACAAGCTACATTTTACTGACACAAAGCATCAAAAGTGTGGCAATCTGGTGTTATTGAGAAGAGATTCACGTGCGAAAACCTGGGTATATTTCAAATGCTTTGAATTTGCTGCGAGTTTATATATTATCTCGTTCAATTTACTTTAATGGGTTTGATGACATCATTAAGGGGTCATTTGAAACAGATGGTTTGAGATTCGTCTCCAAATGGCTATTTTATTAACGTGACGTGTATTTAAGAAATAAAGGGTAATGCATTACACCCAAATAATGTGTCCGAGGCAGTAAAAACGTAAATAAAGGGTGAGGTGCAGCCGAACCCATTATTTATACGTTTTTATTGCCGAGGACACATTGTTTGCGTGTAAAGGATAATGCTGCACCCTTTATTTCTATTCTATTACCAGAAAATAGTGCGATTTAAAGAGAAAATATAATTTTTTGGCACAATATTTTAAGTTGTTTACTTCAAGGTTCTCACGTGACGTGTTTTAACAAATCACAGTGTGCGATTTTGAATAATGGGTCGCAAGAGTAATAGAATCTTTTTTATTGGAGTGCCCCGGTGTCTGTCCTATGTGGCAGATTAATTAATTTGCGTTTTCTTTTTGTGACACAAAATAGTGGAAGTCCTTATACCATAACCACATAATTGTTATGATTGGGGCCCAATACGGAAGACATTCCGAAGCCATTGTTGCTCTCCGATTTCCCTACGACGTTTTGTACCACTGTTGAACTGAAACACCATAATTATCAGTTAAAACTGATAATTATAGAGTTTTTATTACTTGACACGCGCCATGCTGAGACTCGGCTTGGGCGGGTATTTATTAACATACACATCATAATACAATTGAAATCCATCACAACCACCATCAGCTGCTGATCACTATTATGTGACCCGTTACAACGAGAGGTACCTTATGTCGGCTGCTGCACGTGTCTCTTTTCCCGCATTGTTGGAACAAAATTTTCAAATAATCATGACGATATGAAGTGGCGGTCATTTCAAATCATCCCCAAGTCAACGAGGTCAAGAGGTCAAAGAATGACCTCTCAGTGGGTGGCCAATACATACCTACACAAATACAATGCAATGCTTTTACCACTTCAAACAGGGATTAGCCATAGTAAAAAAAGACTTGAGCTGTATGACAAACATTTCTATAGACTATAGGTACAAGCTTAATACCCTCTTCAACAATAGGATTAATGATTGGTTTAGAACGTGCTTGGAACTAGAAAATGAGACATATGTAGCACCGACTTAAGGTACGTTTTGCTGTAACGGGGTCATTTTTCTTATACCATTAGATATGGTTGTTTTGGGATCTTTTGGATGTTTCGGATGTTTCAATCGCGTCAATCTTCTTCATACATCCAAGACATATGAAAGTCTCGTCTGTCAGATATTCCACGATTTGAATAAAACTAAGAAAGCTTGCACCGAGAAAGAGCCCCAGGTATGGTTGTTTCAGGGGATGTTTTGAATGTTTCGGGTGTTAATCTTCTTCATACATCCAAGACATATGAGAGTCCCATCTGTCAGATATTCCACGATTTGAAGAATACTAAGAAAGCTTGCACCGAGAAAGAGCCCCAGGTTGCCGCTAATGGTCGCTGTAACGAAATTGGAATAAGCTTGTAAATATTTATATTGTGATTTTTGTGAGTGTTTTTGAAATGTAGATATAGCTCAATTTAGAGTTTATTTTAATTTTGCCAGCCCAAGAAGTATTTTTATGATATTACCCTGAAAATTACCCTCACAAAATCGGGTAAAAGGATGGTTGCAAATATGCACGGTCCAATTTTACTTTACTAAATTTATAAACTTGTTAAGTCTAAACCAAACATTCACAAATATACAAGACCTATGCGCATGCACGTTGAGGAGTTATATGAATTAATAAGGTAAAGTAAATTTTGTACAGAGGTTAAATTTAAATTGCTTATCGTTTCAAGTTGTTCCTCTAGCTTCAGGATTCAGAAAAAGAACAGTTAGCCTATTATAATGTGATGTATACTTAACTAATATTGGTCTATAGGATCAAAGTATAGCCATTGCCTTTTTTGTCCTCTATGGTAACGTCGGGGTGGTCAATTCTGGCCTTATTGACCTTTCGATCGTTCCCTCCATAATCGATTCGTTAAAGCTTTCTTTGTAATAATGTATCTAATAAGTATTTGGTGGAAAATGAAGTTGAAGTTGAACGTCACAACTTGCAAACTTTTCCCATTGACAGGTGCCTATTTCTGTCCAATCCATGTATACTAGATTTGAATGTTATTATTTAAAAAGCGCAGTGATTTATAGTGCGCTACGCACAGGCACAACGCCTAGACGTTGATCCACAAGCCTCAACACATTTTACAGGTTGTTGCTGAAAACTATGACCCACATCATTCTATAAACCATTTAACAACAAATCAGGGACTTTGCTGCTTCAAAAGCGCACACCCTAGACATTCCACAAAAACCATCGCAACCAGGATCAGCTCCCCGAGTTTCGAACGGGTTACAACAAGACAATTGGCAGTTAGTTCCTTGTCCAGGGGAATTTTAAGCTGACTCAATTCTTCCACGAGAGCGTACTAGGCACCGCCAGGGTTCGAACCCGCAACCTCTTCTTGCACCATAATCGAACGCCTTATCGATTGAGCTAACTTGACTGCTTTTAGTGGTGAATTTAGTAGTGAATGACTGCATTTAGTGGTAAGTATCTTCCAGATCTGCTCATCATGTCTTTTATCGGCATTTCCATGTCTAAAAGAGCCAGTTGTCAGAATCGACACAGTAAGCATGTATAGACCTTTTTCGTAATTGCCCACCTTTCGCCGTAGATGGGGTAAACATCGATATCATGTGACAAAGAATGTAATTTGCCCTCGCTTTCGATGTTTACCCCATCTATGGCGAGATTTGCCCTCGCTTTCGATATTTTTTGCGGAACATTTTCTCGATGAAAGCTGGTCGTGTGTGTAGGTGTGTGGGGGGGAGGGTAATGCGCAGGCGTAAAAATGTCTCTCCGGGTGTTTAAAAAGTTGCTTTATCGAGGGGTTAAAACAATTTGCTTCTCAGAGGTGCTAAAAAATTGTCACGACCCCAACTGCCAACCCCCTTGATATTTAATGGTGCGTCCCTTATCATCTATCATTGATCACGTTGAAAACTATTACATATCACATTTTGCGTTTTACAACCATCATCTGGAATGACACCAACCAGACTAGGTACCTCGACCAAACCAACTGTTCACGGGAAGTGTTAACTTTCAACATGTTTTTGAAACAATCTAATGATATTCATAAGTTCATTCATTCATAAGGATAAGTATTATTAATTGGAATAATTGCACATCCTCAGTTTATTCGGAATATTTGCTTTTCTTTTGTTGTATTCCAGTGAAAGTGGGTAATGGTGAATCCAACGGACGAGGACACAAAACACATCAAGGATCAATAAATGATACAAGAGGATAACTTGAATATGAACAACAGGAAAGAAAAAAAGCAAGGTACACCAACTTGATGAAGGGAAACAAGTAAAATGCAGACTAGGCAGTATGCAGGGGGACAAAAACAGCAAATGTAGGCATAAGCAATTGCTGAATAAAACACAAGTCGAGGAAGGTCTCAAATATTAAAGTGTAGTTAACTACTACACTTTTTTTAAACACGCTTGTGTAAATCCCGATATTCTTAACACCTGGTTCTTAACAGTATAGTTTTTAATAATAATAATTATAAAAAAAACCTAGCCACATAGACTTTAGAAATATTGGAATATTGTTATGGGGTAATGCCAGCAAAGAGTACCTTGTGAAAAATTTTAAACTTCAAAAAAGGTCTTTAAGAATCATCTCTAATAGCTCTTATCTATGCCATACAAAGCCTTTGTTTGAAAACTATAATACCTTAAATACTTTCGAATTGTACAACAAAGAACTGGGTATATTTATGTATAAGTATAAAACTGGTTTACTTCCTCAATCATTTGATAATTTATTTACTGAATTGGAGAGTATTCACAAATATGATACGAGAAACAAGACTGATTACAGACTCGAAATACACAAAATTAAATCTGTATTAACTTTGGGACCGAAACTTTGGAACTCGTTCCCCCATGATATTAAAGCGGCTCGAAATTTAAATTCTTTTAAAACGCGCTTGTCGTCTTTTCTCATGGAGCAAAATCTAAGAATATAATATATCTTTGTTGTAAATTATGTATCAGTATTTGGTACATGTATATAATTGGTTTAGGATTTGTTGAAACTATTTTTCTTATCACGTCCGTAATTCTGACTTATTGATCAAATGATTTATTTTTGTGAGTTATTTTCCTACATTACCTTGCTTTTGTTGCTTGAGACATCTGTTTTTGTGTGTGTGTAAATGTATGTATCTGTATTGAGTGTAATTCTTAATTCTAGTATTATATTAATTAGCCTATAATATTTCTTTTAAGGTGGTGTAACGCTCAATTCAGGCATTTGCCTTTTGTTACATCTCCGCCATCTTTTTTAAATTCTATTTTGCCGTTTTGTTAAATTTGCTTGCATGTATTTTGATATGATGGAAATAAATAAAATATGTATGTATGTATGTAAACAAATCAATGAGACCATTACAAGCGCTAGATGTTAAAATACGTTTTGAAACTATATTAAGGGAGGTGTAAAGAGCGAACCGTGGTTTGGATTGCAGAGGGAGGGTGTCTGCAAGAGGCACAGCCATCAGAAAATGAATAACTGAGATCGCGCGCCAAATAAATTTACTGTACATAGTAATTTTCCAAGTCTTTAAAAAAAATAGGCATAGGTGGGAATCGAACCCGGCAACTTTCGGTTCTGAATCCTTCTTGATAATGCTTTAATAAATCAATACTAGTGTACGATGTCATTCAAATAGAAGTCCCACAGCTAAAGTAGCAATCGATAAATCTGCTCACTCAATCATCAAATAATCAATCGAAAATAAATAAATAAATAAATAAATAAATAAATAAATAAATAAATAAATAAATAAATAAATAAATAAATAAATAAATAAATTATAAATTAGTTTTTCTAGACCCTACGCTGGAAAAATAAAGCAGCAAAAAAATACTGGACGCACGGATTCGAACAAGCGACGCTCAGAACAGCAACGAAAAAATCACAACGCCTTAGACCTCTCGGCCACGGAACCACACAGCCTACCTGGTGTCAAAGAAATATATAACCCTCTAACGTTACGCAATATTGGCACATGTGTGCGGGTAAAGTTTCAGCATAATATAAAAGCACGAAAGGCGCACAAAGGGTCTATCCCTGAAGTCATACTAACCAAATAAATATAAACGTCATTGACATGTAACCAATTCTTCGTATACCTTGATACAGTCAACCATGCAGTCAACATATACAAAGAAGTATATTATTAGGCGTAGACGCAATCATCAATGCGGGAAGTATAAAACCATATTCGCCACTCGTGCACTTTCATGAGTCTACGGCTATTCCAAAATCAGCCATGAACCCTGAATGCAGAGTTAAATTTTGGGTTGTTACATGCAATTCAAAGTAATTATATCATGAAATAACCCACCGAGAGGACTACGATACTTATGTAGCCAATCTACATTCTGTTATTTACAAAAGCCGACGATCAAAGTAAAATTATAAAAGCAGGAGGACCAGATATCAACGTTAAATCCAGGTGAGCTTAAAAACGCATCGAAAAACGCCAAAATGCAGTCATAAAATTTATAATATTACTAAATCACCAAAACGTATTGTAACGTAGGTATGCAGAAAAGAGTTGTATTAGCAATAACAAAGTATGTGCAAAAAGATTTGTCTTTGGCATGTCGCCTTCTTGAAAGATCACCAAAATATCAAATTTCGGAAAAAACGCCCCAAAATTTAAAACAAACATGAACCTTTCAAAATAAATACACATTTGCACTTGGTGACCCGGTCATTACCCGGCGCTGTGATTTGGGATTCCTCGTCGCTTTCTCTCTCTAGTTACCAGTACTTTTAGTTTGCCCTTACCCCAGCTCTTAGATCATGTAGATTGACAGCCTATATTATAGACCTTCTAAATATGGACTATTGCAATATATCGTGTTATGATAAGAAACTCATTTTTTGACATCGTTTATTTTACAAAAATGAAATGATTTAGCGACCCAAATTTTCTGAATATCTTGATTGTGAAAACAAATACAAAATATTTGCATACATCTCTTATGAGTTCGGAACTCTTGGCATTAGTGGATAAGAAAGCTGAACTATCGATGGTTGATTCAAATCCGTCAAATATCGTTTGGAATTTATAGCTTTGTAACCCGTCATTAACAATATCTCCATACAATATTCTTGTACATTGACCATCGTCTCGTAGTTTATTTTTGTCCTCCATGAGTACGCCGATTTGAAAGGTAGTTTCTTCGCGTTGATTAGCAGCCATGTTTTGACATGCTCCGGAACAGGTATACCAAGAAAATTATAAATAATTTGAACCATCTGTATCGGTTTATCAACTAGATCTTCATATCTGAGCAGCATATAGCGACCTTTCAACCAAGGTGGCGGGTCTTTCCAATATTTCAAATTATTCTTCAACTCATCACATTCACTAAGTTCCATATCAACAACGTCTGGCATTACTTTTCTTGATAAATACACCCCACGTGGGTCACGCACCAGTTGTATCACCTTAACATTCAAACTATCATCCATAACGATGCTCTTTAAGTGTTTCAAATCTGGCACCCGAACAGTTTTTATCGCCACGTGTTTACCGCTTCGACAAATTTCTTCAACCATACGAGAAGTTTGAATCGCATTTCGTTGCACGTGCAATCTATTATTAACCGTAAGGCCAGTACGCTTCTCATGAACGCGTTTATTCAATCTATTATGATGTTCGCACATAACTGATGCTCCGAATTTACAACTCCTCCAACAGTTCATCTTCGTATCCTCATCATCCCACCACGTGTAATTTTTATCTGTAAATTCACATTTCAGTATATCACGTAACATTGTTACGTGATCTTGATGTAGTACATTATGTGTTTCTTGATTCCTAGATGTTTTATGTCGGAGCGGTTCATAAAAGTATGAAAAATCATAATTTTTATTGAAAACATCTCCAGTGAATGACGACCCGTATCTCCAACGTGAGATAATAATTACGTGAACTTGGAGATCTCTATGGTTTGGGCGTGTCTGGATGTTATCTTTTACGTGTAGCTCTAATATCTCGTCGTTCTTGCGTACTCCCTTTACGTAGTTGGTATGTAAATTCCCTGTAATAAAAGCGAGTTCAAACCATGTTACAAACATGTATGGACACAACATTAACATGGCGGAGGAAGCGTAGGTGAGGGGCTTGTCCCCCCCTGAGCACTGGCCAATAAAGTTCAAAAATTTTACTTTATTTTGGGCAAGAATAGTCTGACATGGACTATTTTGCCTACGGTTTGCGCGCAAACGTCCCAGTAAGCATGGTAAGACCGACATAATCCCGGGGACATAATATGCTCAACAATATTTTGTTGAAGATCAACGCCATATTGTAACATCTACTGATAACGATGGAATTTGTGACACAATTTGAGATTTTTAATAAAATGACTCGGACACATACGAGGTGTTCATAACACTGTACGTAAATAGCGTATTGTATCAGGGACCGCATATGTCATAACCATCAACAGCGGGGCCAACATCAGTCACAACCAACGGAGTGACACGCATTGGGTACATAAGTGCTGAAAAATTAATCACAATTTTCTTTTTTTTGCCTCCTTTGTTCGGCTCAAAATTAAAAGGGAACATTTCTGAAAGATTTTGTGGAAAGGAAGTGCAAATTTGTTTCTTGCAAATATCCCAGCAAACACAAAAACGTTTTAAAAACGTTTTTAATAAGTTATATTTTGGCTTTTGGTTTACATAAAAACGTTTTAATGACATTAAAATGTCGGGTTATATAAAGGTCATGAAAACGTTTTAAAACGTTTTGTATGAAAACACACTATAACAATATTTAAAAAATGTTTTCAAAAATGTAAGTGTAAACTATTTTTGCAAACATTTTTTGCCAAATATTTTGTCAACACTTAAATAACATTATGTTAAAATATTTGCACTCAGCAAACACAGAAATGTTCTTAAAATGTTTTTTTCAAAACGTTTTAATAACATTTAAATGTCGTGTTATATAAAGGTCATGAAAACGTTTTTAAAACGTTTTTGCAAATATTTTGGGCAAACATTTTTCGCAAAATATTTTTTCAACCCCAAAATAACATTCTGTTTAGAATGTTTTGTATCAAGTTTTCAAGAATGTTTTTGGAATGTTATTAAAACGTTTTATTCCCTTTATATAACCCGACATTTAAACGTTTTCTCTAAAACATTTTCGTATGCTGAGCAGTAGATTATCAAAAAATTATTTTTAATGTTATGAACACGTTTTATACCCTTAATATACCCTTTATATAACCCGACATTTAAACGTTTTCTGACAACCTTTTTGCGAATGATGTCGAAAACGTTTTGTGTTTGCTGGGATAACATAACCCAACATGGCTCTCTGAACACTAACAGTGTCAGTGATTCGTGATACATTGTAATATATTCTATATTAAATTGGAGGGTTGTGAAAAGGTTAAAGGTATTGGACATTAATATTATCTTAAATAAGATTTCTTAAACTTTTCTGAACGTATGCAAATTTGGGATTCAATCATTTTTCACCTTTGCCGTTTAACAATGATACGTCGGCGTCGTCTGTGTGGTTTATGAGTTGTTGGGAGCACGGTGGCCGAGCGGAACGGGCTAGGACTCATAATCTGAAGGTTGCGGGTTCGAGCCCCGGCGACGCCATCGTGTTGTGCCCTTGAGTAAGGCACTTTATCTCGATTACTCCTCTCCACCCAGGTGTGAAATGGGGAGCTGTTATGAATACTGTCCATTGAGCGCCGCCCAAAGGTATGAGCATGCCTTGGGCATTGTATGGCAGCTGACATATTCTAATGACGGCGGAATAAATGTAAAGCGCTTTGGTACATGTTCACATGTGAAAGGCGCTGTATAAATACCAACATTTATTTTATTTTTTTAATTTAAATGGTGGTGAACAACGGTGAAACATGATTGAATCCTTTTCAACAACGACAACAAGCTAAAGATCGTCTAATTCACAAGATTATTTCATATTAGGTTGTCAGTTATAGTCATTGCCACTGAGCATTACAAGAAGATTGACGATTTTTCTATTGATACTTGAAACCACAGAATAAAATGTGAATGTTTAGAAGCTCCTTCAAAATAATGAATTCAACATCTATGCGTGTATACAAAGGCACAGGTTCCAAGCATGGCGAATTTTACGCGAATTTTAGCACTCTGCGTACACAGCGTACAGGAAATCCATAACAAATCAAAAGGACCAAACAGATTCACAATCGACATAGTGACATGCATTGGCGTCATCCCAGCAAACACAAAAACGTTTTAAAAACGTTTTAAATAAGTTATATTTTGGCTTTTGGTTAAGTTAAAACGTTTTAATAACATTAAAATGTCGGGTTATATAAAGGTCATGATAACGTTTTAAAACGTTTTGTATGAAAACACACTACAAAAATATTTTTTAAATGTTTTCAAAAAATGTAATTTTAAACTATTTTTGCAAACATTTTTGCCAAATATTTTGTCAATACTTAAATAACATTATGTTAAAATATTTGAACCCAGCAAACACAGAAATGTTATTAAAATGTTTTTTCAAAACCTTTTAATAACATTTAAATGTCGGGTTATATAAAGGTCATGAAAACGTTTTTAAAACGTTATTGCAAATATTTTGGGCAAACATTTTCGCAAAATATTTTTTCAACCCCAAAATAACATTCTGTTTAGAATATTTTGTATCACGTTTTCAAGAATGTTTTTAGAATGTTATTAGAACGTTTTATACCCTTTTTATAACCCGACATTTAAATGTTTTCTGTAAAATATTTGTGTTTGCTGAGCAGTAGATTATCAAAAATGTTTTTTAAGGTTATGAAAACGTTTTATACTCTTAATATACCCTTTATATAACCCGACATTTAAACGTTTTCTGACAACCTTTTATAACCTTTTGCGAATGATGTCGAAAACGTTTTGTGTTTGCTGGGATATGCCCTGGTTTCAGATAGCGATTTTCTTTGTTTTGCTTCATCTGTTCTGGTCAAAATTAAAAGGGGATATATCTGACAATGAAAACTAACTACTGCATATAGTGTGGTGTCAGTATCATGACACTCCAATTGAAAATAGCATCTGAACACAAAATAAATCGTTTTTTACTAGTTTAAAAAACCTTTTAAAATTATACATACATGTACACCAATTCAGAAATGCACCAAAAAGGAGGCAAATGGACACAGCATGAAGGACAACAGAAGATCGAATCAACCGGCGAAATCTCATGTCAGGTTATATGAACATTCCTCTTTCTGAGAGCGATGCTGTTCTGCACTTTCAAAAAATATGAAAATTAAAAACGATTATAAACATGATATATAAAATGTCGCTCGCCTCACATATGTCGAACGAAAGCTAACACTTTCCCTAACTTTTTTTCATTACGTCAACATATAACGCAATTCAATGTTTATAGCAAGGCGAATGTGTTAAAAATGAAACGACCTATCCAAGCACACTTTTTGACCAAAATGTAGGTTTTAAAAGACAAAACTTCAAGCGATCCTTACACTATTTTTCAGATTGTATGTCATTAAATGAAAGAGCACACTTATATTGTCCATATACTAAGCTTCATTTCAATGAGCAATGGCCATGCAATTGTCTTTGAATTACAAATCTTGTGCAAAAAGTTACTATTTTCGCCTGTTTTATAAATCCAATGAACAATGATTTTGCTAAAGAGCGCTTGCAAATTGATAAGAACGGCAAGGCCTGCCAAACACATCAAGGCCAACCAACCATTAAAGGACGGAGTGCGCTATAATCAAAGGTCTATTAAAACATCTTAAAAAAAGTAATGACCATTATTCAAAAACGGGTGATTGTATTACAAATCTGTAAAATACGTTGGAAGCAGAATTTATTTCTGCATTTATTTCTGCCCATTTTGACACCTCATTTGTAGCAATTGTCTAAATATTGACGTCACAGCGTACATTTGAATCAATGTAGCCCAAGATTTGAAAGTTGCAGTAAATTCTATTGATTTTGCATTCAGTGTATTGGAAGGAAATCTGTGAAATGATATCTGAGTGTTTTTGTATTGTAAAAATTTGTATGCAATTGCAACTTTCAAATCGGGACCTCACTACATTAAATTGACCGGTGCTTTATTGTTTTCTGGGCTATCGTATCAAATGAGGTGTCTAAATGCGCAGAAATAAATTCTGCTTCCAACGCATTTTACAGATTTGTAATACAATAGCCCCTTTTTGAATAATGGCCATTAATTAAGGGGGGGGGGGTTAAGTTACTTTTTTGAGATGTTTACATCATACATCAAGTGAGCAAGATCGTACGGGTCATTCCGCAGACGAAAGGAATGACCATGGTAACATCATCTGAAAATATTTCTGTATTGAGATCAAGGATAAAATATTATATGGATTACCAATATAGATGAACTTTTATGCTATAAATACTTTAATGTGTGAGGTAATTTTATGCACCTGGCACAATTTTACAACATCAATTATGGAATTTATACTCATTATGCATAGGCATCTTCACCCAGGTCTATGATTATGCATACATGCCTGATGTCACGTCAAATTGATACATCAACTTATAGTCCAAGCAAAACTAAATTTCACTTAAGCCATAATCGATCTTTTAAATGGTCACTTTTTACCAAACCTGATATTTTTGGCATTTTGTAATGCATACACATGTCCCAAACTTAAACCTAATTGGATTCAGTCAAATTCATTGTGTTTTTATGATAACAGAGCAAGTATGAATTAAAGTTATTATTATGACTTTAAATTCCCCATAGAATGCTATATCCATTAAGCGGTTACATAGGGAGTATACAATCATATTAGTTTAGCTTAAAATGACCAGAAACATTCCTGTCCGACAGCGCCCGTTGTTACTAATAAAATTATACAAATAATCAATTTGACCGAAGTCGTATATTAAGGGGGTACTACTGTACACCCCTCGATAAATTTGTGTATATTTTTGCATTTTTGTCAAAAACTAATAACACTGTGGTAACAAAAGTTATGTATATTATAGGGGCAAGGATTCCAATTACTACACTGGAATTTCAGTGACCCAAGACAAGCTGTTCGTTATTTATGATAAGAAATAAGGTACCGCTAGGATGTACCTCATTTCCTATCATATATACTGAACCGCTTGTCTTGAGTCACTGAAATTGCAGTGTAGTAATTGGATTCCTTGTCCCAATAATATACATAACTTTTGTTACCAGTGTGCTTTTATTTTTGAGAAAAATGCAAAAATAGTCACAAATTTACAACAGGGGTGTAGTACCCCCTTAAGGCTTTAATGGTAACAGAATTTATTTTACAACAATTCCTTTCTACGCGAATAATGCAATAATTATGAGCCCTGGCGGGAGAATAAAATGGGGGGGGCATTTTGGCGAGCCGAAAGGGGCCGGGGTAAGCCATTTTTGGCAAGCCGAGAGGCGGGAGGGGGCAAGCAATTTTTGGCACACATTCATGGGGCGCCTTTTAAATAAAACGCTTAAAAAGGCTTATAAAACAGTACGGAAATTCCTGCTCGCTGGTCTCGCAACATGTATCTAGACCATTTGAGGTTTGTAAAATTGGGATCCCAAAAATTTGGCATGCGCAAAGGGTTGAAGAATTTTTGGCAGGCCGAGAGGGGGGAACAAGCAATTTTTGGCGGGCCGAGAGGAGGGGGGAGGGGCACAAGCTATTTTTGGCGGGCTGAGAGGGGGGTGGGCAAGCGATTTTTGGCGAGCAGTTTGAAAATTTTACCCCCGGGCCTCTTAATTATTGCACAGCCCACCTAGGTTTCATTATCATTGAGGTATAGGACTTTTTATTTTTTCGGAGAAGAGCAGGTAGGGCAACTACTTGATTATATTTCTACATGTTCATACTACATAGTCTGAAAATTGTAGAAAATTCGCACGAGTCGGTTTTTTTTAATCACATTTTTGTTCCTAAAATGGGGGTTATAGCGCCCTCAACGGGCACTCTCTCCATAGGGCTACATGTAAAGACCAGTTATAGACAAATGGCCCTAAAATAAAACGGACTCGTGCGAATTTCCTCAAATTTTGCATATGATGTAGATTTAACATCTGGAATGTAATGCAAGTGATGTCGTTGCTGCTCTTCTAAATTCATTTTTAAAATGTCCGCCCCAGACCAAGGTGCTAGCCCCTTAGTTATCCAGTGCTTAAAATAATACAACTATAGAGGTTAATATATTTTTAGGTGACTTACTTGTTACGTTGCGACCGCCTTAGAAATTTTGGAAGATATCACATCATCGTCGTACATAATGGCAGGTGAAAATCATGCGTTGTACGGAACTGTTTTCAATGCAAGACGCCAAAGCGAGCGCCTTTTTTTCGGCTGCCTTGAGAGAATAGGCACACTGAATCAGTACTATGTACACGTTGTCCGAATATACTATTAATATTAGCTATTTTACCACAAATTGTTATGCTACATTCAACAGCTGTGATGAAATAGCATCTCGTAAGCACAGCTTTTTAATAACGAGAAATAAAGTATTTACGATATATATTACATTTATTTACTGAGAGAAGATGATTTATTTTGGTCACGGATTTTATATTGTATGGGTCGAGGTCGAATGGAACAGTCCCAAATTTAACGCGGTTCAATTTTTTATTGAACATGTTAAAGGACGAACCATTTGACTCGGGGTTGAGGTCGGAGCAAAAAATATTACTATTTTCATGCATTATTGTATACACATATTTTTTTAGTGTTGGCGCGGAAAGTTTTTCTTCAGTGATAGTTGGGAAAGTTTCAAACACTTTCATGCCTAGTGGTACATATTTATAGATTACTAACAATAAATAGTCTGGCCTGCATTAGCCTTTTCTTAATATGGCGTACACAATAGGAGAGCAGTCTTCAATATTGGTAAAACCCGGCAAATTCAAAAGACTTTACCCATTTCGTGTAGCGCCATCCTATCATACTGCAGTTACTGTCCGTTTTCCTATACACAATACACAGTGCTCTCTCCATTGACGCGTGACCTCTACAAACAGTGTATGTTATAGGTATATGGGCATTGCCTAGTTAACATCACTGTGTGAAAAATAACCAGCCAATATTTATACTATTCTCCAAACTTCTAGCAAATATATTTCTCTAACATGACCTAAAATTACAGCTAGGTTAGATGTTCAGAAGGGGTCGCACTTTCGTAGAATATGAGTGAGGGCAAAGCATAGCTAGCTCATAGCTAGCCAACTCCCCGTGTTAATTGAATGGAGATTTGACCGAAAATATTGAACTATATTGGTAACGGACCGCTCCGTTCTGAAAAAAAAAAAAAAAAAACGGTACAAGCTACATTTAAACTATTCTATGAAATTCTAGAAAATATAGTTTTGTAACATGTCCTAAATTTTTAGCTAATTTAGGTGTTTGGAGAGGGTCGCACTTTTGTGTTTTAGGAAGGATATGTAAACGACAGATAACACCAAAAATATGAAGAAATATTTCCAAACCGTGTTAAGTCAACAATCATTATGTTGCTCATTTTCAAGAATGCTGGTTTACAAAAAGCAGGCCATTGTCTCATTTCGTGAACAAAGGTACACATACCATTGTTTCCTTTCGTTTCCTTTATAATCGGTTACCCAACTGAAGCTATAATACCAGCTTTATTGCGATATCGCACATGTAAAACAGACACATGTAGCTACATGTGCACAACCAGAGAAGATCCGATTTAATCAGTTGAGCTGTTTCAATGAGTGTTATCTTGGTTTAATAGCTTTTAATGGGGTTTAAGTCCTTCAAAGGTCGAGATGAATTCTACTGTAGACATGACTGCATCATGTTGTTTAAGGCTAATTGTAATATCTCAACGACGCAAGATACTAATTTCACCATTTTACGACAAATATGTTTAAAAATAATTAAGATGTAAACAATTCTGACCATCGACTCTAAATAAATCTGACAAAAATGGTCAAAGTTGGGTTGTGCTTTTATTGAGACACGTAGTATACTCTGTGGTTACGGCGCTATATAAAAGCTGCTTCTTGTGGTTGTTGTTGTTTTTGTTCTTGTTGGTACAACCTAGCAAGACCGAATGCCGAAAACACCTTTTACCCAAGCTCATTCAATGTTACACAATTAAAAGGGGGCATCGATTAGGGTGTTGTTCCAATATGTATCCACGACAAAAAGCTTATTTCCATTTTTTTTAAATATTGAATTACCGAGTTAGTTAACATCAACTAAATGGATATAATATAAAGGGCGTCGGCTCTTATTAAAGTGGTTCCTTGTTATGCAAATGAGACAGTTTGCGTTTCATAGCTTTCACACATTGAAATTGCGGAGCTTGTCTTTTGTTATTTCCCTATTTCACGTGCTCAAGGACATTTCTTGAAAAGAATCTTCCGCACGACTTTATGGTGCGAGGAAAATATGACATTAGTTGACTCAAGAAATGTAATGATGTACGATTACAATACCCGATGATTAGTCTGAAAGACTAAGCATTGTTAAGAGTCGTAAATGACTTAAGGCCAAAACAACTTTTTGCCCAAATTCACTTCTCAATACACAACACAACACACTGTTTGTGTAAGTTAACAAAGTCTGAGCCTTTAATGAAGATTATAATATGATTGACAATGATCCTGCACACATAAATGCATACACTTTATGAATCGCAATGAAAAAGTTTATAGTTCAGTTGCACTCGATGTTCTGGACGACAGATGTATAAATAATAATAATAATAATAATAATAATAATAATAATAATAATATTAATACATTTATTGAGCGCTAAATACACATTTTCAAAGCGCTGTATATAATAAATCAATTTACCAAAAAGACAGTTTTACTAAATACAAAGATAAACTAGATGGCACAGCTGTTTTTGAGCAAACACGAATATCTATGCCCGTAATTCCCACCCTGACACCCTTTCACCACCTAAACCCACCCTGATATCCCGTAATTCACCCTGATGTCAACTTCTTAACCTACCATGACATCCCTCAACCCATCATGACATCCGTAATTTACCATTTGACCCTTTTCAAGCTAATTAGCTCATTTGAACATAACTCAAAGTGGAAGGGTCTAATAAAGAAATATAGATGCTCTGCAATGTTGCTTGTGAAATTTGCCACATTTTGGTACCAATTTATGTACACTTTTGAAAACATTTGAGCATTTTCGCCAGCCCATTCGGGGCTGGTACCTGTTTCAGGTTTGGGGTCAGTTTACTCAAGAGATTATATTTTAGTGGTATTGGAATGATTTTTTTTTTTTTTTTGTGGTTAAATTTTTTTAAAAATATTTTAATTCGATTTGTTAGGAAAAGTAAGTATGTTTTGCCGTTTCAACGAACGAAAACGAGTGAGTATTACCAAAGTTATGTTTGAACTAATTAATTATGACTTTAAAAGTTTAAAGGCCTAAATGTAACAATAATAGTTAATATATATAGCATCATATGGTCAGCAGAAGAAAATCTGACATCACCTATGATGTCATATCAGTGTCCTTGACCGGGGTCCTTACTCCTTGACCACTGAACAGCGTGATATCATGTTGATAACAGATCTATAGAATCAAAATCTTCATCATATCCCGGATCATATCACAGATTCTCAACAATCTGTGATCATATGGACCATATTGATGTGAAAGTAGTTATCTATCATATCCTGTGTCGTTTTATGGATAAAAATGACTCAAAATGTTATTGATGAAATGGTTGCTATCATAAACATCAGTTTTGTCTTTTCAACGGAAAAATCCGATGCAAAATAAAGTTTTTAGGGCCTAGCTATAATATGGGCATAATTTATGCATATAGTATTGAACAATGTACCCCATTTGACATGCACTTATAGATAAATAAATTGTCTTACTTTATTAATTTAATAACTTCTTTATTATAAATAAAATGACACATAACTATTTGATTCATAAAATTACATTCAACAAAATGATTGAAGAGAAAACACACAAGGCACTAGGCAGACTGTTATAGAATGGAGTATGTAAGATGCCATGTCCATAGCTTCGCAGGAGTTTCCGACTAGCAATCAACATGATCAGCACATTCAGAAAAACACAGTTTAAGAGTGAAGATTGTAGTGAGTAACCAGTCCTTTATAAATGTGCTGGCCACTATCTATTATAATATAGTAGGCTTAAACTATACATTGCGAATTAATTAAGTTATTTTAAAATAAAATGTACATGTAAGTTAACTCAAACCGGCAGTGTATATATCGAAAGCAGTGAAATCGGACATTCCTAAGCGAAGATATTGAGTTCGTAAGTTCTGGTATTACAAAATTGGAAATTGAGATATCGTGGGTAAAAAGCTGAAAAGACAAAAAAAACCAACGACAACAACAACAACAACAACAAAACAAACAGACCAGAACAATTTGGAGTACATGTAATGAATTAAAAGAGTTGACATGAGATTAGGAATTAATGTTTTCTGCTGTTTCAGTGTGCATGTTCTCATCGTTGATGGTTTGGTGGACTGTCATGTAGATGTAAGGCCAAGTAAAATAAAATACAAGTTTCTCGTCCCCGCCCGCCTCCTTTTTGGCCGCCGCCTCCTTTTTTACTATTTACTATTCAAAAAAAAAAAAAAAAAAAAAAATCGATTTTTTTTTTTTTTTTTTTTTTTTTTTTTTGAATAATTTTTAAAAAAAGTTTTTAACTGTTTTTCCTACCCTTCCCCAACTCTACCCCACCCCAAACCTTACTACATGTATACAAACCCACCCAAGCCCAACTAGCCAAACACCCTTGCCCCAACCCCCAAAGGGAAATAGGGGTAAAATTGATTTCACCCCAAAATCGGACCTATATTTAGCTTTTAAACTTAGTAAATGCATGAATATATTAATAAAGTTTTAATTACTTTATTTAGCCTCATCTCATCAAAATGGCAATTTTTATGGCTAATTATAGGAAGGAGAAACCTTTCACATAATTTTGAAAATTAAAAAAAAAATTCTAAAATTCTAAAAATACCCAAAAAATACATTCAAGTGCAAAAGCTTTTTTCTTCTGGGCAAGAATTTTTTTCTTACGTGCAACAGCTTTTTTCTTGCAGGTTTTAGAAATTTGATAAATAGGCCCATGCATGCATTTTGTATATGATGACCTAGTTATCAAATTTCTAACGTGCAATAAAAAAGCTGTTGCATGGTATTTTTAGGTATTTTTAGAATTTAGAAAAAATGTTAAATTTCCAAAATTGTGTGAAAGGTTTCTCTTTTATTTTGTTAGCGATGAAAATAACAATTTCGATGAAATGAGGCAAAATAAAGTAATTAAAACATTTGTCAAGCTGAACAAATGTACATTTTCACTGTTTCTGAATTTTGAAACATGCTTAGCCAAGTGGACTAAAAATGTTACAAATCATTTGTTTTGTCATACATTGCATCAGTATACTCAAATAAGCACACTATCGGTGATTAAATATACATTGACCAGCCATATTTGGCATGGCGGCCATCTTGGAAAAAATAGCAAAAAATTGAAAAATAGTAAATAGTAAAGCCCTGCCTCCTCCTTTTTTGAAAAAGTCCGGACGAGAAACTTGTTTCTTTTTTTACTTGGCCTAAGCGTGATCCTAAAAATGCCTTTCACATTGACCAAAACTAATTACAAGACCTCTTCTACATTGAGGCTGGCTTTCCCTTTTAAAAGGAATTTTTATTATATTAATTTGGTAATTTGCGTATAACACAAAACAAAAGCGTCAAATGAAAAATTAAAATCATAAACAATGTTGTCCATGCAATTTACCACACACTTTTGACAACATTTGAGAATTTTAATGCTAACTAGCTGATTTGCATATAACTAAAAACAGAAACGTCCAATGAAAAAATAAAGATCATGAACAATGTTGCTAATGAAATTTGCCACATTTTGGTAACAAGGTCGCTATGGGCATGGGCCATCATTGTACCAAGTATGAACCCCCGGGGGGGGCACTCAACTGAAATTTTGGTAGGGGTGTGCGGCGCGGAGCGCCGAACTTTGGGAACTAAGAACTGATTTTGGGAAAAATAGGGGCTTGATGAACTGAAATTTCAACATTTTTGGTGGGTTTTGTGAACTAAAATTGGGCCAAATTATAGGCTTTGGAGCTAAAAAATTCCAAAATTTTCCAAATTTTGGCTAAAGAGCTACAATTGCCAGAGTTTGAGGCTCAAAGAACTGGAGCATGATCCAAATGTGGGTCTTAAGGAACTGCCGGGGAGCCTGAAAAAGGGACCCTTGACCGCCGCACATACCCATACCCCATTTACATGTGAGTGCCCCCTCCGGGTATGAACCCCGAGGGCGCTGTAATTCTGGAGCTAGAGCCGTTTGAAATTTACACATATTGCTTCCTATAGCCTATGACCTTTGACTTCAAAGGTCGAGACTACCCGAGGAAATTTCTAGGGGTTATGGGCCATCATTGTACCAAGTATGGGCCCGAGGCTACTTTAGGGGACCAAAGGAGAAGAAGAAGGGGAAGTCTAAACACAATTAATACAATATCTATGCTCCGTTGCACGGGCATAGATAAAGATCATTGATCAAGATTAACAGCCTGACAAATTAACAAAGTACACCCAAGCAAATATTATAAACAGTTTATAAAAAACACTATATGAACCTGTACTGAAAACTTTTTAAAATATCTTTTAAAACACCAGTTTACGCACACTGTATTCGATATCGTTAACTACTCCTAGAAATGTTTCAGCTAGAACTTCGTCCACTACAACAGCTTGAACCCAGTCTTGACATAGTATGACATAAGCAACTTCACTACAAGTAATCACTATACTTCAAGAAAAATTTTCCAACCCTATGTCAAAACGTAATCTACGCCACATGCAGCTTACAAAAACCAAGAGCCCACGGATTTTTTAACATAACTGGCTTAGGCACGATCTAATAGCTTCTAATGCATATACCACAACGTGTATGGTTGGCTATTCGGGTCATTACGTGTATTGATACGTGTATTCGAAATTTCGAATACGCGTAATAGAATAGGCCAATCAGCGTTTAGATTCGAGAACGTGGGTTACAATTTCGACCTCGTGAGACTGCCCGCATGTGATATCAAAGCAATTGGCACTTGTCCTCGTGCACTAATAACAAACTTCACTTAATAATCAAAAGGCTTATAATTATTACAAGAATAAGAAGCGGGAGAAGAATGTGAATCAAGATTATTTTGAAACGGACCCGATATAGCATTCATTTCTACATACTTACAAAGTATGATGTTTTGCATAACTTTTATTTTGCATAAAGAAACACCGCGCGATGTGAGTTGTAAGGGTGCAAACTACCAAATTACTGTTTCTCATCATTTATTAGACATTCGGATAATCATCCCTAAAAACAGAAACATACAGTCATGCAGCGTACACTTTTAAAACATGTGTTTTAACCTGAGGTAGGTGTCAGGTTTGAACATAAACACTAACTTATGCAGGATACACCCCATGCAGCCTACGCCTATACGGTAGGTATGACCAAACACGGAGGAGCTGAAGGTCACTCTGTATATTTATCTTCTACCTGACCAGCATGCAAATCCCTCAGAATATAGACAACCGCAGGTCAAGGCTGTGTATGTGTTGTTCGGTATCGGCCGCTTTAGGGGCAGGATACGGTCACTGTTCTAATATTCTCTACTTTCAAAGAATAATTCATATTATAATTTATATGTAGCCTAGCCTAATACTTTAGGATTCAATGTGGAGACAGATATATACAGATATTGCTAATTCATGCATTTGTTACATACACTATCCGCTGTTTAAAATGTTTTTATTCCAGGACGGAATAAATGTAGGCCCTATTCCACATAGAATAAAGTTGGTACTAAGAGTGGAGTGTATCCTATCTATTTTTTGCATCAGAAAATATTTCAACACGGAATAAATGCATTTTAATTTCCCCCAGAGAATTTTTGAAAAAGCATTTTGTATAAAGGAAGCTGATAGGCCTACCTTTAACCCTCAGTTCTCCCCTTAAAAGGTATGAAAATACCTAAAACGACTTTAGTCTCTGATCTTTTAGCATGTTCTGTTCATTCCTGTCATTTCTTACAAAAAACGGCGTGATGTAGCACGGTGAGGATTAAATTAGGCCTATCTCCGAATTTTTATTTGCAGTGAACGAGGTTGTTTACGTGCCTCGATTTAAATACACGGGTTTTAACATTTCCTTCCCACGTTCTCGAAACTCAACGCTGATTGGTCTGTTCCATTGCGCGTATTCGAAATTTCGAATACACGTATTAATGAACGTTATGATCTGTTTAGCCAACCATAAACGTGGGCACCTTTTACGTTTTCCTACCTTGGCAATTACAAGTCACCAATGTCGAAGCAACGCCAGCGTTTTGAATTTTGTCAAAAAAGGGATTTTTCAACTATCAATTTAGGGATTAGTTTAAAACAATATCTTGTTGTTAGATTTAAAGACAGAGTAAGATCTAAACTGACCCAAAATGGTAATAAAAATATTGAAAACTTCAAATTTAATTATATGTTTGTTTCCACATTTCTTCCGATACGAGAAAACATTTTTAACTATGTTTGTTGCTTTTCCTTACACTTATTCTCCAGCGAGAATTTGGTGTATTATATGTTATATTTAGCTCAGCTATCAAATGTCATACCGTATTTGGCTTAGCTACACCAAATGTTATATTTGGCATAAGGGGATAAGAAAACTTTCTTATTGATGGTATTTTCAAATTTGTCAAATCTTTTTCAGAATTCACAGGTTTATAGCCCGCCATTAACAACAAGTCCATGCAATACCTTTGTACTGTTACCATTGTTTTGTATGTTATTTTTGTTCTCCACGAGTACGCAGATTTTGAAGACGAAGACATTTTCAATATATTAATTCGCAGCCATGATTTTACCGTTTCTGGAACAGGTAAGCCAAGAAAATCATAAATAATGTGGACCATCTCTATTGGATCGTCTGCTAGATCTTCATATCTTAGCAACATATAACGGCCTTTCAACCAAAATGGCGGGTCTTTCCAATAGTTTAAATTATTCTTCAACTCATCACATTCGCTAAGTTCCATATCACAAACATCTGACGTTACTTTTCTTGATAAATACACCCCACGTGGGTCACGTACCAGTTGTATCACCTTAACATTCAAACTATCATCCGTAACGATGCTCTTCAAGTGTTTCAAATCTGGCACCCGAACAGTTTTTATCGCCACGTGTTGTACACTTCGACAAATTTCTTCAACCATACGGGATCGGGACTCTTTAGATAAATACGCAGAGATATCCCGCTTTTCAATGGTACTTTTTTCACATAGGATTGAATTTTGAAGTTTCTTGCTGTACCTGCAATCTAAGGACTTGTTTTCTTCATCCCACCACGTGTAATTTTTGTCAATAAATTCACATTTCAGTGTATTGTGTAACATGGGAATCAGGTCTTGGTAAAAAACACCTCGGTGTATCTTCCTATTCTTATACACCTCTCTGCGAATCGGTTCAAAAAAGTAAGTAAAGTCGGGGTTGTTGTTGAGAATTTCACCTGTGAATGTAGACCCATATTTCCATCTTGTGAAAATGATTACGTGAACTTTGTTATCTCTGTTTAGTGATAAGTTGCTGCTGGTCACTCTGTTCTTTGGCCATGTGGGCTGCAATGTCGTCTTGTCTACTCTCGAGAGAGGACAGTTAGTGTTTATCGAAACTGTAAGATAACAGTCAAACCGTTAAAGAGATGATGAAAAGAAGAAAAGATGGACAAGATATTTGATAAATAAGAAACAAACGACTTCCAGATTATTTCAAATGCCGATAAATCTTCTCTCGGAAGGAAAATAAACACAGCTTGTCTACCATTCGGCTTGCCAAAAATTGCACACCTCTCGGCTGCATGGGCAAATATTTATTGCCCCCCCCCCCATTTTACCCTTCCCAAGGACTCTTAATTATTATTGCACATCCCTTTGCTGTCACAATCTTTTGAAAATAACTTACAACTTTAAACGGACGAGCCCCTCTGAATCATGCGACAATTTGGCTACTTTCCCATTAAAACCCCGACGTTTTAACCATGATTTAGAATTTTTAATGAAAGATCGCTGATTTTTCGTAGTCACAGACAGTTTTGAAGTAATGTTTTTGTTTTCAAATAGGCTTTTAACTTACATATCCCGAGCGTGGAGCATAAGTTTCTTTGAACCGTATAAACACACACTGACCAAAGCTGAACAGCCGGTGGGAAATTAACAGGTTATTTGCCGTGTATAAGAAGTGTGTAAACTAGTAATTAGGCAAATGCACGGAAGTTTTTCATAATGGTGATAGAACTTTGACTGCTGAGGTGATTTCATTGCTATTTTGTTGATAAGAAGAAAAATTGGGCAAGAGATAATTCAAAAGAAATGTCCCACTTTCCTCAAAATGTAAAAGTGTCGGTTGTCAATCTGAACTAAAATTGATTTTTGTTGATAACAGCAAAATTCATCCATAAACAAAAAAAAAACCCATTTCCAGCACATTTCATATCTGCCTAAATTATTCAAGTAGAATAAACAACCTCATCTCTTTTTCAGAAAATATCTACATCTTGAAGGCCATCACAAAAAGTAACGAATATACAAATGGAGCAAATCCCTATTGCAAACATGGAATCATGTCATACTCGTAGCCCAATTTTGTCCCAGGATAGCACCCAATTGGGTTGGAATATTAATCGTTTCTTTCAAATATGGAAAATAAAAACCCCAACTCTTACAGAAACAATCTTTACATTAAAAAAGCTATACCAATGTAGGCGAATTTACCACGGAAGAGACTTAAACCAAGATAAAATATATTTAAATTAAGTGTAAATACCTTATTATACTGTGTAGCGAAAAAATCATACGGAGTCATTTTTTAAAGATTTGACGTTGGCTCAACCTTGAACTTTATTGCAGGCCCGTGCGCATGGGGGGGAGGGGGGGGGGGGCGACGTTTTTTTGGACAAAAAAGGTCCAAATTTTGGGAAGAAAGTCAACTTTTCACAAAATCGCCCCTGGAAAAAAGTCCACTTTTTCAAAATCAGCACCCCCTCCCCCATATGAAATCCTGCGTACGGGCCTGCTTTAGTTCTTTCTTACCTAAATTTCGAACTGTGCTGAGTAAAATGCAAATGGATACGAGGCCAACTGAACCGAGAAGAAAGAAACGTTGCCATTTCATGGTGAGGCTCGTCTGTTTTGATCTTTTCTAAGCGTGGTCGTGTGTTATTGACTTTTCATACACTCCTAGATAGTGAGAACCAATCAGAGCAAGCGTTAGTAAATTACTAGCCGTGCATAAATATTGTATAATTGCACGGGCGCGCACTTCGCATAGTACCCGCAGTGCTTTCGGACGCGTTCATTTTTCTTGCAGGTTGAGGCATTTATATTATTTTGTTGAGCCATTCCATGTCAACTCCTGGGATGTGCACCACAGCACCTCTTCAATTTTTTTTCTTTTTCTGTGTGGTGGTAGATATTGATGAGAAAGTAAAATCCTGAAAATTTGAGCTTCACACGCTATTTCGTTTTCCCGTGGCATCAATTTGAAATTTATGGGTAATATCTCAGCTAAAATTATTCTAATTGACTCAATATTGGATAAGAGTAATGTCCTACCAAAGGGTTCCGACTGGCAAAAAAATGGACAACAAAATTATTTTTACTTTTGGAGTTCTGACCCCCCCGAAGTTGGTCCTGGATGGACAAAGTTGCATTTTGAGGGCCCTATATCTTTTAAAGTAAAGGAGTTACAAGTTTTCTGATGGCAGATTTGAACTCTACACAATTAAGTACCCCAGGATACATACATTTATGGACCTCCAAACATCGTCTTTCGCGTTGCGACACATCTTTTACGCTGATCCCCCTAAATTTCATATTGATGCCACGGGAAAACGAAATAGCGTATGAAGCTCACATTTTCAGGATTTTACTTTCTCATCAATATCTACCACCACACAGAAAAAGACAAAAAAATTGAAGAGGTGCTGCGGTGCACATCCCAGGAGTTGACATGGAATGACTCTGTTTGCATTTTCCAACATTTTTAGTGACAATTTTGTTATAAAAATTACAAAAATTACGGGATTTTTAGTCGGGTATGTAATAGGTTAAAGCCATAATGTACGTTCTTATAATATGAAATTGGTTAATTTTTTTCAAACCTGATTTTTTTGCATTTTTGTAATGTTTACACATGTCTCAACTTGCACCTAAATGGAATCGGTCAAATTAATGTGTTGTCTTTGTAGGTCAACAGAGCAAAGTTTGACATATAAAATAATATGTCAAAATAACCAGTGGGGTTTCTTTCACTTTACCTTGTTATTTCAACCTAAAATGGACATCAACCCTTCTCGTCAGTTATTACCAATATTATTTCAACATTTTGAATAAAGAATAACAAAATCAAAATTTGACGGAAATTAAAATAAGGTATTTGTCCTTCCTCAATACTCATATTCAAAGGGTATTTCGTGATCCACAGCCTCATACCCCACTTTTCTCAAAAAAAGTTTGACATTTTTATGCCACTGGAAGCCTCTGGCTACATAATGTTTATATCAAATATTTCTTGCAGATTAATTCGTTTAGCAAAAATATTGTCAAATTTTAATTTCGTTCTGGTATACCAGAACGAAATTACAACAGTGGGCTATTGAGCAGTGTATACACATAATCATGCATAACTCGCAAACGCAAAATCGGAATCAACTGAAATTTTGGGAATAAGCTTTTTTCGTGGATATCTACTGAAAATGTTCATAAAAAGAGGATGCTGGGATCGCGAAATCCTTCTTTCATACACTCCGACAACATTTAAAAAATATGGTAACTTACGGTACTTACAATAACAACCAATAGATATATGACTATCATTGAAGACTGAGTTCCGCAGTCTATTACTTACCTATACATTTCACAAATAATCTTCTTCGTTTTAGCCCAATACCTTTAGGTGTAGGTTTTTGTAGCACACCGTTGCCAATAGTTAATTGTGCCTTTCCCGTAAACATTCCACACAGTGTGTGAATTTTAAACGGGTTAGGAACCGTTCATTATTAATGCCGGAGGGGTTGGGAGAAATGTAATGTTATGTAATTTTCAATCTGACAAACAGGGGGGTTATGTGATTTTTTTTCCTGATGGGGGAGGGGGTGGGGGTGGGGGTGGTGGTCATGTGAAATTTAATAATTACTTACTTTGCCAAGTATCCCGGAAGGTCTGGTGTAGATGTGTGACTGACAATATCAACCATACATAATAATTGTTTAATGATTAAAGGAGGATTTCGCGATCCTAGCATCCTCTTTTTATGAAATTTTTCAGTAGATATCCACGAAAAAACCTTATTCCCAAAATTTCGGTTGATTCCCTGTGCTAGTTATTACTCTAAAAATGACAGATGAATAATAATTATTCAGTTCCATGATTTCGACAACAAAAAAACACGGGGAAAAACAAACAAGACAAAGATTCAAAATGTTTAGCTGTTGTTTACCTGTGATATATAGAAAAGTGTGTCGCAATAAATCGCAATTTGCAAATTTATGACAAATTATTTCGTATAATTTTTAAGCAATGAGTTTAGTTTACTTTCTGGTTAGTTGGAAATACTCTCAGGGGGAATAGTTATGTGAAATTGATTCGCAATAGAAGGTTAGGTATTTTCACCCTTAAAGCGCAACATTCTCCCCCCCCCCATCCGGCATTAATAATGAACGGTCCCTTACCTGAATGGGTGATTCCATTTGAAATCTACTTTCCCTGTGTAGGTGATTAAGGTGGTGTCTTCCATAGGGGGTGTATGGGTTTCAACTGGAATGACCCATTATCAAAAAAAGGTTCAAGTATATAAGTCTAGGAATAGTCTAGGCTCATAGACCGTGTCCACTTGGGGTCACTGCATTGAAAACAACCCGGGCTATTATTGTTCATGGTTGATTACACCCTTCTTTTTCAACTTCGGTAAAAAAAGTTTGTATTGCCCTTCAATCGCCAAAGTCAGGGTCCGTCGGTATATTTTTAATAGTATGGCACATAGAATATTAAAAAACGCAATTTCACCACAAAATACCATGCATGTAAACAATGATTTATCAGGTTTGTCAGGCTCGTTTTTTCATATAGTAGAGTTGTGCAGTACAGGCAAACAGGCAAAAAACAGGCAAAAAAAACCACGACCCTATTTTTCAACTATATTTAGAGTCGGTCATTACAAATCTTTTTTAGCCTTAATATAACCTATTTTATCCTTGAACTAGTACTGAACAACAGCTTTTTAGATGCCAGGGTTATGATATTTTTCATCTCTAAATATAATATGTGAGTGGACACTACGAATGAGCCGTAAACTCGGCAAATTGTATTCTGAGTTACAGTGTAAAATATGCGTGAAGGTCGTATTCATAGCTGTCTCAATTCAGTGCGACAAGTATCTCATCAAACACTGTTTACATCAATCAATAATACTATTGCTGAAGAGGATAATAAGCTTCTACCTATTCCTGTAGAATAGTTCTTATATTTGTTTGCTTTGGCCAAATCCTGTTCAAGTGGTAGATATTTGTCTAGGTATGTATAATCAACAATTAACAATGAGAGGACATTCCTGAACCTCGTTGACTTGGGGATGATTTGAAATGACCGCCAATTATGACTGTTTGATATTTATTACTAGAAATGTGGAAAAAGAGACACATGTAGAACCGATAAAAACTAAAAATTTTGTTGAAGGAACAGAGTTCAACAAACCATAACCCCGCTTCTGGATATCGTTTGAAGTCAAAATGATATACCATTTTAAATCTTATGATATATATTTTCGAAACAGGAAATAAAACAAAATTGACCGGGGCCGACTTTACGGCTGATTCGTGATGTCCAGTCACATATATTGATGCTTTGAGGTATTCAGGAGGGTGAAAGTGCATAGGAACAATGCCGGAAACTACGTCACGCTATTGTTCGACCTAGGCTACATAATTTTTAACGCATGCGTGTTCGTCAATACAGCTTTAGTCTCCTCCACCTTCGCAACGCGGTACGTGGAGTGACTGGAATCACACTGACGGCGGAGGAGAATACTAGCTGGTCAGACAGTTTAATCTACCAAAAAACGTTTCAAAACGTAAAAAGGGGCCAAGTTTAAAAAATCTTTCCTGTGTGGCTTTTTACCCTTTTTTAAACTTGGTCCCATTCAGTAAAGTAGCTAATAGTATCGTAATAACATGAAGAATGAGTCATAATTTCTACATGCAACAATTAGGTTTAAGACTGTTGGAAAGCGGTGCAATTTGACGTAGGCTATGTATTATCAAAAACATTTGAAGGTTTATGTTTCATTATATTGCGTGTTCATAAAGAGCAGTAGAGTATTATATAAACTTAGCAAATTGACTGTCTGTCAACCTGCTACATATAGGCCCTACATCTGTACATAAAGGCGCAGAATCGCACAAGACGATGAAGAATTTAACAAAGTGAGTATTTGCTACTTTTGCTTAATTCAAAATACATTATAACGTCTTTACGGAAAAACTTCAATCAAGCACGAACATTAATTAATTTACTCTACAAAATGAACACTGACAACTAAGAAAACAAACAAGGAGCCTAAAGATGACTTCGTATGGGTCTTCAGAAACTTTCATAAATGGGACCAAGTTTTAAAAAGAGTGAAAAGCCACACAGGAAAGATTTTTTAAACTTGGCCCCTTTTTACGTTTTGAAACGTTTTTGGTAGATATTAATTCTTTTTTTGAGGTAAAAAAATATTGCGCGGATGAAGACGAATACGTCTATGTCACTTCAGCAGATCACTACATCCTGATAGCCCTCTCCAGCAGCGCATTGAACATTAGGCTCCCTTAATTCTGCCTCTTCCACTGGAGCACTCATCACTACCCTGATGCATATAAAACCTTCTCTTTCAACCTCGATCTGTATTTGAACTTCCTCCATTCACTGACTATAAAGGTTATGAGGCTGGATTTGTAATGTACACTTGTCTGGAAGTTCCTTCACTGCCTCACGACTTGTATGCTTGTGATACTTTGCAACCGGTACCCGGGCTCTTCACCTCGTATTGATCTCTCACCACACCACATTTCGCCAAAATACATTCTAGAAACGCTTGCTGTTAGAATATGAAAAATTTTAATTGTAATTATTGCACAGGTCACGGCAACACTGTGACCTTTCCGGAAAAAGCCGAGTGGCAGGTTTTTCAAATAAATATTTTCTGTGTAAAAACTGTACCATCAGATAATTAATGGAATATATGAATATTAACTGTACATCTATCACAACACTTTTTGATAACAACTTGCGTCACAATTGATCTAGTATAGAAGGTAGAGAATTTATTTCAATCTTATATACGCCATTTTTTTTTTTGGAATTAAGTGAAAATTAATTCTGTAAAAACTGTATTTTTTATGTAATTTTCACATTAGACCCGACAAAAGATTACCGTTTTATTGTTATGATAATCTAATCTTTTGATTTCGTAAATAAAATTAGGGGTCTAATGTGGATTTAGGATGCAAACTGGAACAATCCAATGCCTTGTCAAAAGCATTTGCTTCAAAATGGAGTTCGGATGCACTTCGTAATACAACTTCCGCCACTACGGGAAACCACATGCACAGCAGAGCACGTGGCCGATATCAAAATCGATTTTATGTATTGTGTATGTAGGCCTATTCACAGAACCCTCGTATTAATTGTCTCTATGCGCTTGAGAATTCAACAATATAAATAATGGTAGCTTTATTATAATACACATTAATGTTTTAAGCAGATAAAATTCCAAAATATGATGTATAGTAATGAAGTTGCGATTTATTAATATTATATGTTTAAATTTTCACGATGACACTGTCAAGTCCTTCGTGGTCGAGCGGTCTAAGGCGCTGGTCATATGGTATAGCCAAAGAGCTGCGCCGTGAGTTCGAACCCCGCCTCTGCCAAACTTTAAAAGAAGTAAAATTAAAATTTTACTTTTTAAAAATTTCATATTGGGGAAATGTGACTGGGAGAATTTATGTATGGCGTGGAGTGGTGTGATCTCTCACTGTTCTTGACAGAGTGCTCTTAATATGTATCAAACACAACATCTATTTTGTTACTCTGACTTTCTTTACTCAGTGCCATTCAGGGAAAATTGTACTGGCAATATCACAAAAAGTTGTTTGGTACTGGTCAACCTTTACTCTTTTGACTAGGTTCATTCCATCGACCACAGAATCAGAGTGTTGTGGGAATCGGTCAATCACTGTCGCATATCTTGTACATTTGTGGCCAAGGCAGCTTTGTTTGTATGTAATTGTTTCATAGATTTTGCACCATTTTCAGTCTCCATTTTCACTAAATTCAAAACCTATTTTGGCGTTTATAAAATTAAACTGCAATTGGGTATCATTATATTTATATGCTGTGCAGTTAATATTCATATCGAGGGTTGAGAACCAGAAAGCCTTATCTCAAGAAATGCCATTTAGAGAAAAACCGGTTTTAATATTTTTGCGAACTAAACCTATTTACAACTCGTCATGTAAGTGTCTGATTTAACTCTAGTTTGGTCCTATCACCAGAAGCTGTATCACATTCATCATAACAAATGTCAATTATGATTAAGAATAGTGGAATTTAAGACATTCTTTAGTATTCCTATAAATGAACACTAAAGCAATCACAACATTATATGCCTTATATTAGAAAATTAATTATCAAGCACGAATCACGTAGTTTTATTTTGAAACAAACAAAAAAATTCCCGGTAGCCGAAATTGTCCTTGCAATGACGTCCAAGTAATACAATGAAGACTGACAACAATTGAGCAATAACCATGACGTCATTGCACTAGACAATTTCGGCGCAGGAATTTTTAATATCGCGTGTTAGTATGGTAATTAATCCGGCTTCGCCGTAGAAGTGACGTAATAAGAGAAAATACCATAGCAATAAATGAATACAATTTGTTTTAATTATCGCCCTGCACTACAACATTCACGCGGTACATATGCATTGAACCATAGATATCAAAGAACAGGGATAAACTAACCCGTAAAAATTTCTGTCGAACAAAAGAGGACACGAAGTTGCCGTCGTACTGTTATTAGTCCGCTGGTCTCGGTCTTGATCTCGGCCCTCCTAGTCTTGAAGTAACGGTCTGAGACCGGCTCGAGATCAGCAAAATGAGTGAACAGCTGGCAGCCAAATCTCCAGTTGGATTAAATGAATTTAATTTGTGCCCAGTATACTGCAGTTACTGTTCATTTTCCTATACACAATACACAGTGCTCTCACCATTGACGTGTGACCTCTACAAACAATGTATGTTAGAGGTATAGGGCATTGCCTAGTTAACGTCACTGTGTGAAAAATAACCGGCCAATATTTTTGTACTCTCTGAAATTCTAGAAAATATAGTTTTGTAACATGTCCTAAATTTTTAGCTAATTTAGATGTTTAGAAATATTCGCACTTTGGTGTTTTAGTAAGGAAGGGCACGGCATGGCCTGCAAAATTCCCTGTGTAAATTTTTAGTTACTATCACTCACTTGTGGACCGCTCTCTTTCGAAGGGCATTAAAGCTAAACCACTTGACGGATATTTTTGTACTTGCTGTCAATCACGAATAATGTATACATTACGTGTAGGCTAAAAACTGAGTAGGTGGGGCATCTGCAAATGTTCGTACCTCCCTGATATGTAAATGACAGATAACAGCAAAAACAACTCCCATATCTGTCCATAACTTTGGTCAGTGGAGCGAGTCAGGGGATTTCAAGTGGGTGATTATTGATTGGCAAGTGCCATATTTGGGCATAAGTGCAGTCCATCATTCAATGTGGAGGATGGGCTAGACTTTATCGATTGGAGTAATTTCCTTTTAACCTGGTTTAAGTACTGCAAAGGTCGAATCATGTTTGCTGTACTATGAATGTTTACCACAACTGAATCAATAAAGTCATATACACTAAATCGCAACTAACAGCCTTATCACATGATGACCCACCTTACTAATTTATTTATGTTTAATTAAATAGACCTATTTACTTACAGTTTCTGTACAGATTTTAATGAGTTTTTGCTTTCACTATTTCTTAATATAAAAAGAAATTTCTTGGGGGATTGCATCTTGTATATAAGTGTGTGTTTGTTGGATATGATACCTGTCACTATAAGGACAAAGGTACATAACAAAATGATGAAAAGGTGCCAATTATAAGAATCGTCTATTAATTTATTTTTTGTTAATCCTCAATTGAAGGCTGACGAAGACGTCTTAGTGCAAAAATTCTTAATGCAGTAATTTCATTGTCACATAAAGGCTATTGTTCATTATTCCAAAGACCTTCAACGTCTTTGATTATTCATATAACTACTAGTATTTCTAAGCAATTCTCCAACTGCATGTCTTCAAATGGGCATTCCAGTTGTAATCCATACACTCCCTAGATATGACCTTATAATCTCCCACACAGGGGTGTAGATTTCAGATGGAGTTACCTCATCATATCCCTGGAGTTACCCATTCAGGCATTCCCGTTTGAAATTCACACTCCCTTCACATTCACAATCGTCCATTCTTAAGGGTACTTGCCCATCAATTTCATTCAGGCATGTCAGGGGTGTGTTTGAAAAACGGCACAGCGCATTAGTAAAAAGAATTTACACCAGGGTTCGAACCCGGGTTCAAACCACTGCCAAGGCAATATGAATGCTAAAGATGCCTACTGTGCCACGGTGACTGTGGTTAACATTCGGCGATTTTCAAAGATAAAAATCAGATCTTGGTAGGAATACAGTCATAGAAAGACATATGACTCTACTTGTCTGTTTGTTTTTCATTTAATACAAATAAATTTTGATGAATTGAACTGGTATGACTCTTAGAACTGGCATGACTCGTGATAAACGACGATTAATTTAGTAATAATAAAATGAAAACGCTGGGTCATTCACGACGTCATTTGTAATTTATGTCAAAACCTGGGGAGTGACCACACACATCCATGTTTATACGTGCGCAATCATTACCGTACTCAATGATCCCGACAATACCATTTGAATATACCGCCTTTATGTATGCACCTGCTTGATACATCTTGTCACTTGCGGGAAGATATACTATACCCTAATAGCTTACAATAGATACCCCACCGTAAATAGCTCTCTTCATTACCTCTCTGTGCCAGGATATACGCGTAGTGTACGTACTTTTGAACCATATTTTGTTCAAAAATGATAGGAAGGGACTGTTTTCAGCTAAAATGTTGGCCATCAGCAGATGCCCAATGGTATCAGGAAGTGTTACAGAAAGGTAAGCGTACTCATTATTTATTCAAAATTAATTTATTTATAAAATCCGAATGGGAAATCCGAAAAAAATGTCAGGTCAAAATTCTCATCCTAGAAATATTGTGAAATAAAATAAAATCAAATTTAGGCTCCGCAAACAACGTCCAATTATTCCCAGAGGGGTTTGCTACACGCATATATAATAAATTACGATTTGGGGTTAATTTGAGAAGAGTTATGCCTCAAGTTTCAAAATACACCGAGTGCACCTTTTTTGACCAAAAACCTCGACTATTCAACACTCTGTAAAAACAAATCAAGAATTATGTGGGATAATTGCAACTAAGCATCCCAGCAAACACAAAACGTTTTCGACATCATTCGCAAAAGGTTATAAAAGGTTGTCAGAAAACGTTTAAATGTCGGGTTATATAAAGGGTATATTAAGAGTATAAAACGTTTTCATAACCTTAAAAAACATTTTTGATAATCTACTGCTCAGCAAACAAAAATGTTTTACAGAAAATGTCGGGTTTTATAAAGGGTATAAAAACGTTTTAATAACATTCCAAAAACATTCTTGAAAACTTGATACAAAACATTCTGTAAAACAGAATGTTATTTTGGGGTTGAAAAAATATTTTGCGAAAAATGTTTGCCCAAAATATTTTCAATAACGTTTTAAAAACGTTTTCATGACCATTATATAACCCGACATTTAAATGTTATTAAAATTTTTAAAAAAAACATTTTAAGAACGTTTCTGTGTTTACTGGGTTAAAATATTTTAACATAATGATATTTAAGTATTGACGCAATATTTGGCAAAAATTTTTGCATAAATAGTTTACAATAACATTTTTTGAAAACATTTAAAAATATTTTTGGAGTGTGTTTTCATACAAAACGTTTTAAAACGTTATCATGACCTTTATATAACCCGACATTTTAATGTTATTAAAACGTTTTTACCTAAACCAAATGCCAAAATATAACTTATTTAAAACGTTTTTAAAACGTTTTTGTGTTTGCTGGGATATGAACGTTATGATCTAAGCTACCAGATGCATCATTAATTTCATGACTATGATATTTAGTTGTGGAAAAATATTACTTTAATATTTTGGCGGGATTATTTCCCGCCAAAAATTTCAACCAAAAGAGAAAGTACCCTTAAACACTTGAGATCATTCTTGCAATCTTATTGGTTCTTACCCGTGTGATATGACACGATATCACACGGGCCAGCGCGTGTGTATCGACTCGCTATTTGAACCAATCGAAGGCGCATAGCAACAACGGGACTGATCGATTTTAAGCCCTAGGTTGCAAACTTCCTTGCAAAATGTAGGATTTAGGGACCGCTCATTATTAATGCGGGATGGGTGAAAAATACCTACCCCCCCTATTGCGATTAATCAATTTCACGTAACCCCCTATTGAATCAAACAAAATCACATAACCCCCCCCCCCCCTTCAAGCAAACTTAAAATATTAATGAATTTAGTCACAGAGATTGGGATTTTGACATTGGGGGTGATGGGGTAGGAAAAAATTCTTGAAGTCATAGGGAATCCAGCTCTTTTTGGCGACAAAATAAGTGTATTGTACAAATGCGCGAGGAAATTTTTACCATTTTGAAGCTGAATTGATGAAATATGATGCAAGAGTGGAATAAATTTGCAATTTTGTGACTAAAATTGCCAAATATAAGGTTAATTTGGTCAGAAACCCACATAGGCCTACAGGTGATTGTATGGACCATACCCCTGGCAAAATAGGGGGGATTCTACCCCTATGCCAATAGATCTACTTTTGATGAGAAAATTTATAGGTATGTGCTTGGAGGTGGGGTGGTCATGTGTGAGAGGTGTGTGTAACATGTGGCAGTGGCGTCGATTTCTTTTTTGACATTAATAATAATAATAATAATAAATAAATAAATTTTAGATTTATAAAGCGCCTTTCTCCAGATCTTAGCGGACTCAAAGCGCTGTAATTTCGCTGCAATGGTGAATCATCACAATCAGATCGCATCAACTAGGTTGCTGCCGAACGGCGCACACCTATCCGCATTTAGATTGTACCGATCCACCAATTATCTGTGCAGCTCCCCAAATTCCATTGGGTGACGGAAGTTTTTGATAACCAAACAACTAAACACCGATTTTTGCGATACAGGAGGAAAACCGGAGATCCCGGAGAAAACCTGCGAGAGCGAGCATGGAATCGGGATAAACCAAGTGCACATGAGTCCTTGGGCCGCGCCGGGGCTTGAATCCGGGACCTCAGTTACCGCTGCGCTAACTCGCCCTCCCAGGGGGATGGGGTAGGAAAAAGTAAATATTTCTTGAACTTGGTATAGTGAATCTAGCCCATTTTGGCCGTTGACTATATTTATAACTACAAATGCGCGCGCGCGCAATTTTTTGGCCCAATTGAAGCGAAAATGGTGACATATGGTGCAAAATAGGAACAATTTTGTGCGAATAAGTCAAGTCAGACAATTATGTATGGTATGATTGATATTGTTACTGTATGCAAGACCTTCCAAGATTCTTGGTATTAAAAAAATAGTGAATGACTATTAAATTTCACATGACCCCTTATCAGGAAAAATAAAATCACATAACCCCCCCTGTCTCTCAAAGTGAAAATCACATAACCCCCCTGCATTTTCGCGCCCCCTCCCACATTAATAATGAGCGGTCCCTTAATTTGATTAAAATTTGTAATACTTATGATTTTTTTATTTGAATTAAAGTGTTTAAGAATGAGAATAAAGATATTGTTTTTAGCCGGTTTCGTGCATCTATCGTCTCATATAACACGGACGACATCATTATTTTTTTCCATTGTTCAGAACAATAGCAACCGGACGGAACCGCCCGGAACCGGCGGTTGACCGCCAGTCGAGTGTTGATTTCGTCCCTTATGTTTGTCTTCCAAATTTGCCTTTTCTTGGTCTCCGGCGGCGAGAATTGGGTAAATTAAATGTTATATTTGGCTCAGCTATACCAAATCTCATAGTTGGTTTAGCTACCCCAGTTGTCATACTTGGCATAAGGGGGTAAGAAAACTTTCTTATTGATGGTATTTTCAAATTTGTCAAATCTTTTTCAGAATTCACAGGTTTGTAGCCCGCCGTTAACAACAAGTCCATGCAATACCTTTGTACTGTTACCATTGTTTTGTATGTTATTTTTGTTCTCCATGAGTACGCAGATTTTGAAGACGAAGACCTTTTCATTTCATTGATTCGCAGCCATGTTTTCACCGTTTCTGGAACAGGTAAACCAAGAAAATCATAAATGATTTGTACCATATCTGTTGGATCGTCTGCTAGATCTTCGTATCTTAGCAACATATAACGACCTTTCAACCAAGATGGCGGTTCTTTCCAATAGTTTAAATTATTCTTCAACTCGTCACATTCACTAAGTTCCATATCAACAACGGATGACATTACTTTTCTTGATAAATACACCCCACGTGGGTCACGTACCAGTTGTATCACCTTAACATTCAAACTATCATCCATAACGATGCTCTTTAAGTGTTTCAAATCTGGCACCCGAACAGTTTTTATCGCCACGTGTTTACCGCTTCGACAAATTTCTTCAACCATACGGGATCGGGACGTTTTAGAGAAATAAGTAGAGAGGTACTGTTGTTTGCTTTGACTATTGCTGATACGTCTATGGGTTCTTTTCTTCCCAAGTAAATCTGGGGATTTATCAGGTTTTTTAGCGGAGCTTCTTTCACATAGCATTGAATTCCCAAGTTTCTTACTGTTCTCGCAATTTAGCCACGTATCTTTTGCATCCCACCACGTGTAATTTTTGTTGGTAAATTCACATTTCAGTATGTCATGTAACATGGTAATCTGGTCGTGGTGAAGCTTTCTATCTTCTTCCTGTTTCTCATACATCTTTCCACGAAGCGGTTCATAAAAGTAAGTAAAGTCAGGATTGTTGTTGAGAATTCCACCAGTGAATGTAGACCCATATCTCCATCTTGAGATAATAATTACGTGGACTTTGCGATCTTTGCTTATGTCCATTGGTTGTAATGTCTCCTTATTCTTGCCCACTCTCGCGAGATAGTTCGCGTTTAACGACACTGTAAGAAAAGAAGATTAAATAGGTGACAAAGAGAAGAAAATTTGTGATGGTAATTAAGAGACAAGTGACTTCCATTATAATCTCAAATGACAAGAAGTCCATTATCAGTCCAAGAGAGCGCCAAATATGGATCAGGAGTATTACATAATAATACCCTGCTATGACAATAGCTGCACTAGGTTAATCGTATAATCTCCTTATGTGGTTAGCATGGCTGGGCCAGGAAATCCACAAGGTCAGCCAATGTATGTACATGTATTCGGTACATGTGCCATATCTCTTACAATGGGTGATAAATTTCTGGTTTGTTTTATTTCAAAACGCAACATTCGATATTCTAAAGCTTGGTCCAAATCCAAGAGAAGAACCAACTCTAGTAATTTATGTGGTTTCAAATTATATCGGCTGTTGCCTTTTGGATAGAAATGGTGTTTGTTGATGTGCACAGTTTCCCATTAGATCATAACATGCTGTTGTACATCCAAGGTCAAAGGTCTTTTAATCCATATTTGGCGTTGTTCTGGGACTGATTATAGGAAAGGAAATCAAACACAGACATACTCATACACGCAAATAAAAATATTTTCTTGAAACTAAAAAGAATGGGGAGGAGGTACATGAATCCAAACATCTTACGCATTTAAAAACCAAGATGGCTGCGGATTAAATAATCAGATTGGGTTTTGGTACCACGTCACCCGCTTTTGTCGATTGAAAATTGTGATTTTTGTAACCTTCTACTTCTTATTTAACTTGACGATTAATGAATAAAGACCTACAAACATTAAACCTGTATTATAAATCACACGGATAGTCCACTATATCGTTAGTCCTTAAGGTTAGCAAATATTTTAAACCAAAGTATTCGAGTTGCGATTTGGTAGTTCACAGCATCTTGCGAATGGTAGTGAGCTTTGGCAAAAATTGCATTGATCATTTCATAGCAAGTAAGTAGAAGAATTCAAATATCACAGATATACTTTTGTAGGTCCTGTGGTTCTTGAGTTATGTTGTAAAGAGGGCTGAAACAAGAACACTTTTGTAAAACGTACATAACTCATCAACAGTAATAAATCAAACAAGGTTTCAAAGTATATGATTTGTAGAATGAACATTTGCAAAACATCAAAGTGCTATTTTTCAATAATATATTGCTTTAGCTAATGAAAATCGATTTTTTTTCCTTCGGTTGCTTCGACCAACAACATGAACAATACCAAGTCTACCCTTAAGAGGCATAACTTGGCCAGTAGCCAATGTTGCATACTCAAGAATTCTAGAACATCATAATGATAAAATTGGACTGATTTTTCGGGCAATATATGAACTCATAGCTCGACAATAAAAGCTAATAAATTTGTGTACTGCGCTATATATCCGTGCCATGTTATTGATTCTATATATAAAGTGCATTTGAAAATGAAAATATTGTAACGTGTAAAATTATCAGAGATTTTAAAGATTTGACATTCGCTTAAGGTGGTACTACACCCCTGTGGTAAATTTGTGACTATTTTTGCATTTTTCTCAAAAAATAATAACACATTGATAACAAAAGTTATGTATATTATTGGGGCAAGGAATCCAATTACTACACTGAAATTTCAGTGACTCAAGAAATGCGGTTCAGTATATAAACTGAGCTCAAAAAGAAACTTATAATTTTTTACAACTTGTGAATCACAAGGTCACATCTTAAAATACTGTCAATCAAAATGAACCAAAATTACACACATGATTACTTTAATACTCTACTCAAAACGCATGTCAGTAACCAAGCATTTGTCCAACTGACACAACAGCAAAATGCACTGTCATGGGACAGCTTCCTGGAAGTTCCTCCACTTTCACAGCCCAACTTTTGGCACCCAGCACAAAAAATCTGTGAGAATGCACACAAGATCCTTGCACAGATGATAAAACGGTGCTGCTTTCTGCTTTTCATACACTTTTTTCATGAAACAGAGCTGGGCTGTGAATGTGGTCCAGGAAGGTGTTCCATGTCAGTGCATTTTGCTGTTGTGTCAGTTGGACAACTGCTTGGTTATTGACATGTGTTAAGAGTAGAGTATTGAAGTAAACCTATGTGTAATTTTGGTTCAATTTGATGGACAGAATTTAAAGATATGACCTTGTGAAAAATTATAAGTTTCTTTTTGAGCTCAGTTTATGATAGGAAATGAGGTACATCCTAGCGGTACCTTATTTCTTATCATAAATAACGAACTGCTTGTCTTGGGACACTGAAATTCCAGTGTAGTAATTGGATTCCTTGCCCCAATAATATACATAACTTTTGTTACCAGTGTGTTATTATTTTTTGAGAAAAATGCAAAAATAGACACAAATTTATCGAGGGGGTAGTACCCCTTAACACTTTCTTACTTACCTAAATTTCGAACTGTGTTGAGTAAAATGTAGATGGACACGATGCCAATGGAACCGAAAACCAAACGGCGCCATTTCATGGTGAGGCTCGTCCGTTCTGATCGCTCTTTTCCTTTTAACAGTGGTGCGTCATTTACTTGTATACCTAAGGAAAACAAATAAGTTAATTTCATTAAAAAAAAAGTGTTTGATTGGCGTAACGGGCCGGCAGAAACGGGTTGTTGATAGGTCGAGGTTTTTCTATTGTGGAAAAGTAGCTGTGAATGTTTTGTATTTAAACAAGGTCCCTTTCATATTGAATTGAGAAAAAAACAAAGAAAGCCATAATTGTTATGCCCTTTGAGGACTGGCAATAATGCAGTCGACTATCATTAGGTCGTACACGATCTAGTTGTCACGACTGCGATTAAGTCTACGACTAACGATTTCACACGTACTTTAAGCAATTTGCGTGATTTTTCGACCCTAATTTTTACATTTTCAGAATTAGGGTCAGTATGAATACGCCAATCAAAATTTGTTAGGTCTATAAATGAAACTTACTGTACTAAAAGGGTTACAGCGTGTTTCGACCCTAACTTTTACATTTTCACATAGAATTAGGGTCAGTATGATTACGCCAATCAAAATTTGTTAGGTCTAATGAACCTAACTGTACTACTAAGGATTACAGCCCCGGGGGCGGGGGCACTTCAATTTGAAATGGATATAGGTGTAGGGCTGGCACTTTCGCACCAAGGGGCCTTCGGTGAGAGCAAAATGTATAAAATATGAGGTCATTGGGTGAGAGCATGAATTTTGGCATTCGGTCAGAGCAAAATGTAAAAAATATGGGGTCATTGGGTGAGAACATGACCTTTTTTAAATGGAATCGTTGGGTGAGAACCGAAACAGTGCCTCAGAAACCTCGAAAAACTAATTTCTAGTTCTAAATAGCTTCAAATTTCTTTGTTTTTTCAAAATAAGTAGCAAAATCAGTGATAAATGAAAGTTGCTGTTCAAATTGAACTTGTAAGGGTCTTTGGGTGACAGATCAAATGGAAAAATAGGGTGTCTTCGGGTGACTTCGTAAAAGAAATGGGGTCTTTGGGTGACAGCGATGCTGAAAAAGGGGTCTTAACAGCCCTACATACGCGTCACCTCCAAAGTTGGAGTGCCCCAGGGTTACAGCGTGTTACCAAAATAGTGGTGTTTTTTTTGAGGTCCCGCATACATGATTTTGAAAACAACAAAGAAGCGCGTTTAAAATAAAACCGGCAGTACTAAATATAAAGAGCAATGATGACAACGGAACATATGCTTAATCCGAATTCTGCAAATACACACTCTCATCAGTAGGAACCAACACATTCAATATTAGCCAACACGCAAAACCTTCAGTCAAAACCAGGTGGTGGCCGCATTGCATTCTCTAAATTCAGTAAATTTTCATCGTCAACCGTGTAATTGAATTGGATTATTTTGAAATTTTAAAACGCTTGAAATATCACAAACAAATAGGCCTATGTTGATAAATAATATAAATACAAGCTAAAACCGTTGGGGTTCGATAATGAACCCCACAAAACTAACCGACTATATTGGAAAAGCCATACGGCCGGGCGGTTTCACAAGTTGCCGGCTCGATCATGTCATCCGCCGCCTGGTCAAAACGATTCAGAAACATTTGCCACATCCACCCACAATACCCACCACACATACGAACCACCCCATGCACAATGAACCTCCACACAAATTACATATTATACAAAAACTGAAAACACACGGTTTGCACCCCCACCTCCACAAACATCATTAAGACCTTCGTATTGCGGTACACAAGGAAGTTAATGTTTTTGTGTAGTCCTAATGGACTTTTTTATGTTTCATGTTTATATGTGGTGCCATCAATAGCGAACAATTTTATGCATATCAGAATAATACTTAATCAACTCAATGACTGAACTCACAGTATGTACGTTGAATGCTAAAGGTCTACGGGACAGAAAAAAGAGACGTGAAACATTTTTATGGCTACGAGAAAAGAAATTCTCTGTTTATTTTTTGCAAGAGACTCACAGTGTTGCAAATGATATAAAATGCTGGTCAAATGAATGGGGTGCATTGTGCAAAAGCACTATGGAGCCATGGAAGCTCCAACAGTAAAGGCACTGGTATCCTGTTTCATAGTAATTTTGATTTTACAATTATGAAAACCTTATGTGACCCGAATGGTCGTTTTATTATTATTGATATTGATGTATCTGGTAAAACATTCACCCTGGTTAATATTTATGCACCAAACGATGATTGTCCTGAATATTTAGAGCAATTGATGACCATCTTAATCAATTCCAGTGTGATTCAATTATATTTGGTGGCGATTTTGATTGCGTGTTAAATATAACTTTGGATAAAAAAGGTGGTAGAATGCAAACTAATTTTAAAGCTCGCACTGAAATTCTGAAGTCCCGTGGCGTTCGTCAAGGATGCCCATTGAGCTGCTATATCTTTATTTTATGCGCGGAACTGATGGGTATTGCCATCAGATCCAACGACAACATTAAAGGTATCCAAATTGGTGATGGTAACTGTGTAAAAATTTCCCAATTTGCTGATAATACGGGTGTTTCCATAACCTGACCACCTTTTCTGACTACCTTTTCTGACTACCTTTTCTGACCAGCTTTTACAGTGAGCCCTGTGATATTTGATGGCCTTATCCCAATGCCATAGTCCAATAACATTAACTAAACAATCATAGTGCAAAATTTGACCTCAAGTTGTAGAGTATGAGGTTTTTGTACACCAATTTTCAAAGGTCATTCAATGAATGTACAAATGTATCGGAGTTAAAGAACTGTGCACTAATAGATGAGAATGTTTTAGATCCTAGTGTTTTACACCATAATCATAGACAGTCCTGCTGGGTGGTAATTTGCAACTTTTCTCTGGGACTTGTTAATAGATAAACAACATTTTTAAGGGTACATGGTTGTTATTTCTTTCTCACTTTAGATTATTTATTTTGTACCTTTTGCTTGTCGAGTATCCTTTTATTTTGTTTTGTTTAATACAGTTTTGTTTGTATATTTAATGTCTTGGATGCACCATCGGATCGAGTGCCATTGATGTAAAAGCAATTTCCAAATAAAAACTTTAAACTTAAAAACTACAACACTTTCATGGTAAATGAAATTATTTAAAACAAATAAAATAAAATTTTGCACACACATCCAATTTTCCTGACTTCATTTGAACAAGTGCTCCTAGTGTTACCCTCAGCACTTCCCTGTTCAGACTTTGTCTGTCTGATGGACAATTAAGGGTATACGATGTATTGTTGGTCGAAGCAGCAGAAAACAAAGTAGTTCACAGCACCTTGCAAATGGTAGTCCGGATGGTAGTGAGCTTTAGCAAAAATTGCATTGCTCAATAAGCCCAATCGGCATTGGAAGTTTGCAATGCATTGTGGGACACATTTTGCAGTTTTGGGACACTTTGTCCTTTGACCTATCGGAAAAATTCAGAAAAATTGGGGTTTTGAGCGTACAAAATATAATTTAAAACGTGTTACTAGAATAAAAACAAACCCAAAAATTTGATTATTGTATAAATTAATTATTTTATTATTTATAATGATAACATTATTACAATAATAAATTAATGATTACAGCAATTTTCCAGATATGTCAGAGTTCAAAGTGTCCCAAAAAACTGAAAGTTATGGCGATTGGGCTTATTCATAGCGAGCGTATAGAATAATTCAAATATCACAGATATACTTTTGTATTAGGTCCTGTGGTTCTTAAGTTATGTTGTAGAGAGGGCTGAAACAACAACACTTTTGTAAAACGTACATAACTCATTAACAATAAATTAAGCAAGTTTTCCCAAGTATATGATTTGTATAATGAACCGGGATAATGAACTTCTGCAAAACACCAAAGTGTTATTTTTCAATAATATATTGATTCACATGATTCAGATAATGAAAATCTGCTTCGACCAACAATACCTCGTATACTCTTAAACCCATATCCACATTCATGCTGCACCCAAGGCTAATAATATATCAGGGCATGTTTGACAAATATCATGAATATGACCTTGTGAAGTGGTAATTGTGTTTACTTTATTGATTATTGACCCAGCACCTGAAATGATAACTGCCTCCTCTCTAAACTGAGAAGTTAACTGCCCTGTGAAAAACCATGGAAGTATGGAAAAACAAAACAAATTTCACTTGATAATTTCAATTTTATGTCACTTAACATCCAGAATGGTACAACATTATTGTGCAAAGTGTAAAGATAATAAAATGAAGCAAACATCAAAATAATGTCAAATAAGAAGGTCAAAAAAGATGGTCAGAAAAGGTAGTCAGAAAAGGTAGTCAGAAAAGGTGGTCAGGTTATGGAAACACCCTGATAATACCACTCTTGTCTTAGATGGTTCAAATGAATCCCTTATGAATGCTATTAATGTTATTGAAAATTTTGGCTCAATTTCTGGTTTAAAATTGAATGCTTCCAAATCTGTTATTTTGAAGATTGGCTCATTACAGAATGATAAAGATCATATGCTTCCAGATAAGACCTATCAATATACAAAAGGTCCTGTAAAATTTCTTGGTATTATGATTTCACTCAACAAGGATGAGCTTATTAACATTAATTTTGAGCCTCAGTTAAAACAGTTAAGTACAATTCTTGATATAGACGAATCTAAATTCACGCATTCCTACACCTGACTAGCAGCCTTTAGTTGGGTAGCCGTCGGCTACAATGCACTCAAAATGTGAAATGATTCGGCCTTGGCGGAAATTTTAAACTGCATTCCATCACCCGTTTTACACCTTCCGCGAAAACACAGGCAGACAAAAGAATAACACAATACAGTTTCCTTCGACAAAACACACAGCATGGTCTATTCGCTGTTGAAGTGACATAATAATCGGATTAACTGCACGCGGTATCTATGCATTGATGTACTTGCGAACAAAAGCACTATGTAGGGTCTATGAATAGAATGCGGCGGAATTATCTCCATTATATATATTATTAGCTATTATTCTATTAACCCTCCTCGTCCTTGCATCTTCTCTAGGTGTTAGGCGGCTTTTACTTGCACAATTGGACGCTCAAAGCACCAGCTTGGTGCTAGCGGCTACCCAAAGATGTCCGACCAAATCCTGACCATGACTTGGCTACTTGGATTCGTCTATATGGTCGAATCCAACGAAAAGTGTACACGGCATGTTCAGGGCCATAACTTAAAAGTATTAATCAATTGGCATTCATTTTTGTATTGTGTTTATTCGCCTTGATCATACGCTTCGCGCCATATATAATAAGACCCCTTCTGTGAAAAACTTAGACACAGAGACCCCAAAACATGCTATTTTTACCCATTTTTTCAAAATATTTCTTAAAGTATTTTAAAAACGTCTAAATCAGTTGTGAAAAGAAGTCATTGGATTGAATCTAAATTGATTTCCTGAAAGGCGTGTATTCAAAGATTGCCTGTTCAATTTTTCACATATTTGTACATAATTATGAATTTTTGTGATAATTTTTTGAGTGGTATTTTTTACATTACCTACGAATACAATTTTTCATAGCACTAGATATATCTTTAAAAAATGGAAATCACTAATAAATGCGCAATTGATACAAGCTTTGATATGTCCAATACTGAAATGCATTGCATTCAGGCATCTTTATTATTGTGTTTAGCTGCCAGAAATTCTAAATGGCACAAAGGTAGGTTTGGTAAAAAATATGCATTACCTCCTAATACATGTTAAAAGCTGTGTCATTTCCACAAAGTGAGAGAATAGTAAACAATAGTTAAGCAATAGGTGCAGGGTAATACACTCTTTATTTCTTCCAAGTTTCAATAGCCTGCGTTTAAATATTTCTGAGATGTCAACAATAAAAGCAAGTATTCGTAGGTAAATTTCGGTAACCGAATGTTACCTACGAATACAATTTGACATCATGACAGTATTGTGAAACACCGCCATTCATGCCAATGCCCATATTGGTACATAACGAAGGCCTGTATGTTTGCTTTCAAATCATATGTCAATGAAAGTTGCGAATTCACATACATGCCCACCATGCAAAATTGAATACGGCTTAATTGTTGAAAAATATGTACTGAAATAGACGACCGTATGCTCATTTGAAAGAGAAAACAGCTTCACAATAGATTAGAAGGGGATAAATACTTAGATTTGTCAACTGTCATGTGTGCTTCATTTTAAATGTTTACCGACCTTCTGGTGTCTGAGTAATTTGTGTCTAAATTGATTTATTCGAAGGTAACTTTTGACGTTTTCGCTAAGGTTACCTACGAATACCATGGAAAAAACGACTGTTCTCATTGTCTTATGATCTAGACAACATAATGATGGACCCTGGTATAAAGCTAATTGTAGTTGCCCTCAAACGAAAGGCCACAAGACGTAACTGACTCCAAGATGGACTTCACAAGTCTGCAATAACGGTTTTAAGCGAGTTGTGTGCAATTAAGCAAATTAAAGTCACTTTAGTGCCTTTGTTTCTTACTTCAATACTCTTTCAACCACTGTGAACCGACATTATTAATACATGATAGGGTCTAAAGTATCAATAAACGCACATAAAGAAAATGATACATTGAAAGTGCTTTATAAAATGAAGTTTTGATTGGGATATCCAACAAAAGTCTAATTCTTACCTACAAATACTGAAATGTTACTTACGAATACAGCATAATACATGACATGTGTAATGAAGTGTCGCTACCAATGGAAATTAATTGTCAAAACTTTAAGCGGTACCCCAGGACACTATTATTACCCATATACGGATTCATTCAACAATTATTTATTATGTAAAATTGCTGATTAACTACTTGTATATTAAAATGAAGTGGTCAAAATCTTGCTAAAAGCATCAAAAAATTTTTTATCTAAGGTAATAGCATTTATTCATTTGGACGTACCATCTGAAAGAGATCTAAAACTACCATTTTATTAATTCATTACCATAATAGCAAACTTTAAACCTCTAAACTCAATATAGATATTGTTAAATCGCTCATGTTACCTACGAATACCCGGGTTTGTTCACCTTTTCATTGTATAAAGCGTTAGGTGTATGCTTATAATTCCTAATATTCTTGAAAACATATATCCTACTCGTTCTTATACAATGTGTAAATTGATTCATACTCATTTGATAAATAAAATACAGAAACTGACCTAAACTTCATTTTCAAAAATAAACTAGCATAAATTGACTAAGATCATATTGATCGCGTTATAAAAATAAAAACAAATATTTTCTGGTTGAGCTAGCATTTTCCTGACACCCTGTGGTCTACATTGCACGAAAAAAGCGTTAATGGGAATATTCCATTTGTTTTAGGTTGATTAGTATTGCGATAGTGAAAGCATCCTAGTGGTATTCGTAGGTAACATTGGGTTTTAATATCACATTTACTATCACACGTCCTGGATTTATTTTTCAAGATTAGTAATGGCACTTTTGGTTCCTATAAGGCCAATATGTCATCAATCAATGGGAAAAAGGAAAAAATTGTGGAGACATTTTTATTTCGGACTTTTATTTTTGGCCCGTGGACACTTTTGGTTGGATTCGACCATATGGTCTCAGCGTGATCTTACTCCAATAGGCCGAATCACTATAATTAAGTCTTTAGCTTTGTCACAGCTGACTTACCTCTTTTCCGTCTTACCAACTCCACCGAATACATTCATTAAAAAGATTGAGCAAATTTTATTTAAATTTATTTGGAATGGTAAGCCAGACAAAGTTAATAGAAATGTGTTGTACTGTAAAAAAGAGGATGGTGGTATGAATATGACTAATATTTATAACTTCATTGATGCCTTAAAATGTGCTTGGGTTAAAAGGTTTTTAGATGATGAGAATAAAAGTAGTTGGAAATATTTGTTTTCAAATGAATTGTTAAAAGTTGGTGGGGATTGGATTTGGTTGTGTAATCCCAAAAGTCATATTAACTTCAGCTATGACAAAATTTGTAACACCTTTTTGTGTGATGTGTTGAAATCTTGGTTTAAATTAAGGAATATGGATCATGAAAAACAGATGAAGTTTTATGGTACAATTGTAACATAAGAATTAACCGAAAAACTTTATATTTTAAGTCCTGGAGTAGTAAAGGTGTCAATTTTGTATCTGATTTAATTATTGATGGGCATTGGATGTCATATGAAAATTTCAAAGATAAATATGATATCAATTGTAATATCTTAAAGTATCTGAGTGTGATAGATATTATTTCAAAAGCCTTTAAAAGTCAGCTGTTGGAAAGTAAACACAACCGTGAGCTACAGCTGATGTCCCAAATCAAGAATGCAAAGAAAGTTACCTCATTTGCATATCAATTACTTTGTCATACAGCTCATCACCCAGTCCCTAAAGCACAACAGAAGTGGAAGGTTGAATTTGAGGTCAATGATATGAATTGGAATTTGATTTATACTATGCCATTGTACATTGGATACCAAAACACGGTATTTACAATTTCGTTTTATTCATAGAATCCTTCCAACAAATAAGTTTCTCTATAAAATTGGCTTAATTAATGAGTATAAATGCTCCTTTTGTAAGGAGGAAGAAGAAACCATGAAGCATCTGATGTGGTCATGTAAATTTGCCAAAGCAATGTGGAATGATATTTTTGGCTGGTTGAGAGAATTAAATATTACCGTGAATATTACCTATCGGGAAGTATGTTTTGGTATTTATGATGACAAATATGCCACTTTTTTGAACTTGATTCTATTATTGACAAAAAGATTTATTTATAAATGTAGAGTTCAAGAAATTAACCCTATCTTTAATGATTTTAAACACTGGGTTTTTTTCATTGAAAAAGTAGAGAAGGAAATTGCAAATAAAAAAGATACTTATGGTTATCATGTAAAGAAATGGGAACCATTATTAATATTAAGATGAGGTCTGTCCAAAAGATGTCAGAAAAAAAGTTGTTTGTAATAATTTTGGTATCGTGTTTGATGGTTGTTTGTAAACTTGTGTGTTTTATTTCATTTTGTATGCAAATAGAAATATTAAGGTACATTGTATTTTCTTTATGATATTATTGTATTTGCATTTTATGTAATGTTTGTGAGTTTAAAAAAATAAAATAAATAAAGACCCTCACGGGCTTTGAAAGACAAAAAAAAAGATCTTCGTATTGGCTGGTTGTTGATTTTTAAGGTACACATTTCGCGTTATTGTTATTGTTTTATTATTACCTCCCCCAGGAACCTTCCCTGCTACATGTATGACTTTTCTACATGTATTTACTTTATTCACACATTACATGGACCTTCAAACACATTAAAGGCCTTTTGAACACATCATTCACACTACCATAACACATAAAACCGTGTGTGAACAATAATAGGTTACGTTTCCAAATTTTGTTGCATCTTCTCATTTCACATTTTACGCTCTCCGACAATATAAAAAAATATGGTATACTTACCCATGCATTTGACAAATCAAATAATTATCTTCGTTTTAATTCTCTTAGTAGATTTCTGTGTTGGTAAGTGTTGAATACAACGCTGGTAATCGCGTCTCTATCCCGCAAATTACAACGACAAAAAGACAGTGCAACTTAAAGTTAAAGCTCATGATTTTCTTAAGTCTAGGCTCATAGACCGTGTCCATTTTGGGTCACAGTATTGAAAACAATCCGGGCCATTTGTCATGGTTGATTACACACTTCTTGTTCAACTTACAATGAGTTTACCTATCCTACCCTTGAACTAGTAAGCAACTCTTTTGATACCAGGCTTAATATATATTTTTTTCATGTCTAAAGCGCGCTTCAGACTCCGTATTGTACGTACAATATTGTATGTACAATACTTTTCGTGACGTCAAAAAGTATTACACGTGCAATAAATAGTATGTACCGGGAAAATATATATTGTGCTACAATCATTGGTTGCTTAATTGATACGTATTTGCCAAATTTCTAAGAGTGGTAAATTTAGTGAGTGTTCGTGCACGGAATGATGAACATCTTTAGCCCTATTAATACTAACGATATTAATAATATTAAAATTGTAATAATAATATAAAAGGCACATTCAGTTCTTATTTATTTATTTATAGATTTATTTATTTAGGCCTATTTGTTTATTTATTTATTTGTTTATTTATTTATTTGTTTATTTATTTATTTATTTATTGATTGATTGATTACTGATTGATTAATTGATTTAGCGAATCATTTATACTGACATTTAGTCATATATTGATTTAGTCAGTTTCTTAAGTATTATTTGTAGGCCTATGTATTTATTCTGGTTTTGATTTGATTGATACTGATATTTTTATTGTTTTTAAAGTTTTGGCATATAACATTATACATTATAACACGTTGTGTTATGAATTTGCAACAGCTTTTTACATGTTGATATCGTTGAGGCATGTTATGATGGTGTATGTTATAGACCTACTTATGATCATCCCAATACATCCATAAACGTGTTAATGTGAAACGAGATTACTTTCAGTGTTGAAAGAGTTTCACCTATACGAACATAATTCTGAAATATGTCTCTCTGATTGGTTGATTGTCAAGAGGATTACGGCATCCTCAAAGCCTCTTGCTGTAATTCTCTAATCGATATCTATTATAGGACCGATCTTTTGAAATCCATACAACCGTGTCAAATGAAATAGTCTCGGATCATAGTTTGTGGACGATACAACATTGATACGTCAGATTTCGGAATTGTATTAAAAATAGGCACAAATCACATTGAACAGGTTGAATGCTGGCAAAAGTAGATAAAACAACTATGGGTCGAATTTACATTAATCAGTGTCCTGGGCCAGGATAACATTTAGGACTCCTTCGCATTTTAAAACAATACTTTGAACATCAAATGTCCTTGCTTTCATTTTCTCATTTAATTTGTTTTAATTGTAATTAATTTCTTTGTCCACTGGCTCTGTGGTAAATCCGGTATTGCCAAATATTTATCGTCCATTACCCGTGTTAATCTATTTATTTATTAAAATGCACCATCTATTAAATTCCTGTAATACAATGTATAGGCCTAGTGTATTTGATAACAAATTTTTATTTTTTATTGGAATTTGGGTGCCATTACACGATTTCATATATATAAAATATGTTTGGGCATGGCGGAATTAGTATATGATTAAAGATAGACATACTCTTAGGCCCCCCTTTTTTGAATGTTTGTACATTATTAATATTAATATTTATGTACAAAATGCAAACGAATGTATATATATTTGATTGTTTTGTAAACATTAAATTTGATGTTTACTCATAATTATGTCTGGAAAGTCAGGGAAAAACTAAGGAGCATCGGTATTTAGTTTCCTGGGAAAGTGGATCAGCTGAGCAGTGAGTAAAAGCATTCGCCCTAAATCTTTATTTGATTTTTATTTTTTATGAATTTATTAGGCCTACTGGTAAAGTGCAGAAAAAACCTCAAAACGCACTCTAGGATTTTTTCATCAGCAGCAGTAGAAATTTATCTTGCATAGATTTTCTGGTGTCCTCGCTTGGATTTAGCAAACAATGAACCGTCAGGGTTATAGCGCGTTATTTAATCTGATTCAACTAGTCGTGGCACGTATATTTATTGCACGTGCAATAATTTTTGACGTCACGAAAAGTATTGTACATACAATATTGTACGTACAATATGGAGTCTGAAGCTAGCCTAAATCTACATGTATTTATGCTTTGAAATAATTGACATTCGTTAGAAAACATTAATATAGAAACAAGAACAATAATTAAGTGTATTTTGATAACATGGGATATTGTATCGTGTAAAATTATAATTCCAAGTAGAAAAAGGGTTCTTAGGGAGTGTTCATAAATACTTTGGTGGGGGGGGGGGGGTGGAAAAGTTGGAACCTCGGACGTCCAAAATGTTTTGTTCACCCCTAAAAAGGGTGCATTTTTGATCCCCCTTTTATGGTCTAAAATTTTTTTGGTCCCCTTCATGTCCTAAAAAAGAAACCAAAAATATACATCATTAACAGTGACATAGATTTCTTTTTGACATTGGGGTTGGAGAAAGTTTCTTGAAGTCCAGTGAATCCAGCACCTTTTGCCGACAAAATAAGTTTATGGTACAAATGCGCGCGCAAAAAAACATTTGACATATTGAAGCTAAACTGGTGAAATATAGTCCAAAACTGGAATTAATTTGCGATACCCCCTATTAAGGACTGATTTTTTTTTGATCCCCACTTTTTAGGACCCAAAGTTTTTGACCCCCCCCCCCATATTTTCCACCCGCCACCAAAGTATTTTTGAACACTCCCTTAATAATAGTCATGGCGTCTTTCCCTGGGAAAGATCTTGCATCAGGCCAGACCATGGCCAGACGGTAACACAGGGGCGTAACCAGACCTGACCTTCGGGGGGGCAAGATTTGAAAAATTCCCAATTTCTGAGAAAAAGCTGTAGTATTCATGTGCGAAGGGCTTGACGCGAAGGGTTAAACGGGTGGGGTCCAGGGGCAAAGTCCCGGCGAGGGCCCTGAAATCAATGAGACCATACAAGCGCTAGATGATTAATACGTTTTGAAACTATATATTACATTGGCAGCATAGACCCTATAAATATGAACTATTATATTGCAATGCAATATATCGCGTTGTGATAAGAAATTAATTTTTTGATATCGTTTATTTTACAAAAAGGAAATGATTTGGCCACCCAACTTTTTCTGAATATCTTGATTCTGAAAACAAATACAAAATATTTGCATCATGATGCAGTCATGTCTACAGTAGAATTCATCTCGACCTTTGCAGGACTTAAACCCCATTAAAAGCTATTAAACCAAGATAACACTCATTGAAACAGCTCAACTGATTAAATCGGATCTTCTCTGGTTGTGCACATGTGTCTGTTTTATATGTGCGGTATCGCTATGTTGTGCTATAATACAGCTTCAGTTGGGTAACTGATTATAAAGGAAACGCAAGGAAACAATGGTATGTGGACCTCTGTTCACGAAATGAGACAATGGCCTGCTTTTTGTTAACCAGCATTCTTGAAAATGAGCAACATAATGATTGTTGACTTAACACGGTTTGGAAATAATTTCTTCATATTTTTGGTGTTATCTGTCGTCTAAATTAGCTAAAAATTTAGGACATGTTACAAAACTATATTTTCTAGAATTTCATAGAATAGTTTAAATGTAGCTTGTACCGTTTTTTTGTGGCATCCTTCAGAACGGAGCGGTCAAATCTCCATTCAATTAACACGGGGAGTTGGCTAGCTATGAGCTAGCTATGCTTTGCCCTCACTCATATTCTACGAAAGTGCGACTATTTCTGAACATCTAACCTAGGTGTAATTTTAGGTCATGTTAGAGAAATATATTTGCTAGAAGTTTGAAGAATAGTTTAAATATCGGCCGGTTATTTTTCACACAGTGATGTTAACTAGGCAAATGCAATATACTTCTAACATACACTATTTGTAAAGGTCGCGCGTCAATGGTGAGAGCACTGTGTATTGTGTATAGGAAAACGGACAGTAACTGCAGTATGTGCAACTCTGATGTGTTCGGAACTCGGAATTGAGAGTTCCTGAACCCGAATGTCATACTAGGCATTAGTGGATAAGAAAGCTGAACTATCGATGGTATATTCAAATCCGTCGTTTGGACAGGGGCGGCGTAGCAAGAGCCTCGGGGCCCATGGACAAGGGGCAATAAGGGGCCCTTTTGATTGACAATATCATCCCCCCACTTTACCTCATCAAAATGCTGATTTTGGTATCAGATGAACGCTCATATTTTTCTCATAAACATATTGAAATGTGGCGTTCCAAATCGGTATATTTCCAAAGAAATCATCAAAAAACTGTCGAATTAGCCTCAAATATGGTATACTATATTTGAGACTAATTAGGGAGTTTTTTGATGATATCTTCGGAAATACACTGAGTTGGAACTTCTAATTTCAATATGTTTATGCAAGCGTTTCTGTACTGTTTTCTAGAGCGTTTTATTTAAAAGGCACCCATGAATGTGTGCCAGAAATCGCTTGCATTCCTCTCGGCTTGCCAAAAATTGCTTGCCCCCCCCCTTTCGGCTCGCCAAATATAACTCCCCACCCCTCCAATTTTACCCTTCCCCAGGGCTCATAATTATTGCACAGCCCCTAAGGAAACAACCCGAAAGTTTGATAAAGTCCTATAAGGCGACGAAAAAAAGAAACACTGTTCTACGGGCGGACGGACCTTTCAAGTAGGGTGGGTCGGTCGGGCTTTTTTTTTTTTAAATGACCCCAAAAATCAACAAAATCTGTAAAATATTTGCAATTTGGGAAAATACAAAAAAAAATTGTCGCCAGATATTTTTCGAAATTTGGGTCGGTAAATGTGAAATATCGAAAATTCCAGTATTTCTAGGCAAATAAAACTAAGTAGCCCAAAATAATATGGTTTACTTATACATTAATAGGCAAATGGAAATTTGCGACACACTTTTCTGTATTTAATCTTTAATATACATGAAATTAATTAGATTAACATTTTCATTCTATACATGAAGTAATTAACACACAGGAAACATTGAAATAAGGAAAAATGCGATTACATCCCACGTACACTCGTACATACAGGGCTCATTTTACCATGGACTTTTGCATTTTGATAAGTGTTAATATATGATTTTGATTTTAATTTTAATTGGCTTATTCTTTGCCAAAAAATTATGCAATATTATAGGGAAGAGCGTGCCGCAATGGTTAGGGTATTTGCCTTTAGTCCCGGGTTCAATTCCCGGCGGTGGAGATTTGCTGGGATATTGACTTGGAAAAAAAAGTCTGAAATTAATTGGCAACATATGTAGATTAAATTCAGACATCCGCTCTCCCCATGGTTCATTTAGAATTGGGTAAATGAATCATGAAAGTACCCCGTCCTTTGGAGGGGACGTTAAGTCGTCGGTCCCGTGTGCAGAGAGCCATACCTGTACATTACATGTATCTCGCAGTCAGTTTCGAAAAGAGTAGGGTGTTAACCCCTGACTGTTCTCAACCCGTCCCAGTGTTCTAATGGACCCCAATGGAAATCAGCTTCAATAGAGGCTTTCTTGGGTTATCCAGGGTTGTCAAAACCCGAACAGAATCAAATCAAATCAAATCAAGGAAAGTTTTCTGGCATTTTGATCCAAACTGAAGTAATTTAAAGCCTTGATGTACGATCTTTTTAAATTTTTAAATCTTTTTTTCTTCCAAAATGATAATATGCAATCATTATGAAAGTTCCCAATACATTTGGACGCGGAAAACATTGGAAATTTGCAAAGAAACAACATCATAAACTTCACCTCTATCGCTCGAAATATCTCGCACTTTTTGGATTAGGACGCCGCGTGCGGTCTCAGAGTCTCCTACGCAACCAGTTTGGTTATGCTCCCTCCAAATGTGTGGAGGGTGCGTAACCAAACTGGCTTCGTAGGAGATTTGCGATCGTTGGATCGTTCCGACATATTATCATAATCTGAAATATTATGATAGTATGTTGGACCAAGAGAAAATCATCCCGTTTTACTAAAAATAGGGTGATTTTGACAGTTTGCTCATAGATGTAAGTTGGAACATGTGTAAGTATTACAAATAATGCCAAAAAATCGGTTTTGAAAAAAATAAAGGTATATTCTGAAAAAAAAAGATCGTACATTAAGGCTTTAAGTGACAGAAAACTCACTCATTATCTCATTCGCTTAACTGTGGCGTTCTAATAATGGGGATTTTAATTCAAATTTGCTTTTGTCCTAAAAACACGATGAATTTAGTTGAATCCAATTACGTGTAAGTTGAGACTGACATGTGTAAACATTACAAATATGGCCAAAAAAAGATCAGTTTTAGAAAAAAAATTGACCAAACTCATTTAAAAATATCGTACATTATAGCTTTAAATAGCTTTTAACTACTTTTTACTAACGTAATCGGTCTTTTTGACCCACCCCCTTAACAAAACGACTAAACGACTACCGTTTATGACTTCATCAAACTTTTGGGTTATTCTCTTCAAGTTTATATTTCAAATGTCTACACACCAAGATTACTATACTTCCTGTGTTGAGATTCATCATAATACAAACGTTCGCCTAATGGCGCACCTGGGCTCCTTTGTCTTATGGTAAATTTCATCAACAAAAAGAGAGCTCCCTCCTCTAAGAATTAGGGAATGTGCCCTTATTTTCTGGTGGGATTTTTATGGGAGGGCACTATTAGTTTGTGTCTAAAATTCCAGTTATGTCAAAGGAGTCCATAGCGCCATTAGGCGAACGTTTACGGTATATCCATAATGGATAACTATCTCACATTTGTCTTTATTACACAGTCATGACAATAACAAAAATAGTCAAACTTGAATTCATAGATTCTGTCGAAATTATTTATAGTGCCACGCCTGAAGAGGACAATTTATTAAATATTTTTTCTTTAATTATTTTGAATATGGCAACACAATTTTCATGATTTTCTGACATACTACTACTAGGCCTCTTGCTAAGATTGTAAATACCACAAATATCGAAATGAAGAGTATCATGTTGGCGTATAATTTAATTAAACTGCCTTATGGCGAATTTAACAGGGGCCCATCAATATGATCAAGATCTGGTAAATGACAAACCAAACTACCGCTATAGTATTGACAAAACACTGTACTTACATTTAACATTTTAATAAAGTGAAAGTGTGATAAGTCAACAGGGACGGATTTAAGCGGTGGCCCGGTGGCCCCGCTCCAGTACTGTGGATTTTGCGTCGGGCCAGTAAACTTCTAACAATGCTGACCTGACGGGCCTGATATAACTCATGAGACAAGGAATAATCAGTGATGGACATAATTTGACACAGTTTCTGCTACATACTTATAGTTAATAATTTTTCGTCTATTATTCTGATTCTTGCATTGCATGCAAGATGGAAATTATTATACGGTCGCTTTTTACAGCAATAGTAGTCCTACTATAATATTTCCAAGCTATTTTCGTGCTCTATCTAATGATGATAACGATACCGCATAGTCGCATACCTAAACATTTGGAAGTAGATTAAGGAAGGATACACACATAAGTAACACGTTTTAAGTTTGGTGTTTGGTAGTCTCTAACTAAGGGCGCATTACAACATACTTTTTTATTTTGCACCTTTTGCAGTAGAACATATTAAAAAAGCTGGGCCAGTAAATTTATTGCAGGGTCGGTAGATTTGCCAATTCACTGGCCTGGAATCTAAGTCTGTCACTGGATAAGTATTACAATTTCAGCCATGAAGGCTCTACTTTCATCCATCTGAACTTCAAACTGAACCCCTTGTTTCATTTTCGCTTTTGCTCGGGGCCCCTGAACAATCGGGCCCCATGGACTTTGTCCACCCTGTCCACCCGTCTGAATCGAGTTTGATGTCCTGGTCATTATAAAGAAAAGTCACTATGCTCTTGAACTTCTTACGCGAGCCACGTTTGTGATTTGGGACCTTTAAAAATCACGAAACCTTCAAACTTAATTACATTTTTGTTTTCACACTTTGTCCGATACGAGAAAAGATATTTTTCCAGCCAATAACCGAGTTATGTTAGTCTTCCGAATTTGTCTTTTCTTGGTCTCCGGTGAGAATTGGGTATATTAAATGTTATATTTTGTCTCAGCTTCACCAAATCTCATACGGTATTTGGCTTTGCTACACCAACTGTCATATTTGGCATAAGGGGGTAAGAAAACTTTCTTATTGATGGTATTTTCAAATCTGTCAAATCTTTTTCAGAATTCACAGGTTTGTAGCCCGCCATTAACAACAAGTCCATGCAATACCTTTGTACTGTTACCATTGTTTTGTATGTTATTTTTGTTCTCCATGAATACGCAGATTTTGAAGACGAAGACCTTTTCATTTCATTGATTCGCAGCCATGTTTTCACCGTTTCTGGAATAGGTAAGCCAAGAAAATCATAAATAATTTGTACCATATCTGTTGGATCGTCTGCTAGATCTTCGTATCTTAGCAACATATAACGACCTTTCAACCAAGATGGCGGGTCAGTCCAATAGTTTAAATTATTCTTCAACTCGTCACATTCACTAAGTTTCATATCAACAACAGATGCAAAAACTTTTCTTGATAAATACACCCCACGTGGGTCACGTACCAGTTGTATCACCTTAACATTCAAACTATCATCCGTAACGATGCTTTTTAAGTGTTTCAAATCTGGCACCCGAACAGTTTTTATCGCCACGTGTTTACCGCTTCGGCAAATTTCTTCAACCATATGGGATCGGGACGTTTTAGAGAAATCAATAGAGAGGTACTGTTGTTTGCTTTGACTCTTGCTGATACGTCCAATGGTTGTTTTCTTCCCAAGTAAATCAGGGGATTTATCAGGTTTTTTAGTTCTTTCACATAGAATTGAATTCTCAAGTTTCTTACTCTGCTCGCAATTAAGAAACGTATCTTCTGCAACCCACCACGTGTAATTTTTGCCGGTAAATTCACATTTCAGTATATCGTGTAACATGGTAATCTGGTGAAGCTTTTTATCTTTTTCCTGATTCTTATACATCTTTTTGCGAAGCGGTTCATAAAAGTAAGTAAAGTCAGGATTGTTGTTGAGAATTTCGCCAGTGAATGTAGACCCATATCTCCATCTTGAGACAATAATTACGTGAACTTTGCGATCTTTGCTTAGTGGTGAGCCCGGTGGTAAGTTGCTGCTGATGTTCATTGGCTGTAATGTCTCCATATTCTTGCCAACTCTCGCGAGACAGTGTGTGTTTAATGACACTGTAAGAAAAGAAGATTAAAGAGGTTATAAAAAGAAGAAAACTAGGGCAAGATATTTGTGACGGTAAAACAAGTGACTTCCATCATATCTCAAATGATAATAAGTCCATTCTCCGAAAGGAAATCAACAAAGATATACACGCAAATAAACAAATTATTTTCTTGAAATTAAGAAGAATGGGACAGGAAGTGCATGATGATGCATCCAAATATCTTACGCATTTAAAAACCAAGATGGCCGCGGATTAAATAATTAGATTAGGTGAAAATCCATTTTCGTTCCCACAAACCAATTTTGGTACCACATCATTTTCTTTTGTCAATCGAAAATTGTGTTTTTTAAACCTACTTGTTGAAAGTAATTCAAATTAAACTTCAACACTACTTGTTTATTTCGTTTACTGGGAGCGCTTTCGAGGAACTTCCTCGTCATGTTGTTTTATTGATGTTTGCTCTGATGTTTTCTTGGAAACACTAATAAATTTCTCTATTGTGCTTAATTCGTGCAAATTTTGTTATTTTATATAAAAAGTGCATAGGCCTATTGTAACGTGTAAAATTATCATTTTGATCTAGACACGGAGAGATTTTAAAGATTTGACATTGGCTTAACACTTTTAGTTCTGTTGTGACGATAATTCGTCCTTGCATAATTGAATATTGATCATTGTGCCGTAATTTAAGCCATGATCACGTTCATCGAGTGAACGCCGTATTATCCGTGCGTCAATTGCACTCCGTGGAGCGATGTATTACCTGTGCTTTGATAAATACTTCACTCCTTGTTGGCTCTCAAATCCGTACAGAAGCAGCCATCGCGTCTCCTGATGTTTCGTTAGGTTGGTCACCATGACAGGGAATAATTATACTGTTAATAGTGGGCAGACCTGACGTTGAAATCACGTTGAAATCTGGTTGAAATTTCGACGTCGAACGGTCGAAATCAGGTTGAAATCACGTTGTATTTGCAAATGGACTTCAACCTGATTTCAACCTCCTTGATTTTTGCATTGAAAGTTGGTTGAAATCAGGTTGAAATCAGGTTAGGTTGAAACTTCGACGTTGTATCAACGTTGATTCAACGTCGAAATCCTAACCTGTGCCCACTGGGTTGTCTGGTCGTGCACGTGAATTATATTCAATTATGCTGCAATGTGACTCGGGTAAGATTTATTAAACCATTGACTCTGAAGATCTTCAGAGTCAATGATTAAACAAACGTTATTATTTTTTCCGTGTGTAAATTGATGTAAAATCACAATAAATTTCTTAACCGTAATTCTGTTTCACCTGGTTCATTTCGTGTTAGCCATACCCTTTCCCAGTCATTTTTCCTCTTCCATTGGGACTCCAAATACAATATCTCGCTCTGCCTTTCCTTTGACTAATTCCTTAGTGTAGCGTCATAACTAGTCATAATAGTTACTTACCTAAATTTTGAACTGTGTTGAGTAAAATGTAGATGGACATGAGGCCAACGGAACCGAAAACCAAACGGCGCCATTTCATGGTGAGGCTCGTCCGTTCTGATCGTTGATTTGCTTTTTAACAGTGGTGCGTCATTTACTTGTATACCTAAGGAAAACAATAAATAATTAATTTCATAAAAAGTGTTTGATTGGCGTAACGGGCCGGCAGAAACGGGATGTTGATAGGTCGGGGTCTTTCTATTGTGATTGGGAAAAGTAGCTGTGGATGTTTTGTATTAAAGACCCATTCAGTGATCCCAACGCAAGTATAAAAAAATTAAAATTGTGTATAAATTGCTTAAAAGTGAAGCATAAGTCATTCTAATTGTCATTTGGTATTTTTGAAATGATAAATTTGGCAACAAATGAAGAAAACAGCAATTTTGATGAAGTTAAAGCTCCATTCAAATACATGTAGCTAATTTATATACGGTCAGTAATTAAATTACTTTTTAAAGCACCCACTTCAAGATTTTTTGTTTTCACTTTTTCACTAGAGAGTGACTCACATTAGAGTCAGTAGGATTACGCCACACACCGACACCGCCTGGCTAATAATTATTTGGTGCAGAAGGGACACTAAAATGAATACACGGGATCGATACACGTGAATTGCTATGCACGATTTTGATATCAGACGAAAATCTTCTGATACCGGGTTAGAAAATGATGAATATCTCCCGTCATGATTTTTTTCTCAAGAAACCAGATTTGGTCTCATAAACTTGGAAATACGTGTTGAACAGATATGATAGTCGCTAGAATGCGCTTTGAAAATTGGCCGTGCGCTTTGAACTCAAAATTTGACCATTTTATATTGCGTTGGTCATGTTATGGACCGGGGTTATGGACTACAGCGTGCAGCGTGTAGTACAGCTGCACTCACTGTAGGCAGTATAAAAGTCGATGACCATTGACCTCAATGGGGTATACAAGCTTAATCACGCACAACCAAGATCGATTACCCGGCTATTGTGAGTAGCCTTAGTTATGTCCCTCGACTAATTATTAGTTTAAAAGAGCTTTAAAGGTTTGAACCAAATGGCTAATCGTGGCTGTGGATTTAACCTACCATGGCGATTCCTGCCATGAAGATATAGGGTCGAAGACACTGTGCGCCAATCAAGATTTGTTAGGTCTAAAAATCACTGCTCTTAAAGGGTTACATCGTGTTACCAAAATAGTGGTTTTGGGTTTTTTTTTAGTACTAGGCCTACGCATTAGATAATTTTGAAGACAACAAAGAAGTAGCGCGTTCAAAATAAAAACCGGTACTAATATAAAGAGCAATGATGACAACGGCACATTATGCTTATTACCCAACTCAAACTCCAACCACAAACACACGGTTTACATGGTTTACCACCCCCTACACACCTCCACAAGATCTTCGTATATTTAATAGCTGGTGTGTTTTTTTTTCAGATACACATTTCGTGTTATTTGTTATACAGGGTGTCCCAGAAAAAATTACCGAGTGAATAAAATTGAACGTAAGTCGAGAAATAGACATCAGAATCACAAAATTCAAAATGTAGCGCATAGCTTATTTTGTTGTGCATCACATACGAAACTTTTATTTGATTCGGTTGACTGGTTTCGAAGAAATGAACGATTGCCTAATGCGTGCATCAATGCAGTTCATTCCAAGTTTGATCAACAGGCGCTTTTTTCATACTCGCTCACCGCTTCCTAAAGTTTGTGTATCTCATTAAATTTAGTCCACATTATATATTAAAATCCGACGGTGATATGCCATTCATGCTTTCACTGAAGATGAATAACCGTTTGTCCGAGAAAACTTTGATTTCTACAATTGGAAGCTCTCCAACTTTAATTCTTTAGGTTGTGCAAATATACTTTACAAAGAACATTTGAGCCAAGAATGACAATGATCAAGTGCTTACAGCTTTACGTGTGATTTTTGATACCACGCAACATTAATGTTGAAGTTTTAAAAGATTTCAACATTGCAATACAATTTCTTGGAAATATTCCGAAAACATTAATGTGTGTGAGATTTTTTTAAGCCAGCTGGAATTCTTTATGTAGTATTCTTCATACAACATTTATATCAACATTAACGAAAAAAGATATTTACAAATACCGAGCATCATCTCACATGCAAGCTTTCATTTTCAATATCGTGCAGGTTTTCAAATTTGAACAAAACCTAATTAGGGGGCAGTCACTATTTACGCCAGAGGGGGGGATGGAGGATTGAAGGGGGGAACACGAAAAAAATTCTATTATGATTGGGGGGAACACGAATTATATTTATTCCATTTGGGGGGGAACATGAATTTTTCCCCCAGTATATTAAAAAATAAAAAAAAACCACTGTAAAACAGGAAAAGCAGAGTGACAGAGCGGTAGTACATGTTGATATTAAAGCATATGTGCATATTCACTACTTTATTTAATCTTTTGACAGCCTTGGTGGCATGACATGTTTTCTTGGATTACATGTAACATAAAATACAATGTACAAACAAGGCTGATTCACTACTGATTTTTACAGTGAAAGTCAAAATTGTTCCCAGGTTTGTGAAAGTGCAGGCTACAGGGCCTCGTTCTTTTAATGTGTAAAATGTGCAAATACTTGCAATGTACGTGCATGTTAGGTGCTACGCAATTATCACCATGGCCCCGCAGCCAGCACTTTCACCACAAGCTTCGAAACAAATTTGAAAGTATTTTCATTTTTGCTTTTGCTACAAATACAGATGTTGTTATTACTATTCTACACCTACAAAACAGCACAGTACACTTTTTCAAAACCATTAAAGTACAAAATACAAAATGTATGTGCAAATCTGAAAGCAGACGGAGAAAAAAGTCTTACAGCCTGACTAACCCAGGAAAATATTAATCATATACAAAAGTATCAATGTACTAACCCACAATTCTAAACTCTTTTCTTGAATGAAAATGTGTATTATTGATATGATCCAAAAGTAAATTGAATTTTAACCAGTATATGAAGACAAATATAATTATTACTATTCAAATTTTAATCTTGACAAAAGGACAGATCCCACTACTTTTCTTGGCTTGTAAATTACTTTTTGCTGGGGCATGGGGTACGTCAAACCTAAATTTTGTGAAAAATACAAAATGCTGTCAAGTTTTACCTTTCAAAGTTATGTACTCAAATCAATACATTTTTGGAAAGGGCAAGAGTGTTAGACTCAATTTCCGTCATCAAATTTCACACAAACCAATGATTTTTCCAATTAGGCCAAATTAAAAAAATGTTTGTCTCAAAGCCCTCGCGCGCATTTAGCAAATGGACACGCATTCGATATCCCACAAATCCAAGTTTTCTTTTTAATTTTCTTAATTTTATTTTACAAACATCCCGAAAATACTGAAAATTTACCCAAACGTTTTGCCTTTTGACATTAATTGAAAAAACATTTGAAAAAAATCTTTAAAAAAAAAAAACAATAAAGTTTTTGAAAAATAGGTGGGCTTTGAGACAAACAATTAATTTAAGTTGGCCTTAATAGGCCAAAAAGAAGCAAAATTTAAATTGTTTTATCAACAAATCTAAATTTTGACAGTTTTCATCAATATCTTGAAAACTAACCATTTTTGTGGTGGAAAAAGTCCCTGATCCTAGACAATTGCTTTATAATAAAGATGATTATGACCATTTTTAAATAGCAATTTTTACCCAAGTAGGCCTATGATGTTATAGGATGTCACAAAAATTGTTAACTATTTTTTATAACCTTTCTCAATTGCTACTTGAGTCTGTATCTGAGGCTGAGCTTTCTGAATCTGAACTTTCTGAATCTGAGCATGATTCATGTTCATTTTGTTTACTTGTCGAAGCAAAGTAGTTTGTCAATGTGTTGACTTTTTTTCCCCTTTGTTTTTGTGAGTCTTTTTCTTCTCTATTCTACAATCCATTCATCGACTTGCACAAGTGCATTTCATTATTTTAAAAGAGAGACAATAAAAGTACAAAGTAAAAATACATGAAGACCGTAGTATTGTTTTTTGTTAGGGAGGGGGAACCTGATTTTTTTACCTGATCGATGGGGGGAACCTGAATTTTTTTCTGAAGCCAACATGGGGAACATGAAAAAATTTGAGGGAAAAGTTGGAAAATCCTCCATCCCCCCCCCTGGCGTAAATAGTGACCGCCCCCTTAAATGTTTTGCAAGAAACAGGTTGTTTAAAAAGAACGAAAAGGATTTTAAATATGAAGCCCATTGACAGTTTAACTACTCGTGCGCATTGTGTTGAATGATCTTTCTTTCAAACTTGGAATGAAGTGAATTGACACTTGCGTTATGTAATCGCTCATTTCTTCGCGATCAGTCAACCGATTCCAGTAAAATTGGCGTATAAGATGCAGAACAAGATGGGCTACACGCTGATGTTAAGATTTTTGGATTTTGATGTCTAGTTTTCGACTTACGTCCAATTTTATTTGCCCGGTAATTTTTTCTGGGACACCCTGTAAGTAACCTTCCCTGATACATGTGTAAGTGTAACTTTATTCACACATTACATAGGCCTTCAAACAAATTATAGGCTTTTGAACATGTTGAATACATTGGGCTATTCAGAAAATAGATCACACCCCAATAGAGGCCCGGGGTATAGAGGAGCTCGGATTTCCGGACTTTTTGTCCAGTTGTGACTTTTGGAAATCCAGACTTTTAAAGTTGTCCAAATGCAAAAAAAATCCGGCAGAAAAAATAGTTCAAAATTAAAAATCCTCAATTTGAGACCTCATTTTGGACATCGTGATTTTTCCTTCATTTAATTAGATTTCCAAGCTTTTTCAAGTGGCATTGGGAACTGGAATTCCAGTCGTTTTCAGAAAGCAGACTTGGAAATCCAGATATTTCTTTGATTGAAAATTTACTCCTCTATAGGGGGTGTGCACTTATTTTCTGGAATAACCCATTATTCACACTACCATAATTATAAAACCGTGTGTGTACAATCAAAGTATTCTAGAATACTTTGGTACAATCATAGGTTACGTTTCCACACTTTTGCTGCAGTGTCCTATCAAGTTGTGCTCAATACTCAGTCTCAGGCCAGGTATCGCTCTCGCTCGCCACCGCTCGCCCAAACCCCGGGGCCCAAACTCGATTTCTAGTGAGCGATTTTCCACTCGCCATAGACAATAAATATAATTCGCTGCGAATCTCCCCAAATCAGCCATCGAATCAGCCATTTCAGCATTTAATCGATTCTGTGCCCCCTCCAAGCGTAAGCGTAGAAACCCGGGGGGGGGGGGCACTCGCATTCCCCAGCTATACGGGGATGTGCCGCGGCGACGACCCCCTTTTTCAGAGCCGCTAGCCGTTCCTTAGACCCACTAAATTCATTGATTGCCGCTCTTGAAGCCCAAACATTTTTCTAGCCGTTCCATAGACTCTCAGATCACCGGTCTCCGCTCTCATTGGCATTTTGATTGGCGTGTTTTCTGTCCTACTATTTCGAGCCCAAAAGCTTCAAAGGGAATTTTCCATCAATTTCTTCCCCATAGCATTGAAACACATTGTAAGGAATAAGGTGGATTTTGGGCGGGATTTTGGGCTCCTTGTACTTTGTAGTAGTGGCAACACTGGTTGGTTGATTGTAAACAGTGATTGCAGCACGGCCGGCCGGCGAGTGCCGAGGCCTTCAGCTGATAAACATTTTGCTGGAAATAAATGATTTTGAGATCTCTTTTGGGAATAAAATTGCCAAATATAAGGAAAAGTACCTCAAATAATTATGTACACGTCCTTGCAGCTGGCCATAACAGTGAATTAAAAGGTAATTTACGATCTACTGGTTTAGTGCCAATAGTGGAATGGTTGTCAAATTCTGCACACTTCACTCAATCGTCTCATGTATGCATGACAGTTCAATGTAGCCTAAATGTTTTTCTTTAGTAATTACGGCACTGAAAAAATATTTTTGTGGGTTTGTTTTTATGGTGGGCTTAATATGTAATGCTGCTCGCTGCTGCTATAATTATCAGTAGGCTATAGGTAGGCTAGGTCGGCAGGGTCTAGTAATTTTGATCCGAATGCTGTTTTGCTTTGCTGAGATTTCCATCGTAGGCCACCCCAGACCAATTTTACATTAATGATTTTCTTGATCAAAGTGAAATCGATTCCTTCAAAAATCTGTGGCAAAAACGTAACGAAATTGAGCCCTGGTTTTGCCTGCATGGTTTAGTTCCGAGACCCCATTTTCAGATTTTGGCGGCTGATCAGTTCCCAAGACCCCCCCTTTTTGGCTGGTTAATTAGTTCCCAAGACCCCCTTTTTGGCCGGCCAATCAGTTCCCTAGACCCCCTTTTTGGCCGGCCGATCAGTTCCTTAGACCTCGAGTGCGAAACTGGCGGTGGCACACCCCTACCAAAAAAAAATTCGAGTGCCCCCCCCCGGGCGTAGAAAATCACAAATTTCAACTTAAATACGTAAATACCGTTTAAGATCGAAGCTCTACTTGATTATGCCAAAATAAGTGATATTTGTGACAATTCGACCACTCGCCTAAAATCATGCTAGCGAGTGATTAACCACTCGCTTTTAAAATCTAGACGGCAAGGCCTGAATATGAATACTCATATTCATAAAAAGATATGGTATACATGGTATACTTACCCATGAATTTGACAAATAATTTTCTTCGTTTTAATTCTGTTTTATAGTTGTAGATTTCTGTGTTGTACTGTGTCTCTACAAAATAATTGCAACGCTTCAACGACAAAAAGATAGAGCAACTTAGAGTTAAAAGTTCCTGATTTTCTTAAGTCTAGGCTCATAGACCGTGTCCACTTGAGGTCACTGTATTCAAAACAATCCGGTCATTTGTTATGGTTGATTACACCCTTCTTGTTCAACTTACAATGAGTTTACCTATCCTACCCTTGAACTACTGTTAAACAACCATTTTGATACCAGGCTAATTATTTTGTTTCATGTCTAAATCTATTAATGCTATGAAATATTAGGAAAATTAGAAAAAATTAGAAAATTGGGAAACATTGAATATACAATAGAAACAATAACAATAATTAAAGTCCCAATCAGTGATCCCTGCGCAAGTGTAAAAAAATTTAAATTGTTTATAAATAGCTTAAAAGTGAAGGATAAGTCATTCAAATTGTCATTTAGTATTTTTGAAGTAAAACATTTGGCAAATAACAAAGAAAACAGCAGTATTGACGAAGTTGAATTTAAGCCCCAATCAAATACATGTAGCTAATTTATAAGTGTCAGTATATAAATTACAGATTCATATAAATGCCATATTTTGTCTGAAATACATGGCTTTCGGCTATGTTAGCGCATCTATGACAATGACAAAGGTACCGAAATCTGAATTTTGATGATTTTTACGATCATCCGGATGAGCAAATCACTGAATGGGCCTCAAGAGTGGTGCAGCATAATTATTCTAGACATGGGCGGACATAACCTTTGTAAAATGTGAGGAGATCTTCTTTGCCTAGCCTGGCTCCTTTCAGTTTTCCGAGCATGAACAGCTTTCTGTTGGCCATACTGTACATTGTACTTACCTGACCCTCCCACTTCAAATCCGTATCATTGATAACTCCAAGTAGTTTGACCTTATCAACAACAACAAGATTCAAACTAGAAATAGAGACTTCCACGTTAGGAGCAGGTTTTCTACCAAAATAGACTTGCATGACCTGACATTTTGTATGATTGAGCATCGTCTGATTATCAACAGGCCATTGGTGCCACTAGTCCAGTCGTTTCTGGATCTTACTAGGTTTCCCATAGCCCCTGCTTTCACCCATGGTTCGCATGGTTAGGTCGTCAACATATTTCCACACGTGGATGTCCGATTTCTTTACTGGGTACTGTTGGTGATACTTAGAAATATTATTGGGACCAAGTTTGTACCTTGTGGAGCCCATCCCAATAAAGTTTGCCATTTTTTTGTACTTGCTATTTTGCTATTTTTGTACTTGTCTCTTCTACCAGAAATGAAGTCAGCCACACATTGCACAATAGATGGTGACACACCCATGCTCAGGAGATTTCAAACAGCAATACTGTGAAAGATGACATCAAAGGCTTTTGAGAAATCTGTTAGTACCAACGTATTGATTGTACCACATTTCTCACCCTCCGAGACCAACTGGTGGTAAACATCTATCAAGCAGTGGGTAGTCGACATACCTTTCTGATTGTCATATTGCCTCTCATCAACCTGAGACTGAATAGAATCATGAACAAATTATGAAATCTTACCTTCGGCTATTTTGGCCAAGTTTGATGTAAGTGATACTGGTCTTAATTTGTCAATTAAAGGGGGCGTCGTCTTCAGAAGCAAGCGGGATGACATTTGCTTGTTTCCACTGTGATGGCACAACACCTTGAAGAGAAGTGTTTATGATATCTGTGATAGGTGAGCTATTAAAGCTCATAAGCAAATTCTTTTAAAACTTTCTGAGGGATGTTACCAGGACCACCCGCTTTCGAAACCGACACCTTCTTCAAGTCACCACAGTTCCCCCGTGGCTGGAATTGAGAAGGTTCTTTACTTGTGAGGTAGGCAGGCAATTCATCACATTTGAGAGGTTGTTGAACTTGGGAAAAACTTGCCAGCTGTTTGTTGATAACATTAGAAACAGCAACATGATCAACAGGGTGTGCACCCGGCACATAGATGGTGGAGTCTGATTTGTTCATGTTAGCAATGGTTAACAAATGATCCTTATTTCCTTGTGCCATTTACCAGGTTCAGTCTTTTGCAGATACTTGACTTAATTTATATTATGCGTACGTTTAGCTGTCTTAATTTCATATTAATATGTCTTGGTTTCGCAGTTGATAAATATCTGTTTGTCCCCCGAGGCAAATGCCTTCTTTGAGTACGACTCCGTCCGTCATCCAGGGCTTATCAGTGGAGTGCAGTCGGACATTCTTTGTTGGAAAAGACGAGTCAATGCCCTCATTCAGAGTATTGATAGAAGGTATCAGTCTTGGATTGGACATCAGGGGCATTATGCGCGTCTGACCAGGATTGTTTTGGAATCCATCTACCACATTTTAGATTCAGGTATTGGTTGAAGAGTCTTGTATTTCAATGTGTTCAATGGATTGGAATGCTTGGGTACTAAGTGGGTGCATTGATGATCACTACGGCCAATGGGCGCAAAGTTAATGGGCTCGCAATAAAGACTCTCCACATTGGTTATTATACGATCAAGGATGGCATTACCACTGGTGGGTTTACCCTTACGAAAATGGCACGCAGTTTTTGAACGCATGCAGCACGCATGCAGCATGTGTGCCGCACCGCATGCAGCACGTGTGCAGTAGGTAGCGTGCGGATGCGTATATTTGGAACGAGGCACGCATGCAGGGAAGCGTGCAGATGCTTGCTGCATGCATGCAGGTCATGAGTGTGCGCAGTTTGCATGCAGCATGCAAATCCATTAGCGTGCATTGCATGCGTGCAGCACGTACTGGCCATATATATAATGCGAGATAAAATCATGAAAAAAAATCAAAATAGTTGCTAACAGTGTATACTGTCCTTACATTGAGTCTTACATTACCTGGCTATCTATTTTACAATGAACCAAAATTGCCTAGCTTAATTTTATACAAGTCACTTATCTAACTTTACCTACCTGATTTTGAACCAGGGACCTTCTGCATGGGAGTCTGATGCTTTACCATTTGAGCTATTGGGGTGTACACATTTGATGAACTGTTTTAAGTTAATATAAGCAATATTTTGATGACTAAACTGGCCAAAGTGCATCATTTTATGAATATTGATCAAATTTACTGTAAATATTGATAACATTCACTATAAAATGTTGAATTTTGTTTTGATTTTTTTGCAGTGCCAACTGTTGTGGCATACCAACGTTGGCCCAATGTTGCAATGCCAACTATCATAAAAGGAATGGCATTCCAACATTGGGCCAATGATGCAATGCCTACTATCGAAACAGGAATGGAATTCCAACATTGGCCCAATATTGCAATGTCAACTTTCGAAACAGGAATGGCATTCCAACATTGGCCCAATGTTGCAATGCCAACTATCGAAACAGGAATGGCATTCCAACATATCGGCCCAATGTTTCAATGCCAACTATCGAAACATAAACATTTGGCATACCAACAATGACCCAAAGTTGAAATGCCAACTATCGAAACAGGAAATTGCTTGCTCTCCCTCTAGACCTGCCAAGAATTGCTTGTCCCCCTCCCCTGTTGGCCTGCCAAAAATTGCTTGCCCCCCCTCTTGGTCTGCCAAAAAATTTTGGTCTGAAGGCTAACTTATTTATTCATTGTAAACATTTAAATATTTTCACTACTAGTTCATTGCCAAATTGTGACTTGATGTTAGTTGTGTAAAGGTGAATTAGTCATTGAAAATCCTGCATGCATGGCTTGCATGCAGGATTTTACCTTTGCTGCTTCTGGAAACCCTGTATGCGTGCAGCATTCTGACTTTGTGATCTGAAAATCCTGCATGCGTGCAGCAATATGCGTGCAGCATGCAAGATGCGTGCAAGATGCACGCAATTTGCTTGCAGTCCTACAGTCCGCACACAAATGTAGTCTGCACGTAATTTGCGTGCAGATTGGTAGTCTGGACGCAGGTTCTGCAAGCAAATTGTGTGCGCGGTGGATATTAGCGTGCGATGCCTGCATGCACACAGCTGGTTCGCACGCATGAACACGCAACCAGCAGGCCTTGCATGCATGCTGCACACATCTGCATGTGTGCTGCACACTGCCGCACGCGTGCTGCATGCTGTCGCACACATTTTTTATTGCTTGCATTTTCGTAAGGGTAGTGACAATCTGCTTCAGCTGATTACCCGAGCATAGGGGTTTGATGTTAGATCGATTAATGTCACCTAGAATCATAATGGCAGCTGTTATCAAATGGTTCACCAGAAGGGGATATAAACTACAGCAACGGCGATGTATGGCACTGCTCTCGGCATGTTTGGATGCTACAGCTTTATATACATATAACTTCAAGTTCTCAGGGAACAGATATTTCTTCCATTGGTTCAGCTTTGATATTGTCTTTGAGTTTGACATAAATCAGCACACCGCCTCCCTTTGTATCTTGACGGCACTTGCTAAACGCATTGTATTTCTCTAAGGCATACTCTTCAGGTGCTGAATCTGTTTTTACCCGATATTTAGTAATGACAGCTACGTCAGTCTGATAACAACTCGGCTACCTCATCTATCTTGTTCATGACTGACCACGTATTGGTTAGAAAAAACGCGGTAGAAATAATTACTTTGACGAAGAGTCATTAGTAGTGCTGGTGGAAACTGGAGGTGCCTTAGGGATGTGAGTCAAAATTTGTGATCTTCCAGCTGCAATAGCATGATGAGGACTATCTGAGTACCAGTACATGATGAAGGTCTATTTGTAATAATGGTATGGATCTGTCCTTCTGGTTCTAGCTATGCTTAAAGGAAGTGTCCGGCAATCACAACATAATGTCTTATATGTTAGAAAAATAATTATCACGCACGAATCACATGGTTTTATTTAAAACAAAGTCATATTAACCATCAAAACGAATAAAAACAGCCATCTCTCAACACGCGATATTCGAAATTCCCACGCCGAAATTGTCTAGAGCAATGGACGTCCTAATAATTCAATGAAGCCTGACGACAAATGAGCACAAATAACCATGATATCATTGATCTAGAAACTTTCTGTGCGGGAATTTTGAATATCGCGTGTTGAGAGATTGATGTTTTTATTCATTTTATGGTTAATATGAATTTGTTTTAAATAAAACCATGTGATTCGTGCTTGATAATTATTTTTCTAACATATAAGACATAATGTTGTGATGAAGGGACTGGTATATCGATATGCTTGAGTGAACCCCATGCAACCACTACATTATTCAGGAGGAAAATACACGAGCCCTGAACAAAATATGATGCGCGCGCATACTGCCAGGCAAAAAACAATGGAAATTGTGGTGATGCGTGCGCATACTGTCAGAAGTCAACTCATCTATAAAAACCACCGTAACTCTTTGACCTTGGTGCGTACTTTGAATTTACAGCAAGCAAACAAACTTTTGTAATTGTGAAATCGTCTCATAAGAAGGAAGGTTCTCATTATATGACAAGCCGGAAGCCCCATGCTTCTAAAATGTGAGGGTCGAGAGAATCTTTGGGG